>NW_004567132.1:23748998-23937426 GCF_000260355.1 Condylura cristata | reverse complement strand
TATATATATATAGTAGGTTGGCCCTCCCTGGTGGCGCAGCGGGTTAAAGCACTGCACTAAGAAGCTGAAACCACTTCCGCATGAGTTCCATTCTTGCCTGCCTGGGAGGTGACCACATGGTGTGGCAGACCTCTCCTGACGCTGCTCCCCTCAGCAGTGTACTTCGTCGATCTGCCTGTTCTGCTCCCCACTCTGTCTCTGGTGAAGTCTTTCGCCACCCCTGAGTCTCCGGCCTGTACCCCAGTTCTGGATGCATAAATAAATCTTAAAAAAAAAAAAAGCCTGTTCTGAAAATTCACATTTTAGAACCCACTAAGTGTGTTGCATTGACATATTTATACTGTTTGCTGAAGTGAAGACAGTTAATTTATCTAATGAACATTTATTCTTTTCACTTACTTGGTATTCCTCTTATATCTTTTACCTCTTATGTCATTCCTAGAGTAAAGTGATATAAATCCTTAAGAAAAAGTTAATTGAACCAGTTTGTTGAATGAATGACTGAATCAATGAGAGGGGGGAGAAGAAAATGAAAACAAATAATGGAAATGGAGAAAAGACAGGAATAAGTTGTTTTGCTAATACACGATCGTTAATGACTCACTTGGCATTCAGGAGAATGGAAATTGCTTCCATAACAGTCATCACCAAATCTGGGGGCTTTGTAAAAACTCTGATTTCAGATATATCTGCTTTATCTAAGGAGTCCAGTGCTTTATTGGCAGCTTCGAGTGCAGGCAGGGCTTCGTCAAGATCTCTCTGAGCATCATCAGCTATTGCTTGGGTTTCTTCAGCTTTCACTTTTGCTGTTGCTTCATCTTCTTGCACAATGTTACGCACCTAACCATGAAAACATGACTGCTTAAGTGGCCTCAACATTTGAAATTGAGTGTTGAAAAACAGAGCCAACAGCAGTGAGTTCAAATTTTTCCCTTGGATTAGACTAATGATGAAAGATGACTAGTTACAGTATGCAGTGTGCTCTCTTTTGTCCATCTGGTGCCTTTTTCACAGAATAATAGAGTCAAAGTTATTTGAACAAACAGTTTCTATAAGTTAGAGACATTTTGTAGGGGAGGGGGAGGGAGAAGGACCAGGACAGGGATGGGAAGAGCACAAGAGACTACGGTGATGGTGCACAGGTGAGTTGGTGGTGGGGGTTTCACAGGGTGTCACACATTGTACAAAAATGAAGGGTGATGTAATGAATATATTAAACAATAAAAAAGTTCCTTATTAGAATAGTTATGTATTTGTATGTGCTACTTTTTTCTTTCACAATTCTCAGTCCCACTCAAGGATTCATTTATTTTCAAGGAGAGAATGATATTTATTGCAGGGCATTTGACAACATCAAAGCATTGCTATAATTTACCTATAATGATTGATATACAAACTAAAACATACGTCATTGTACATAAGTGATTAGTTGGTGACCAAAGCCATCTCACCCACATTGTCAGGTAATGCAGCATACCTGATCAGCATTTTCTTGATCCACTGCCAATTTGTCCATCAGGGCTTCAACATCTTGTGATTTTTCTAAAAGCACAGGTTCTAAAGCTGAAAGATCTAATTTCATTTTATCTACTAGTTCATTTGTTTCTAACAGTTTGGTGAGACCATTTTTCACCCGGTCACGTGCCTAGATGACAATGAAAATACCGGTTATTGTGAGTATTATAAACCAAAAGACTATTATCTTTTCCTTATGAATTTGATGTTCTCATCTACAGAATTAAGCAAATTAGTTGATAGCACTTAAAATTGTGAATTACAGGGGCCCTCCCTGGTGGCACAGTGGGTTAAAGCACAGTACTAAGAAGCTAAAGCCACTTCAGCATGAATTCCATCCCTGCCCTGGAGATGACCCACATGGCATAGCAGACCTTTCCTGACCCACCTGCTGCTCCCCTCAGCAGTGTACTTCATCAGTCGACCTGTTCGACTCCCCACTCTGTCTCTGGTGAATCCTCTCACTACCCCTGTGCCTCTGGCCTCTACCCCAGCTCTATATGCATAAATAAATAAATCTTTTAAAAAATTGTGAATTATAGAAATTTTCAGATAACAGAACTCTAGAAAATGGCCATGTCATTCACCATGGTGGGTTCTGAGTCACTGGACTGTGGACTCACTAAGGACTCATGGTGTATTATTTTTATTCCCAGGTTCATCATCATTAATGCTGAGTGAGTGAAGGATAGATTCATTTAGGAATTCCTGGAGCCCACAACAATGGGAGCTTGTTTCTTCAAGAGGGATAAGCAGGACTGGGTATCTCTTGGGAGGCAAAGCCCTGGATACTTTGCTCTGCTTTTTAGGTCCAAACCCTACTTCTCAGTGGTAGGAAACTTGCCTAGAATCAAAGGGGAAGTAGGAAACTTGCCTAGAATCAAAGGGGAAGGTCTGGGAGAGGAGATACCTGATTTTAAAGATGAAGTAGAAAACTTGATTCAAATTGGAAGATTTCAATATTATTTGTTCAAGTTATTTTATAGGGCATGCATTTACCAGGCAAAAATCTTCTGAAAAATATTTAAAATATCTAAATGGAAAATGCTTCCATTTTCATTGTTTTAAAAATGTAGGAAAATTTAGGCCATATTTAGGCCTGATAATGATAACAATTATGTTGATGATGGTGGTAGTAGTGATGGCTGCATCCTTAGAACCGCATATGATTCGGATCATATTTCAATCATTTCTCAATCAGTAGTTTACTTAAATCCCACAAAAATCCAAGCTGTTAATATAGATTTTTTTTAAGATTTATTTTTATTTATGCATGTATGCAGAACCGGGGTACAGGCCAGAGGTGCAGGGGTGGTGAGAGCCTTCATCAGAGACAGAGTAGGGAGTAGAATAGGCTGACTGATGAAGTACACTGCTGAGGGGAGCAGCGGGTATGTCAGGAGAGGTCTGCTGCACCATGTGGTTCACCTCTGGGACAGGCAGGGATCGAACTCATGCTGAAGTGGCTTTAGCTTCTTAGTGCTGTGTTTTAACCCAATGTGCCACCAGGGAGGGCCCAGATACAGACACAGATATTTTTAAGCTTTATTTTCTACTAAGGTTTGACAATATTACAAAATGTGCTCAAGGTTGTGCTGGAAAGAAAAAATTGTACATAGCGTGTCTGACACAGAAGTCCTTCTTCTTTATGGGAATGATGGACACTTGGTAGACTATGAAAACCCTATCTTGATTGTTTACCAAAAAGTATTCCTTCTGCAGAGAGACTGTTTAGCTTTGACACCATTGGAATGTCCACATCATCCTAATAGTCAATGACACTTATATAATTGACAGAAGACAATTCAAGGAAGGGGAGCTGAGAGTATGTGGCAGTATAGTTTTTCCCCTGTTGTAGGCTGTCAAGAGACTATGTCAGGATGGAGAATGCTCCCTCCACTAGGTAAGATGATGCACAGATCTGCCACTCGTTCTGACGAAAGTTTTGAGTTCAAGCAAAAAATTTAAAAATTGTTAATATTACACTTACTGAAACCAACTGCTTCTTCTTTTCACTCAGCATGTATAGGTAGAGATTGATGAGTTCCAAGTAGGAGGTGGGTGTCGTGTAGTAACGTCTCCGGAGCTCTGTGTAGTAGCGTTCTGCCATGGTGGAAACACTTAAGTGCACGTTCACACACATCTGGGAAAGCTTTTCCTTCAGCTCTTCATTTTCAATGTCAACATTTGAGAAAAATGTCTTTGATACAGAAAGAAGTGCTTCTTTGGGCCACTGTAAGTGAAGACATAATTTGGAACTTCTGTTATCACTTCCATAACATACAATTGAACAATTAAGAAAGAATGTGCTTCTCTGAAACATCCTTGCTTTGATTTCTGAATAAAATAAATATTTGATTGAATGAATAAATGATAGGGTGTCTCTAAAAGAATTCAATGAATAAAGTCACATATGTTTCAAGAAACTTATGTCCTCAACTGTTTATTATGCAGGTTGGACTTCAGCTTCATTATTGTAATCACTGTCTTCTTCACTTCACCTTTTTGCTCTTCCCTTATTTCTCTTATTATCTGAGCTCACCTGAACCTTAGTCAAATGCAACTCTTACACCTGCCACTGTGCTGCTGAGCATAGCTGGAGAAAAACATGCAACCCTGCAGACTGGTCTCACTTTAAATCTATGAGCAGTAGGTTCAGTAGGTCCTTAGTGCGGTCCAAAATGCTTCTCTATTTCCTAACACTTTCCTTCTGTACTCTTCTAGTGAGCATTTCAAACTCTACACTATTTCCTCATACAGCTCAAACTTCCCCTGGCCTCTTCATTCTCAGCTGCTGATCTTGCTTCCCACATCCCTAAAAAATAAAAGCAAGGAGGGCCCTCCCCGGTGGCGCAGCGGGTTAAAGCACTGCACTGAGAAGCTTAAGCCACTTCCACAATGAGTTCGATCCCCACCTGCCCCGGAGGAGATCCACATGGCGCGGCAGATCTCTCCTGACCCGCCCACTGCTCCCCTCAGCAGTGTACTTTGTCGATCTGCCTGTTCTGCACCCCACTCTGTCTCTGGTGAATCCTCTCACCCTCCGCATTTCTGCGCCTGTACCCCAGTTCTGTATGAATAAATAAATAAATCTTTAAAAAAAAATAAAAGCAAGGAAAAAAGAATTCAATGAACTCTCACCCCACATCTCCCTCCACTCTGCCTTTGTGTTCATATACTCTGCATCCCCTCCTGTTACTCTGGGGTCAGTTGGGCATGCTCCCTGCCCAGGTCGACCTTGTCAGTCATAATTCATCACATCCCTTCCTGCTTACTCAATGATATTGGTTCAATAACGCCCACATCTGCTGTTGCACCATCAAAACATCTCTTTTCTAGATCATTTCCATCAGCACATACATTATTTGTTCTCACTTAAAAATACTGCTCTCTTGATGTCACATAACTCTCTAGCTCAGTGTTCTTTTGAGGCAAAGCTCTGAAATAGTTGTCCATATTCATTCTTTTTGATTCCTCTCCCTGCTTCTCTCTTGAACGTTCTTCCTTATCATCCACTGAAGCTATGTCAATATTAGCAATAACTTCCACATTGCTAAATTTAATATTCTTCTCTTACAGTTTGGTTTTGACTTTGTTCAATGAATATAATTGTAATACCTTGTATATGCGTGAATTCCTAGAGGGCTTTAAAGTTAATGCATGTGTCAAACCTTTAAAGTCAAGCAAGTCCAACTTCCCACACAGATAGCCGAGGATTCACCAACCTGAACAAACCAATCAATGGTACAGCAGTTCACCAGGGATGGAAACATCCGGCATCGGGATCGAAAAGCCTCCCCAACTGGGCTCATGCAGAGAACAATGTGCAGCTTCTGACGAACTCTACTGATAAAGTATTGAAACACCTGATAAAAAGATATTTTTCAATTTAAAAGGAAAAAGAAATAATGGTTAAAGTAGGCTTGGCTAATGCACTAGAGCCTATCAACATCTACAAATGAATACTACCATGTGCGAATTGTTTTGTTCAACATCCATTCCAGCCCTTTTCTTTTTTTTTTTTTTCAGTCTGGAAAGATTAAAAACAGACTCCATTGTGATTAGGGTTGTGGATGTGATATGGGTTCTCCTCAGCAGTGTATTTAAAAGAACCTCTGAACAAAGCAGAGACTCATACCCATACAAGGTTTTGCTTTGGAGTAAAACACTGGGAGACAGGATGAAGGGACATCAGATTTGAGTTGTGGAATCTGGCAGAAGTGGCTTGGATCTGGAACTACAGTCGTCAGATATGGTTTCTTATCCAGTTGCTTCCTGACGTGGTTGGGGGGACTCATGGTTTTGGAGCTGGGCTAAAGCAGCGTGTTGACTAGTTTAATGGCTTCCTGGTTCAGCAGGATGAACTTTGACCAGTGACTTCTACATGTGCAATTTATATTGTTCAAGGGAAACATCCTGGGATTCCTTTTTTTTTGGACTTTCTAACGGCCTTCCAATAAATGCATGTCTGTTTACACTAGCTGAAACAGACCCTGCTGTCTTCCCTATAAGTCCTGAATAAATGTAGAGGAAATTTTCATAGATTATACCAGTACAAATGGCCAAAAAAATTAAATAAGTTGCAGAAAGAAGGGAAAGGATTGGGTAGAAAAAATAACTTCATATGTAATCTAGCACAGTGCTGGAAAAATAAAGTGGACAGAAGCAACTGTCTGTGTACGTGTGTGTGTGTCTGTCTATGTGTGTGTGTCTGTCTGCACATGTAGGTTATGTTTCTGTTTTAGTGGTGCCACAGGTACTGAACTCCTTAGACAGGGCACCACAGGAGAGTGACTACAATTGTTTTCAAAGGAGGATAAGAGAAGATGTTGGTTTAAGCACATCTATGATCGCCATAGGTAACAGGATATTGTTTTCTACTTTCCGTGGATTTCTTTTGAAGCTGAAACAATACTTTAAATGTAAGAAATAAAACACATAGCATTATAAAGGAAAACAATTATATTTTTAAAAAGTTCTATCTATGAACTCTTTAAGTGGATCTTAGGACCATTAAAAAAAACACAACAGCTTTTTTTCTTTCTTTTTTTTTTTAATTTAACAAAGTTATGTTATCATCCTGACATGTCCTACCTCATCTCTATTCCCCTCGGAAATTCCCGCTTCTTTTGCTCTTGGCCTGGTTGCTGCTAAGACCTGCTCCAGTTCATCCTTTTCAAATAAATTAGGCACTTCGCCTGAGTTCAGGATGTTATTTATATCTTCTAGGAATTCTTCCACTACAATCTATAGAAGAAAGCAAAATTAAAAAAAAAAGGCAAAGTGATCTCTATCACTCAATCATTTTACATTTATTGGCTGTAAATTGTAAAGCAAATAATTATTTTAAAATTTACATTTAACTAATTTTATTTTATTTTTTTTAAAGATTTTATTTATTCATACAGAATTGGGGTACAGGACAGAGATGTGGAGGGTGAGAGGACTCACCAGAGACAGAGCAGGGAGCAGAAAAGGCAGATCTACGAAGTACACTGCTGAGGGGAGCAGCGGGCGGGTCAGGAGCGGTCTGGCGCGCCATGTGGATTTCCTCCGGGGCAGGTGGGAATGGAACTCATGTGGAAGTGGCTTTAGCTTCTTAGTGCTATGCTTTAACCCGCTGCGCCACCAGGGAGGGCCCTAACTAATTTTATTTTTAAGAGAAGATAATCTTAAAAAAAAAAAATAGAACCTTAGTACTTGAATCCATATTAAGTTGTAGATTTGTTTGTCCACGGGAGGGTTGAGCGTGAGTTCTCCCTACTTTGCCACTTTGGACCTGCCCCCTTTCTCTTTCTTAGTATGCATTCATCATTGTGAAATTCTTACACCTGCTTTTTTGCTTCTCCTAAGTTTTTTGATGTTTATTACCATTTTCATTAGTCTCAACATACTTTTTTTTTTAAAATGATTTATTTATTTATGCATACAGAATGGGGGTACAGGCCAGAGGTGCAGGGGTGATGAGAGGATTCACCAGAGACAGAGTGGGGAGCAGAACAGGCAGATTGACGAAGTACACTGCTGAGGGGAGCAGAGGGCAGGTCAGGAGAGGTCTGGCATGCCATGTGGTCACCTCTGAGGAAGGGGAGGGGGAGTGAACTCACGGGGAAGTGGCTTTAGCTTCTTAGTGCTGTGCTTTAACCAGCTGTGTCACCAGGAAGGGTCCCCCCCTTTGTGTATCAGTAAGGCTAAAATCAAGGCTTTTATAGCAGCACATCATTCATTAAAAAAAGTCTATTTAGTAAATCTGCTTAGCTAGTCTATGTGTTTATTGGAGCCAGTCTATGTGTTTATTTAATTCACTTGTGTCTAAATAATTATTGGTAGGGGAAGGCTTACAATTAACATTTTATGAATTGTTCTATGGTTCTTTTGCTTGTTTCACGGGGACCTTGAATCAGGCAGACACATACCCCACTGAATTTCTTTGATAGACAATGCTACCACCTTGGGCCTGGGGTTATTATTTGGGTGCTGCAGGTAGGAACCTGCAGTGCTAAGATATAAGTGTGACTTGTTGCACCTCCTTCCACCTTGTCCATCACAATCAGATATCTGGTGGATCAAGCTTAGCAGATTACCCCATGATGCCTGTGATGTGAGATCAGAATGGGACTCCCAGGAAGTGACACACAATGTGGGGGGAGCTGAAAGTTCACCCTCCCACTGGAGGAAATGTAACTGGAGGAAATGTAAGCTCGGGGAAGAACTTGCAGTGTGGTATTGCTGCAGCCTGGGGTAGGGCAATGTGACCAGCATGTAGCTGCCATTTACCCTTATGGGGGGGTGGTGGGGGGAGAGCTTCAGCCTGCGTTCTAGGATTTTCTCAGTGGTGTCTTGTTCATGAACACTTACTAGTTATTTTGTGAAGGCAACCAAGTATATCTTGGTAATATTTCTTCATTATTTTGTTCTTTTATTATTTTCCTGATATCATATTATTCATTTGTGTTTTTTGATAGTTCTCTGAGCATCTTTGCTAGGCCAGTGCTTTAAACAGGTAAGCTATGGTACCAACATGCTGTGCATCTTTTGAAAAATTATTTTGAAATTTTTGTGGAGTAATTTTTGGATCTCCATGTTTATGGAGGCAGTTACGGGAGGTTTACTGTCTCCCATTGGTGGGGTCATATTTTCTTGATTTTTTTTTAAAGATTTATTTATTCATATAGAACTGGGGTACAGGCCAGAGATGCGGAGGGTGAGAGGATTCACCAGAGACAGAGTGGGGAGAACAGGTAGATCGACGAAGTACACTGCTGAGGGGAGCAGCGGGCGGGTCAGGAGAGGTCTGCCTTGCCATGTGGACTCCTCTGGGGCAGGCAGGAATCGAACTCATGTGGAAGTGGCTTAAGCTTCTCAGTGGAGTGCTTTAACCCGCTGCGCCACCAGGGAGGGCCCATGTTTTCTTGATTTTTTTATGACCCCTTCAAGACTTTATGGACTGACTCTGGTAAGGAAAGAGTTTTACCAATGAGTGGGGCATGCCATGACCCCAGATCTAATGGTAGCAGTCCAGGGATATTTGATGGCAGCAAGTTCATTCACTTATTCAGACTTTAGCACACATGTAGCAGGTCGGCAGTGAATGCAGAATCTATCATAGTTTCAGTCATGTCTCTAGGCCTAGCAGTCAAAGACCAGTTAGGCACTGTTGAAGAATATCTAGGGATCTTTTTTCATTTGTAAATCTATTTACATCAGATATAAACTCACTATTTGTCACACATAATAAAACTGTTTTTCCTACTGTGAAAACTGCTGAGCTATAAAAAAAAAAAAGAGGTAAAATCATGCCATTTGCAGCAACATGAATGGACTTACATGGTGTTATGCAAAGTGAAAAAAGTTGGATGGAGAAAGACAAGCCATATGATCTCACTGAGATATGGTAGATAACAACAAATGAACAAACAAGACAAAGCAAAATAATGTCTTTGAGGTTTAGACAAGCTTGACCTTGATAAGAATCAAACATGGTTGCCAGACTTAAGGGGGAAGAAGTTGGGAAAACCAGTTACAGGGGGTCATTTGCATGATGGTAGATATTGGTGGTGATTATAACACAATATATACAGATGTTGATCTCAAAGGTTGTACACTTGAAATCTATATAATGTTATTAACCATTTTTACTTCAACAAAAAAGAGCTAGAGGCCCTGGTGGTGCAAAGAGTTAAGACGCAGCACTGCAAGCTGGACCCAGCGCTGCAAACTAGCCACAGCGGCTGTAGTGCGACTTCAGTCTGCGGCTTCTCGGGAGCTGACCCACATGGCGCGGCAGACCTCTCCTGACCTGCCCGCTGCTCCCCTCAGCAGTGCACTTCGTTGATCTGCCTGCTCTCCTCCGCATTCTGTCTCTGATAAAGCCTCTCACCTCCCTGTATCTCTGGCCTGTACCCCAGATCTAAATGCATAAATAGATGAATCTTTAAAAAAAAGAACTAGATAAAAGTGCACCCCTATTTTGAGACATTTATAGACAGTGTTGTAATAAAATGAAGTTCAAAATATTTATGCATTACCCCTTTTTATTCCTTTGCTAAATTCTATTAAGGTTTTATTTTCCCTAAAGTTAAGGTAACCAAATGTAGTGAATGTAGTACATTTTCTACCATAGAACAAATTTAAGATTGGTTAAATTGGTTGTTGTAAACATAGACTTAATCCTATTTTAATTTTTAAAAGTTAATTTGACCCTAAAACACAATTGCTACTTTTCCCTTTTCTTTAGTAAAGCATGTTTCCCTAAATGATCCCACTTAAGGAATTATTTTCTTAAATTTACTCCAATAGAAATAGTTTATTACCTTCTACCCATGGTCTTTTCCTCAAAGAAGAGTTAAAAACCTATCTTGCCCCTTTAGTTGCTTAGAATTTAGACAGAAATAATATGTTGGTAAAACAAATTAAAACATACCATAGAAGTCCTTTACCAGGTTCAAAAGACATATTGTCAGAAGGAATAGTTCCCTGAGCTACCTGCAAACTATTCAAAGCACATTCCTGGTCATAACACTCGTGCTTTTCATGTTCTTACTCTTTGGCTATTTAAACATGTACCTGGGTGTCCGTGAAGAGGAAAACCATACTCTTGTCCTCTATACCAGCCAGTTTGTACAACTTCCTCAGGTCTTCATGAAAACTGTCATAATTATAGCCTCGGCTCAGTTCAATCTGCAAACATTTGTAGCCACATATGTGAGCTGCAAGTCTTGTAAGAGATTGCTTTCCTGTACCTCCTACTCCGACAAGCAAAGCATTGCCTCTTTCCTGACGAATCATGCGGGCAATCCTACAGGGAGCAGAGAGACTTATTTCAAGTGTGCAGACATGGCTCTGATTCAGAGGGCCCACACCAGGGTGGGAGACTGATGCAGTGCAGTGTCAGCCCTCAGCCAAAGGCCACAGGAAAAGCAGGCTGTCTGAGGGTCACAATTGTGAGAAAATTACTGCTGGATTTAGAGTCATCTCTCCACTATTTCCTGTAGTCTATTCGTCTTGCTTGTGCAAAGTTAGAGGAAAGTAAAATCTCTTTCTTCCTCTCACACTGTGGAGGATTTTGTCAGGAAACTTGGGTGTTTGAGTCTTCTCCATATATATGCTGTTAGTTAGGCTGTCAAATCCAGGTCTCCATTTATAAAAATGAGCAGGCAGATAAATCATGGGACCTCAGAAACAACACTGCAGTTCAGAAAGAGGTCACAGGGAGTAGCTGAAATGAATTTTCTATAAGCTATTGACAAAATTTTAATAAATTTCTGATTCATATTAACAAGAAAGATTTTAAAAGGACTAAAATCATAATACAAGAGTGAATATTCAGAAAGAGGCCCAAAAAATCCAAGTTCAGGAAAAACTGAAGATGGAAAATCTGATTACAAAGTTGAAAACCTCAGAGAAAAATGAGCCTTATGTCTCATGATGGAAGTAAAAGACAAACTTGAGGCATTTGCTCTGAACCTATGAAAAAAAGACAATGATATCACAAATGACAATAGAAAAAGAAAAGGACAGAAAAGAGGGTAAATTTAGGAAAAACAAATGGGAACGCAGACACCAATAACAGGAACTACAGAAGGAGAGATGAAAGGAGATAGAACAGATGCAATGGAAACGAAAATAATAGGAGAAACCAAAAGAGCTGAGCCCACAGAGCTGAGGTAGTCACTGAGGGTCAGGAAAGAAAGTCAAAGAAGAGGCACAAAACACTAAGTATTTTCCAGGAGAGGTACAAATATAAAATAAAATGTATGTGTCTGCATGTAACATATATAAAACAAAAGTCTACATTTTAGACACAAATGAAAGATATGGGAGCATCCAAAAGGCAGAGAGATTATTTCCAAAGGAACAAAGAATTTTTGGCTGGCCTCAGACCCTATTTTACAAGATGACAATCTATAAGACAATGGTTCGAGGGGGGAGACAATCATGTTATTGCTCAGAGAGTAAAACCTCTATAAATTCTTTCCCCAGAAGATTCCTTGAAGATATATAGAAAAGTATGACTAAAAATTGTATTTTAAGCAATTCCTCAAAATTCATAATTCAAAGTATCAATAGTTTTTTCTAAATTTTCTGTAATGAATGGGTAGAATGTAATTAGAAATCAAATCAGTATTTTTTAGAGAAAACAAAGTAGATGTGTTACTGTGTTGCAATAAATGTAAAGATGCCTTCCTTATACAACACTTTTGTCATTACAAAGAGCTTGCTAATAGGACTTTTTATAAATGAAGCTATATTTATAGAAAAAAGGAGACAAACACATCCATTAAATATCTTTGAAATTCAGCATTGTTACCAATCATCTCCAGTGAAGTAATCAACTTCTACGGACCTTAGAAGCTGTGAACTAAAGAACTTTGATTAAAGAATTCCCATACACAGCACCTTTGGGGGCAGGGGATAGGAACTGTGTAGTGTGAGCAGAGAACAGGTTGTTCACAAAGACTTAATGGAAAAATTCTCTCCAGAACAAGCATATATCCCAAGGTCCTTATTCAGGATCTTGTGAAATACTTGTCTGTAGTAGGCAAATAATTGGTGTTTACATTTTCACAGAGATCTGTTCTATCCTCCCTGCAATGTAGTGACAACTTTTGGCATGGAAGAGTTAGAAGTTCTTAGTACAAATTGCCCTTTAAAAAAACAGAAGCTCTGAAGTAAAAAGAAAATATACCACTTTTATCCACTTTTCTTGTGTAGTATATACATGTAAATAAAGTCCCCAACAAACAAAAATGGAGAAGTTGCTAAATTACTGAATATTTAGTGATCACTCCATAACTCATGTTCATAACGAAGCTCTTTCATTTGCTAAACAGCAGGTGTTTGAAAGCTCTCACATAAAACAAGCAGAGATTTGTCTCTTCTAATTCCTAACAACTGTTCCTCTTCAGAAAAAAAGAGAATATGTCTACATTGTTATTCACCTGACAGTCCTTTGTGTATCTGAAAATCAAATCTCTTCCATTCTATAAGTGAGTTTTCATTTCCCCTTGTAATACTTTAAACAAACTATGAGTAGCTTGGGAGTTCTCGCACAAAAGTAAGAAAGATTATAAATACAATTAAGCTGACTTTGTCTGTCAGATGGTCTCTTCTCCAGGAAGTGTCTCACACTGGACTACTACCTTTTTTTTTTTTTCTTCTTTATAGGTTTAGGGTCTGTCTGAGCTATGGGAATATGAGTTGTCAAGAGTTAGCATGTGGGTTCATTGGCAGGGGGACAGATGGGAAGCAAATGGTATCTCAGCAACCTATTGTCTAACATTTTAGCTGTGATAAACACAAACACTTGGAGTTAATTAATAATGAAGCTATAGGGAAAGTGAGACTGGATTTGCTTCTGGTATGTAGGAAAAAAAATCCTTTTCTACTCTTTCCTGTCTTGACCAGTTCAAATTCTCAATATGCTTGACAAGGAAAATCAACAAAAGCATTAAAATCTTGCTATGGTAACGGGCCACGGGAATGCTCTCATGTGCATTTGCACTGCTTATTCCACAGAATATTGCAATTAGGTACACCAGGAATGCACTAGGAGTTTATATAGTGAAGTATACAGCTGCTTGGATGAGAATTCTTACCTAGATTTGGGTTAATTCCTGTTCAGTTCCTGACTTTTCAGATAGTTTATCTAATCTCCCTTTGTCTGTTATGCCTTTGACATAGTTATTATTTTTTAAAAAGATTTATTATTTATGCATCTCTGGGGTACAGGCCAGAGATACAGGGGAGGTGAGAGGATTTACTAGAGACAGAGTGGGGAGCAAGGTAGGTAGACTGACAAAGTACACTGCTGAGGGGAGTAGAGGGTGGGTCAGGAGAGGTTTGCCACACAATGTGGGTCAGCTCCCTGGCCAGGATCAAACTCGAGCTGCAGAGGCTGGGGATAGCTTCATAATGTGGTGCTTTAACCTGTTGCACCATTAGGGCGGGCCCGACATAGTTATTTTTAAAGTCCACTGTAGCCTGAATAGTCCTACAGGGCAAAACCCTCATTTAGAATCCATCAGAATGGTCCTTGGGCAGAGACGTTAGGAGTGGGGATGCAGGGGGAGAAATAAACTGTATAAGGGGGAGAGGTGGAGAAGTGTAGTATTAGCTCAAAGCAGGCTACTAAGAAGTGACCTGACCCCGTCAGAGAATACCATATCAAATCTGGGTATGACATTTTAAGTGGGGCACAGAAAACTAGTAAGTGCTCTAGAAAAACCAAAAAACTAGAAAGTGGAAATAATCTCTATTAGGTAGTAGCAAAAGTGTTAGGATCACTATTCCTGGGGAAGATAAGGCCAAGAGGATCCTGGGAACAGTTTTCAAAAATATGGAGGGTTGTTAAGAGTGAATCTGTTTTGGGTGGAAGCACCTGCAGCAGAGTTAGAGTCAAAGCAGGTGATACTGGGCCTGCCACTCACTAGTCAGAGGACATGGTACAATTCACCTACTTCTCTGTTCCAGAGAGAGGCTATGATATTTTTGGCTCACTTGTTCTTTCATCCTATCAGAAGAGTCTGGATCCTTTCTGTGAACCTGGATGGACCTATGTGCCTCATTTGACTAACAGAGTACGGTAGAGTGATGTTTTGTGACTTCCAAGGCTAACGGGTAGAAGGCCACTTGGCTTCTACATGACCTTTGGACTCCTTTGCAACCATGCTAAGAAGCCTGAACAGTCTGATATTGCCATGTGGGAGACAGATGTGGAATCCACCTGGGCAGAAGTGCATCAGGTATCCAAGGGGCAGTCTTGACTACAGCTACATGAGAGACCCCAAGAAATAACCACTGGGAACCACAGAGATTGTAGTAGATGAAGTTATTGAATGTTATGGTGACTTATTCTCAAGGGCCATTTTGACATTTAAAATTGTTGGTGAAGTGGTGGTGGGAAGTCCAAGGGGAATACAATTGAGATGAAAAAATGTACAAAATGAAGAACAATATAAAAATACATATATATAAAGTAAAAAAAAGAAAAAATTAAAAAGGAAAAACAATAAAATTGTCCTTCAGGACTCAGCTGCTGCAAAAGGACTGCAGATATTCAGGCTGGATGTCTATATGTCGGGGGTGCACCTCAAAGGGATACTTAGAATGAAAAAGAGTCAGACCTATAAATAGGTGGAATCTACATTCCCTGGATTTAACTTGTGTTATAATCTTGAATCCTCTCTCCCTTAGACATCCATGGAATCAGCTTTGTTACACTGTGCATGTATCTCTTAAGCCATCTTACACCCTTTTTTTTTTGTAACAAAAAGGGACATTTAAACTAAGCAAAACTATTAATATTTAGTGAACATATTGACCCCTGGAAACACAGAATGTTTATGCCATATGTGTGTATAAGGTATCAAAAATAACTTTTATATTAATATTTGCTGATAAGTCATTGTATCTCTATACAATCTAGTCCCTACCTTTTAATACAAAAGAAATCAGATCAAAGCATTATTGGGGGCACCTTTTAGCACTGTACCTTGACACATGCTCTATAGCATCCTGGAAGAACACCAACTTTACTTCTTTAGGATTTGTAAGATTATAGTCATCAAGGTAATCTTGTAGAACATTTGCAATTTTGCCCATATCAGTCAAGTCTTCATAAGTCTGATCACTCTTATCTGATCCAAACTATAAAGTGATTTATGGGAGAAGAACTAGGTTGAATAAATTTTGATATATAAATAAATAACATGTATATATACATATAAAGCACATATAATGTTAGGAAGGAAACATTTCATCTCTGTTATTTAATCATTTGTTTTTATATATGTTAGCAAGGATTTGTGATCATGGCATCTCCTCTGCCAGGTAAGTATTTTAGCTAGCAAGGATTTGTATACCAAGGAAATGGTACTAAAGAAACTCAGAATAACTGAAAATCCATTTCATTTAATTTCTGCTGATTGGTATAAAGCAAAAGTAATGATCTTAGCAATAAAATACATATAGGAGCTCAAAAATAGGTATTTAATTTTTCTCATTATCTCTTACTTTGGTTACAAATTTTTATTCTTCGGCTGTTGACATCAGAAGAACCAAATGGTTGAAATGATGCAAAGTAGACTATTATGGTTATAGAGAGTCAGGCCAGAATGATGTGTAGCTTTCATATAGCAGTCATCTAATCTGACTAAATGAATTATTGAGAATGAAATGGTATATGATATAGGGAACTAGGATTCTATTTACACTGACTGATGGTGTTTTTTTCTTTGTTGGCACAACTACCCTGAGCACATTTAATTTGGAATCTTTCAAGACTGAATACACACAAGCAGAGCATGCAGAGTCTAGCTATGCTCTTTTCTTTGTTTTAGTCTCTCATTTGATAACAATATTACTAGAAACACAGGAAATATAACTAACACCTGAAAACAAATGTTGAACTTATTTTAATATGTAAATACTTCATACAAGTAAAGTTCTTTATACATACCTACACACACATATGTACCTATATATGTACACAGTTTTTTGTTGTTGTTAGATGTTACCAGAATGATGAGGTATACAGCATACACACAAGACGAGCTCACTCACTTGTTTAAACAGCATTGATTGCTCTGTGCAGGGAGTGAGGAATTAGAGTGTACAAAAGAGACATGCCCCCTGTCCTCCAGGAGACACTGGGAATGTACGTAAACAAGAGCCAACTGAAAACAATGTGTATCTGCCAACATATGTAGGGTTGTTCCATGGAAGACTTATTCTAGGTAGGTCTAGAGAGTAAAATTAGGGCTCCCGTGTAGACGCTGAAGAGCTTACTATAAGGAAAACTTCGCTACTAATTAGAGCTATCCTGAACTGAGCAGCACTGTGAACTAACAAAGGCTGGACAGCTACAAAGAATAAAATAAGAGGGACTCTAATCCTGAAATAGGAGATTAAACTTCTCTATTTCCTTCCAAATGGAATACCTGATAGTTCTTTGATGAAAGATATTATCAAAATGAATGTAGCACTAAGATTCGGAGTCACTTTTTCACTAAAGGGCCAGATATTAAGTATTTCAGGGTGTGCAGGTCAGAGTGTCTCTAGTGCTACTTCTTCACTCTGCCTTGTAATGCAAAGTAATGTTGTAAATAGTACAGAACTCAAGTGGTCATTACTGTGTTCCTAGAGAACTTTAATTTATGAAGCCAGCAGTGGAAAGATTTGGCCTGTAGGCCATAGTTTGCCAAGCCCTTGTTAGATCTTTAATTTTCATACATGCACAATTCTTATAGAATAAACAAGAACAAAAAATACTAAAATTAGTAGGCAACTATAAATCAGAGACATTCTGCAAGGGTTGTGGAGGCAGAGAGGGCAAAACAGGAGAGGGAAGAGCATAAAGACTAAGGTCATGGTGCACGGGTGAATTGGAGGTGGGAACTACACCTGAGAGGAAGAATATAGTTGACAGAAAAGAGCAATGATGTTTTACACACACACACACGCACACACACACTAAAAGAATAGCAATAAAAATGAGAAAATAGTAAAGGCAAATTTACTATTAATCAGGTCAATAAAATATTTTTACCTTAATGAAATCTCCAAATATGATGGGCTTAGTCAAAAAATATTCCATCCCAATTGCAATTCCAAAATGTTTGTCTATTCAAAAACAAAATGAAAATTTAATAAAATGATAAGCATGGATGCAGTATATTAATAAGGTAAACAGAATAATATCATCGTGACTTTACTTACAAGTTCTAATTAGTATAAATGAAAACTGAGAGAAAGTCATGTTAACACTATCCACTTTACTTTGTTTGATAAGCTCCTAGATTTAAGAATGTTGATATTAAGAACCTTATTAAACAGATAATGAATATATATTTAATACAAAAGGAGTACTTTGGAAATGACACTGCTTCTTATCAAGACAAAATGCTGTTTTCCTTGCTTCCCCTCCTCTATTTAAAATTCTATACTGAGCTAAAAATATTCACCTTGCCTGAATTTCAACAGAACAACTTTTTAAGAAGTTTAAAGCAATGCACATTTAGTGTCTCCCGGCAATAAATGTTGTTCCAGGGATGAGGAACTCACATACAATCTGGTTGAAACTCACACACAATCTGAGCTAAGAACCTGAGAGGTTCACCAGACTGCAGTGAAAGCTCCTGTCGGGTCCTCTTTCAAACTCTTGTGATTGTTGGTAAAATTCAAGATTTTAAGGGACTGAGGTTCTTTGTTGGCAATTAGCCAGGGTAACTCTCAACTCCTAAAGACCTCCCATCGAGCTTGACACATGGTCTTCTTACATCTATTTTTACATATTTGAGTCATTGAAGAAAAAACTTTTATTCATGAAAGACAAATTCATTTTGCTTTATCCTATATATGCTCATTTAAAATTTTTCTTTATAAAAAACCAAATTGTTTTTTCACTAATATCATAGAATATTTAAGAAAGATTGGTATTTACTGGCCATTTCTGTCAAAATAGTGTAGAAGTATTGCTTATCTTCATTATTAATCAAACGATCGTGGAAGACTCTTTGACATTCGTGGCAAAAGAGTCTGAACATCTGCATTTCTTCTCTTATTGTTCCTGGATTGCACTGGAGGATACCTGGTTTTTTTTTTTAAGTAAAGGGAAAAAAGGGAAATGCATGATAGTGTAATATCTAGTCTTACTTTTGTTAACCAGAAAATCTTTAAGCCCACTTTAATCTCCACACTACTAGAAATGAGGCGCTTTCCCAGAGAACATACACACATGTGGGATCCCAGGCTTTGAAAGTAAAACAGACACTTTATATGATAAAGCTATTTCTTGTTTTGTTATGTTTCTTTTTTTTTTTTTAAGATTTATTTATTTATTCATACAGAACTGGGGTATAGCGGCCAGAGGTGCAGGGGCGGTGAGAGGATTCACTGGAGACAGAGTGGGGAGCAGAACAGGCAGATTGACAAAGTACACTGCTGAGGGGAGCAGTGGGCGGGTCAGGAGAGGTCTGCGGTGCCATGTGGGTCACCTCTGGGGTGGGGATCGAACTTATGCTGAAGTGGCTTTCGCTTCTTAGTGCTGTGCTTTAACCCACTGTGCCACCAGGAAGGGCCCTGTTATGTTTCATTAGGAGGATATGTGTAGTGGCCAGACTTCACACTATATATAAGCAGTGTTTATTTCATCTCATCTTACCTTACCTCACACCTCACCTCACCCCACCCCATCCCACTCACCTCACCTCACCTCACCTCACCTCACCTCACCTCACCTCATCTCACCCCACCTCATTTCATCAAAATAGGACTAGGGAAGCAATGGGCAAGAATGATAAATAAATGCTTACATTATCCAATGTCTGAACTCCAGGAAGTAAGTTCAAGGATCAATTGAGAGCCTACTCTAAAGAACAAAGTCCTATTCTAATTGATGGTCACAGGATCCAAATCATGCAGAGTCTCAGTCCTACCGCAGGTGATTGGGAAGCAGCCTCAGAAGGGTCTGAATGGGGGACAGTATTGTGTTTTATGAGGGAAGAGTTGAGTTAAAGGTAGTGTAACTGGATAACTTGGAAGTAGGAGACCAAAGAGAGAAAGGCTCTCTGTTAGAAATCCTGGTAAGGATAATGCTCATTTGGGCTATACTGGTAGTATGGATGGAGTGGTGGGATACAGTTAGATTTGGGATCTCTTTTTAAGGTTATGCCATTACGGTTGTTGATGAATTGTATGGGAATCATCAAAGAATGAGAACAATCAAGTACAACCCCAAGGTTTGGGGCCAGAGCAACCATGGGCCCACATGGCTGGGGAGGAGGGATAAAGTAAGAATTCAGTTTCAGACACCAAAAATTAAAGTCCTATTGGTTAAGAAAGGAATTGGTTATACAAATCAGATGCTTAGGTCAGAGTGTGAAGTTGGTGGTAGACAAAGCAGCATCTCTGAATGGATGACATTTAATACCGTTTAACCAACTGAGATTACCTGGGGAGTAAGTAAAGAATAAAAGGAAGACAGAAGACAGAGTCCTGGGGGACCCTAACATTTGGAGGTAAAGAGGAGGAACATCCATCAAAAGAGACTGAGCAGTAGTCAGTAAGGGAGAAGAGAGCCCAGGGCAGCATGTAGCCTGGAGCACCAGAGAGGGAAGGTCCTCTAAAGAAAGTGAGGGGCAAGTAAGTAAAACACTGCTGAGAGGTTAAGCTACAGTCTCAGAACTGACCAGTGGGTTTAGCAAGATGGGGAGTCAAAGAACAGTTTAGTGCAGTGTCAGTAAGGGGTGTTTCTAAAAACAATAGGAAAAGTGTGTGCACTTAAGCTATATTTTTGTGTTACTGGGAATAATCCAATATAAAAGGCAGCAATGATGATGCAAAAGAGAAGTATGAATTACAGGAGCAGGAGAGGATGGGGTTCAGTGCTGGAGGGGTTATCAGCATGCTTTAGGGGCAGAGCCAGCTCAGTAGGCGGGAAGGCAGTTACAGGATGTCTGGGAGATCTGGAAGGTGAGACAGTTCTGGCTCAATTATTTCTTTTTCTTTAGTGAAATAACAAGACAGGGTCATCTGGTTGGAGCTAGAAATAGGAGGGGATCTTGGCGGTCTGAGGGAAGCTCTGAGGTAGTGAGTCTGGGGTGGGGGTCAAGGGTGAGTTGAACAGGGACAAGTAGTGGGATTTCCAGGCAAGTCATAGACACCTGTGTATCTTGATGAAGAAGTCTGAGAGTGAATGGAAATGAAGTGAGGGTGCAGGTCAGAGAATGAGGGTTCCACATACTACCTTGCACACATTTGGACAAGTCCCTCAAATTAAAGACATAATGGGACTTGGCAGGTGTTGGCAGAAGATCGATACTCATTCTGTTGTAAATCTCAACTGCAGCTTCTACAATGTTTGACACAGTATTCTTTATGGCTGGTGGGAAGTCACTCAGGAAGCCATTTAAGATGGCCTAGAACCAGAAACATCATAGGAGAAAGTTAGGGTTTATTTTTACACCAAACTTATCAAATACTCCAGATCTGATGATACCTTTATTAGATGGCTCCTAATAACAACCAGAAAGCTGAATTCTAAATCAAGAATTCCCAAGCACTAAAATTCTTTCACTAATTTCAGAATATATTCTCAAGAATGGGTTACCCCTGTCTTCTGTGATTGGGGACCTGAGCAGTATTCATATCTGACCAGCGAATGTACCATAAACTGACTCTGAGGTAATTTTGAACCCTGCTTGAGGGTCTTTCTAGAGGGCCTGACTCATTTTGAAACGAACTGAAATGCTCCCTGATTTTTTGTTATTTTAATCTCCATATGTATGTAAAATGTGACGTACTTACAACTATGAACTCCCCACCCCTCAGCTTTCCCACCTCAGCATACGGTCCCACTTGCTACTCAGACCAGAAAAGTAGGAGTCTTGTTGGACAGGTTCCATTTTCTGCCCCACACAATTAATCTTTTTATTTTATTAATTCATATGTCTATTTACATTATTGTTTGTTTTAAAACAATGGTTACCCCCCAATTTGCCCATGTGTCATACCACAGTCCCCCATTTTCCTCCCTCCCTCCATCAGATCCCTCTGCCTCCCCCTCCCCTGTAGGATATCTCTGGTTTATAACTGTCAATTTGTTTTTGTTTTGTTGTGTTGTGTTTTGTATTGCGATAAGTAGAGAATGGATCATGCTCAGTGAAATAAGTCAGAAAGAAAAAGAAAAAGAAAAATATCCAATGGTTTCACTTTGTGGAGAAATAGAACTAAATAAAACATAGGGGAAACATTGTATTGTTATTACAATACAAAACACAATTGATCTTGAATACATTCTTGAATGTATTTGCTTTCTATTTTCCCTGATGTCACTCTATTCCAGTCCCTATTCCTTTTTTTTTTTTTTTAATTAGAGCTTTACCAATCCCTCCATCACTCACTGGTCCATAGGTGACTACTGGTAAAATCAGTTTCTCCAACCAGCCACTTGTCTTATTCTGGCTACATGCCTATTTTATTATTTCCTCAGTGACTATGCTTGTTCAAGAACCTTCTGTTCCCAAGATCTGACCCTACTTGTCAACACTCATGCTCCAGGACTCAGCTCATCATCTAGCCTCTTTAAGAAGTCTTTGTTGGGTGGTGATGACAGGCTCCAGTCATGCTGCTTCATTTTCTCCCTTCATTCCATTCAAAATGTCTTACATTCATTGAACACTTCAGTTCAGCACTTACGGTAGGTATGGGTATTCTTCTCATTTAAAGGATGAAGAAGTGACCCCGTAGGGAAGTTTGTATAGGTGGTGGAATATGGGTTTTTTTTTTTTTTTAATTTAGGCACACAACAACTGGGGTATAGGCCAGAGGTGTGGAGTGTGAGAGGATTCACCAGAGACAGAGTGGGGAGCAGAACAGGCAGACTGAAATACACTGCTGAGGAGAGCAGTGGGTGAGACAGGAGAGGCCAGTTGCATTATGTGGGTCACCACCTTGACCAGGCATTGAACTCGTGTTGCAGTGACTACAGACAGCTTCATAGTGTTGCACTTTAACCTGCTGTGCCACCAGGGAAGGCCTGGGTGGTTATTTTTGTTGGAGTGGTGGTAGAAGCACAGGTGATGGGTTAGGTGTATGAATTTGAGTTCCCTAAGCAAGTGGACAGGCAGACCTGGTGGTGAGGTATGACAAGAGTACAGAATCAGGGGCTGGAACAGGATGTGATCTGCTGAGAGAATATTACGAGGCAAGGCCTGGGATATAACCTTCAGTCAAGGTGGGGTTGTGTTTTCACAGTCTTTCTGTTTCCCTAAAACTATCTGTGAGCTTACAAGCACAGATGGCAGTGATGCTAATGCCTATCAGCTACTGTCCAGATGCCTGTTTTCACCTGATTTCTGCTGAGGAAAGGGACAGATGGCTCCCTAGAAACACAACAGACTGTTTACATTGTGGGAGTTTGGGAACAAAAAAATTTTTTTTAATCTCTTGCACAAGTTTAAATCCATACTCACCTGAAAAATATGTTTCAGACTGTGCTCTGAGGGCGTGGGGAGGCACAGCATGCTGAAGTGTCGGATAAAGCGGGGGGTCACAGGGTTTCGGCCACCTCCTGGAGGTGCACACGCTGATACAATTGTTACATCCTGTGTGGTGAGAAATCCACTTGGGTCATCCAGCAAACAAAGAGACTTGCCTGATCAATGTCAAGATCCAGACCACCATTTTTCTAAGACTAATATGCCAACACTATTATGTTTTCCAACATATTATCTGACTTTAATCTTCACTATAACCCCAGGGGATCACTATTGTTACTTCCATTTTGTAGATGACAAAGCCTGGGATGATTAAGTAAGTTGCTCAAGGTCCCTCAGCTAATTCATCTATATTGTACAAATACATCTACATAAAAATTTAATCTTAACAAATAACAAGAATGTGTGTCTTAAAATACATCGAGTCAACAAATACTAGGTGGAGTCAATTCTTGTTATTTGTGGTAACTGCATTCTAGAAAGTCACCAGAAAACTGAATCAAGGAACACTTGAGCCACTGTCCTTGGGAAATCCAAGGTTAGGCTTCTGGAGCCTGTGGTCATATTTTCATCAATTGGTCAACACAGAATGTTGCAGTTGCCTCTAGTCTTGCCTTTCTACCCTCTCCTGTAACCAAGGAGATCTTCCCACAACATTTTCTCAGAGGCCCACCATCACTTAGAGGTAAATCCATGCTCCACATCCTGGCACCATGACCTCCTGGGCTGACTTCTGCATCTCTTGCCATGGTGTCTCACATTCCCTGATACTGCAGTGCAAAATTCTACCTTTTATTGCTTTGTTATGCTTTCCTGCAAAAACCTGTTCCAATATCACCTCCTCTGGAAAGACATCGCTCATCCTCAAGCCAGTACCCAGCCTTATTCCCTCCTTTCTCTTTCCACATATTATCCTGCATTATAAATGCATGTCTACCTACTCTCTGGGAGTAGAGGGGACAGTACCCTCTGGGAGGTGGGGACAGTCTCACATGTTCATCAATCTCTTGAGTCAAGCATGGCAGGAACTCAGTATAGACTGAATGAGTTGAATTACATATAAGATATAACGAAGCCATGTTATGGGCTGAACTATGTACTTCTCCTCTTCCCTTGGCCAATCCTAAATTAAAGTACTATCCCCAGTATCTCAGAATATGGCTAGTTTTGGATATAGCATCTTTAAAGAGGTGATCAAGTCAAATGAGGTCATTGGAGTGGACTTTACTCCACTCTGACTCGTTTCTTATCTGAAGATGAGATTTAGATACTGGTGGGTCCAGAGGGGAGAGCCTGGGGAGGCAAAGGGAGATAACAGTCATCTGCAAGCAGGGTTTCAGACTAAACCAATTCTGCTGACATCTGGATCTTGAACCTCTAGCCTTTAGAACTGTGAGAGAATAAATTTCTGCTCAACCACCCGGTCTGTGTTACTTTGTTTATGGCAATCTAGCAAACCAACACATTACACTTCCTTGTTTAAATTTAAACACGCAAAGTAATTAAAATAAAATAACCTGTATCTCTTTCCAAAACAGTTTGTTTCTGTCATAAAATCCACCAAAATCTTGATATTGTCGAAGTAATTCAATAGGAGGCTGAGAGCCATAGCTATCCAGTCTGGGCATATTTAAATCATCCACAAAAATCACAACTTGCTTGTTAACTGGGGCTCCTAGAGAAATTAGGTGGATTTAAGAATTATAAATTTCCCTTGGAAACCGTAGGACAACGCTTAGGTAAGGCTTGGGATCCAGTAAATACCCTGTACGTCACAGTAAGCTGCTCTTGTGAGTGAGCGTGCTCTAGCTGAGTCTTGCCTTGAGGATTGACCTCCCGGTGGGCCTGTGTGGGCCCCTGCAGGGAGATGTGGCCCCAATGAGGACACTGCATTTTCAAGTGGCCCCCATTCTCACTCTCAGAGATGCAGCATGGTGCCAGCACTCCACTTAGGTCCCCACCTTTATCAACCCCATCTAAACCCACTGTTTTCACCAACTGTGTGGCCTGGTATACAGTGAGGAAAGCCATTTTCTTTTTAACTAGGAAGCAGAGAAACATCAAAAGTTTCCTCTCATAGAAGCCATCTCAGCAGCCTCTGTAAGGAAAACGGTTGGATATACAAAAGCATTCTGATCAGATCAACGTGAAGTTCAGTGCAGCGGAGCTGCACGAAGTCATATTTAACTTAAGGAAAATCAATATCCAGTCACATGACAAAAAAGAATGAGTGACAACGCAGAAAGAGAACAACTTGAACACAGTAGGGGATTATACCCAATTCTGACATCCAGCCCTTATAGTTTTAAGTTTGGAGGCAAATTTAGTGTCTCCACTCCATCGTGTAGCCACTGAAGCTGATCAGTAAGAGAATGGATGGGAAAAAGCTCTGAAAGAATCATCCATTAATATTTGGGGTCCCCACCAGAAGACTGGATCTATTGTCTCTGCCTAACTGAGCAGGGAAAAGAGAATAGAGAGGGCCAAGTGAAGCGACTGGTATCCCCATAACTTGATGCAGCAGGGCCTATTAGGTGATGTACAATGTGGAAGGCAGTTGAACTTGAGTTCTGACTAGCATTCTTCCTTGGAGGTTGTGAGCTGGACAAGAAGACTTCAGCAAGTCGAGGCTCAGTAGAGGTTTGGGAATGTACTTCTTGAGGGTAGGACTGAATGGAGGTGGAGACCCTGATACCCGACATTTGGGAACTTGCTAGTTGGGAGGCCAATGTTTGACAACTGTGAACAGCTCGGGAAGAGTGCTCCTGGAAGCCTGCCATGCAGAGTAGGCGCAGTCATTCAGTGCCAGTCAGAGAGGCCAGGGCACAGTATGCGCAGGATCAATCTAAATGCCAGCTAGGAAGATGACACTGGTCTCTTCAATCTCTTCTTCCAGCCCAAATACATGAGCCTCTAGAGAGAGGGTGTGGAAGCAATAAATAGCACCCAGCTCTCTTCTCAACCTCCACACTCCAGATTTGCAACAGAGGAGGGAAGAGCTTTAAGTTGGGTTTGGAACTGACTTTACATTGGATCATATTCCAAATAAACAGCAGGTTTCCAAAAGTTCTATTCATCTAAGCATTAATGAGGGAAAGTGAGGTGATCTCACAAAGCCTGGCTGAAAGAACTGATTGAAGGAAAAACTCAAAACAATTTTATGCTTATTCTCTACTGATTTCAGATCAATATACCAAATATAAAGAAGAAAGCTGGTTTTAAATCATGATATTTCTTACCTAGAATATTTTTTCTTTTTCTTTCCAGTTTTGACTCAATGATCTCTTGGGTTCGTGCAGATGAAGTTTGAGCAGAAAAATTTAGATAAACAGGGACATAGCCAGCTGATTCTTGAATTTTATTTAGCAGTCCTTTGGCAATAACAGTCTTTAAATTAAAAAATGTTAATTGATTTTACAGTGAATATAATATCTTCCCATTATCCATATCAGTCATAAGGTCAAACAAGGAGTAATAAATAGGAAAAAAGGAGAGGTTAAAACCAGATTGAGGCTCTCCCTGGTGGTGCAGCAGGTTAAAGCACAGCACTAAGAAGCTTAAGCCACTTCCGCATGAGTTTGACTCCCGCCTGCCCCGGAGGTGACCACATGGCGAGGCAGACCTCTCCTGACCCGCCCGCTGCTCCCCTCAGCAGTGTACTTCGTCGATCTGCCTGTTCTGCTCCCCACTCTGTCTCTGGTGAATCCTCTCACCCTCCGTATCTCTGGCCTGTACCCCAGTTCTATATGAATAAATAAATCTTTTTTTTTTTTTTTTTAAAAACAGATTGAAATGCCTACCTTTCTTTTCCTGAGATTCCATTTCACTATATTTGTCAGGTCGAAGAAATATTCTCATCAGCTTTACCACAGCAAAGAGTTTTTATTTTAGTTTAATAACAAAATCCTTCTTGGTTTCTATTCAATTCAATTTAACAGTAACAATCACTTTGACCGAAGGACCCCAACTTTTTTTTAGAAACAGTTTAGAAGGAAAATAATGAATATCTGTTTCTGTGAACTTCCCCAGCCAAGAAGAACAAATAGTCAGCATTTCCCCATCCTCTTCTTTTCTCAGATACCATTACTGTGACAGTCTGTCTGATCTTCACCTGCAGTTCACTGGGACACAGGCCTTGGCCAATTCCCACTCTAACTTGAGCAGTGACCTCCTGACAAATTTCGAGGGGTAAAGAACAAAAACACCCAAATACAAAACATTGATCCACAAGGTTCTCCAGAGTATACAGTGTGGATACCAGGGATTTATGCAGAAATGGGCTAACTTTGGTATAATTCCCAAGGTTGATATTAAATCAGCAGTTACATACTCCTGAGAAAACTGACTAGACTTCAAAAGAATTTCCTCTGAGAAGTAAGGTATTATTTACAGGGTTTACAATTCGATGCCCACCATACCCGCATTTTCGCACCTCCTTGTTTGATGTTTCCTACCTTGCCTACTCCAGTTGTTCCAGTAAACAACACTGAATGACTGACGGCCAGTAGTTTTTCCATTAGATACCCAAAGCGCACTGTGTCCACTGTGGGCACGAGCATTTCAAAAAATGGAACGTTTTGGCTGTACTTGAAGGCGGGTATGATTCGTTCCCAGGGATCCAGTCGTTTGGTGTCAAAGTCCATGTGAATGCTCCACAGGTCACCAGAACTGGGAAGCTGAAATATAAGGAAACCACTTTTTTTTTTTTTTTTTATTATTATTTTTTAAGGACACCACTTTTCATAGGATTGACACAAATATTCCGCACAGAAACAAAGACAGAAAATGTGAATGAATTTAGATTTTTTTGTGGAAAAGTAGCTGTTCAGGGATCAGAATCTAATTTTTAAACACAGCTGTGCAACACAGTGTATGAAAAAAAAAAGTTATGTTGATTGTTTTAAAGCCCCCTATTAACATTATTAAGCACTTTCAATTTAACTCTAATTCAGGGACTTACTCCATCCCAAACACTGTGCTTGGCCCTGAGGGGAAGTGCTGGGTGAGATCCACCCTTTGCCTTCAGTGACCTTGCAATCCATACAGGGGATTTTCATTTTCAGAAAAAGAGAAATAGCATCTTTATTTTACTGAAAAACTTGCTATTCCATATTACCATTTTATTTTTATTTATTTATGTATACAACTACTGACTGGGGTGTAGGTCACAGGTGTGGTGGGTGAGAAAATTCACTGGAGACAAAGTGGGGAGCAGAACAGGCAGAGCTACTGAGATACACTGCTGAGAGGGGCAGTGGGTGAGACAGGAGAGGTTTGCTGCACCTTGTGGGTTAGTGATGCTTAAATTTGCTCAGACTGACTAGTGGGGATACCTTCAAACTGGCTTCTGTGTTCTTTTGATATGTGCCATCATTCTTTCAGATTTTTTTTAGTATCTGACAGTATGTTCTAGGCTAATTTCACATTTTACCTGCCCCAGTTTTCAAATCAGCTATTTCACTAAGGAGTCTTGGTTCTCTTTCATGAGAATGGTAGTTAGCAATAAACACACAAAGTTTGTTCATTTTTGCTTCTCCTAGTTCCTCTCAGCAAAAGAACTAGGAGATTTATGTATGTATGAATACACACACACAAATATGTATATATATATATATAATTTGTAAAAAAACTAAAATCTACGCACACTAAATAATTTCATGTACACTGTACACATACTAAATAAATACTCCCCAATTTGAACCTAACAACAGTGTACATTCTAATCTTTCTCATTCCATCTCTTTCTTCCCTCCTCTAACAACAAGAAACCTGGTTGCCATTATCTCAACAGAAATACTTTCAAAATTGTTAAGCTATAACACTGTGAAAAAGAAACTTAAGAGATTAGAATTCCTTATTAATTTATAGTAGTGAGTTTTTATATACCTTCATACCTTGTTTTCTTCATATAGCTAGAAAACTCCTAAAATTTTTAATACAATAAATGTTATTTCTGGTTTAAAAACATAGATAATTTTAGAAGCCCTTATAGTAAATAATAAGTCTTTTAAAATTTAGTCTTAAAATTTAATTTTAATGATTTGAAGTAATTATGTTAAAATTAACTTTATTTGGGGTCCTCCCTGGTGGTGCAGCAGGTTAAAGCACAGCACTAAGAAGCTAAAGCCACTTCAGCACGAGTTCAATCCCTGCCCCAGAGGTGACTGACCCACATGGTGCGGCAGACCTCTCCTGACCCGCCCACTGCTCCCCTCAGCAGTGTACTTTCACAGTCAGCCTGTCCTGCTCCCCATTCTGTCTCTGGTTAATCCTCTCACCTCTGGCCTGTACACCACTTCTGTATGCATAAAAAAAAATTAAGCTTAAAAAAATAACTTTATTTGGCTCTTACCCTGGCATCAGGATTATCATCAAATTGTGTTCTAATAAACGTGTCAAAAGCATCCCAGTGGATTTCATTTAGATTTCCACCCAAAGACCATAAATAACAGAATATAAAAGTCTGACATAGTAGAGTGTTCAGTTTTGTTTGTTCCTGCAATAACAGAAAGAGAATTTTAATGGCTTCCAAGTAATATAAAAAGAATCCTAAACTACAAACTCTAAGGACTATTTTCTTCGCTTAAGCTCATTGATTTTAGAAAGTGCTTAGTGTATGCTTCTTAGGCTTCACTCAATGGTTCATAGGGTACTTTTAGTACAACATATGATGAGAAACTGAGTGGCAAAGAATATGCAGAACAAAAGTTCAAGGTTGTCTTTCAGTAGACTATGAGAATTTTGTTTCTCCCTGCATGAAGACATTTATTGGGAATATATCTTTGATTGTAAGGGGATTTAAACACTGAGGAGAAGAATACTGAAAGGCTCTTTAACATCCCTCCAGCTTTGGGATTCTCTGGATCCATTCATAGGCATTAGTCTACTAGAAAATAAACCTGAAAATCAAAAGATCATGTTACAGAAATTTAGAGTTACCTATTTGCAAACCAACTTTTTAGTAATCTCATCTTCCTAGCTCTTACAGCACCAAGATAACCCTTCATACCATTGTCAAATTTGCTCCATCTTTCTCAAGTAACAGTGACTTTAATAAACAACAGAGGGTAGTAACTTTGCTGATGTCCACTTGTGGGATTGCTTGGCTGCATTTTTTGTTGACAAAATGTAAACCATCTTCAACATAACGTTGGAAAAGGTTCAAGATATATTCTTGAGTTTCCTCATTCAGCTGAAAGTGAAATAAGTAAATAACTGTTTAGCAAGACCAGGTGAAATACGTAATTAAAATTTAAAGCCAATTTGGTACAATATAATTCTATGACTTTTAGGCTAAAGTGTATGAACATCACAATATATGAAGGAAATAAAGAAAAAAAAAACTTCTATGACTGGAAGGAACACATGGGAGAGATTCTGGTAGCTGATAATAAACTACACATCATGTTCTGGTAATGACAGTACACACTGGTTTATTTTATAGCCAATTGTTAAACTGTCAATATATATGTCATGCAGTCTTCTATGCTGACTATTATTATCTCATAATTAAGAACACTGAAAAAGAAGAAACATAAGGGACCCTTTAAAATTCTACTTAGATAGGCCCTCCCTGGTGGCGCAGCGGGTTAAAGCACAGCACTGAGAATCTGAAGCCACTTCCGCATGAGTTCGATTCCTGCCTGCCCCGGAGGTGACCACATGGCGCGGCAGACCTCTCCTGACCCGCCCACTGCTTCCCTCAGCAGTGTACTTCGTCGATCTGCCTGTTCTGCTCCCCACTCTGTCTCTGGTGAAGCCTCTCACCGCCCCTGAGCCTCTGGCCTGTACCCCAGTTCTGTATGCACAAATAAATAAATAAATTAAAAAAAAAAGAAACTTAAAAAAAAAATTCTACTTAGATAAAAGAAATAATTCCCAAAGTTTTTTTTTTTAAAAGAATGCAGCTCTTCTTACTACTCCTACTCACCATCTCTCTAGATAATACAATAGACAACAAAAGAAATAAAAGGTACATGTTCAATAGTTTGGTAAGGAAGAAAAAAACTACATCATATGACATGATTGTCTGTGTCGAAAATACTCAAGAATTGACAAAAACTCTTGGAACCAGTAAATTATACAAGATTTTAGGCTACAAGTATACAGAAATCAATTACTTCCCTATATATCAGCAATGAGTAATTATAAGATTAAAAGTAAATGCCATTTACATTAGGAGCCCAAAGTGAAATACTTAGGATTAATTCAATATAATGATAATAATAATCAAAGATACTGAATTTAATTAAATAGCAAAATATGTATAAATTCTTCTATGAGGAAAAACACAGCACACCGATGAATGATACTAAAGAAGATCGAAGAGGAGAGGAGAGGAGACTGGAGAGGAGACTCCATCCACAACTTGACGGAACAGAGAGGTTTGGATCACTCTCTCCCCTTAATACAACTACAAAGAAGATAAAACTAGAATAAAATTAGTTCAAAGGAAGAGGCAGAGACTCTTCTTTTGCGATATAGGACTTTCCTGAAGGTTCTGTGCTGAGGTTGGTGGCTTGCTAGGGAAGGAGAGTGAAGATGTGGAGGTGGGGCTGACCAGGGTGGCGGACAGCCTGGGGGTGGGGAATAGCCTTACCTGGCATGGAAAATACCATCTGAGGAACTGTTCAGGAAAGAAGTGGTGCAGACTACCAAACTACCATGGGTGTGGCCGATGGGAGTTCAGAAGCTGCAGGTTTGGTTGAAGGGATGTTGGTGGGCAGGTATGCTGTGCCCCTCCATCCCCGAGGAAAGACCAGACCAAATGCAACATTGGTGGCACTGCTGTGTGACCACAGGCACAGAGCTGACCCAGACTCAAATGTAGAATTTTGGGCAGTGGTAGACCAGGTGAACGCTCACTGCAAAAGGACAAGTGGGTGATGTGCAGACTTAGAGGGCCAGGCCTGCACCTGGCAGCAGAAGCCATTACTGAGCAAATTAGGATAGCCCAAGGCAGGTTCCCCCTCCCCCTCCAGGAGGTGCACCATACTCTGGTGGCTCCTACTCGGAGAATTTCACCTGTGACCATTGGCAAGTGACTTGAGCTTTGTGAACTATATCTCATACTACAGGGAGGAGAGCAAAAGGTGGGGCTGGAATTTAAGATCCCTGAAGCACCAAACTCTGACATAGAGAGAGAAGTGGCAGAGGTTTCTACTGACTTAGAACTGCCTCCTTCCTTGTGAAGCCAGAGATTGTCTTTGAGCCCCAGTTATTCCTCATTTCCCCACCTGCCACCAGGTGTAAACAAAGCTAAACAAAACTAAACCCAGCACCCAAATACAAATCAGGCAATACACATGCTTAGGAGGCACGGAAGCAAAGAATATCTGAATACAAGATGGAAAAAACAGGTTGCCAGGGTTGGCTGGGGGTCTGGCGGAATAGGTGAAGCCCAGACTTAATGCAGTATAACTATCTTGTTTGGTATTATAAGGGTGGGTTATGTTATGCATCTGTCAAAATCCTGAGGATTCTTTAATACAAAGAATGAATTCTAATATAAACTATAGACTTTAGTTAATAATAATATGTCAATTTTGGTTCATCAGCTTTAACAAATATACAATAAAATACAAAATGTTAAAAATAGAGAAAGTCGCTGAGGATCGGTATTATATGATAACACTCTACAATCTGTTAAATTTTTCTAAAACCTAAAACTATAAATGTTGTCTATCATTTTTTTAAAAAGTGAATTTGTAAAGCAGTTCACGATAGATAAATTCTCAATTCCGAGAATTATTTTCTTTAGTAAGGTAATTTGGAATTTGACTACAAAATTCTTAAAATATTGGTGGCAAATAGTGAGGAAAGTGATGGGTTTTTGATTCATCTTTGGAGAGAAAGGCAGAAAGATGATGGTTTCTTTGGAATGGGAATGGATATGAATGAAAAACTTCAAAATATGGCTTGTGAAAGAGAAGTCTAATTTTGGAATAGAGGTGCAGAAGAAAAAATGGAGCTGTGTTATTCTTAATAATAATAAAAAAGCTTTCCTTTACTATGGGTGGGATGGTTAGAACACATCTTGGGTTAGAGGCCTAAGACTGGATGGAAGGTAAAGTGATTTTCTTTTCTCTCTGGCTCTCAGAGGTGTTAGGGGTTCCTAAAATTTAAAAATAATGGCAGTGCCTAGATTTAAATGTTGTTTTCCTACATTGTGATATTCTCTCAATATCCTGAGCCCTATTTAAACTACTTTAAAAAAAACCTAGTCCAGGCTCTCCCTGGTGGTGCAATGCGTTAAGGCATCACATTATGAAGCTCTCCAAAGCCACTGCATCATGAGTTCGATCGCCTGTTCAGGAGGTGACCCACATGGTGTGGCAGACCTCTCCTGACCTGCCCGCTGCTCCCCTCAGCAGTGTATTTCAGTAGCTCTGCCTGTTCTGCTCCCCACTCTGTTTCTGGTGAATCTTCTTGCTTACCACATCTCTGGCCTACATCCCAGTTCTGTGTGCATAAATAAATAAATCTTAAAAAAAAACAACAAAACACCTAGTCTGATCTAGCTGTTTTGGGGGGGTACTCACAGAGGTAGTTTGAGCTTGAACTCTCCAGTCTGTGTTAGATGACAGAGAGGAGGAGGGAACCAGAGTGACTAGCAGGCAGGCAGGTGGAGGCAACAAATAATGACAGATTATGGGCACATGTAAAATTCCTGGAGGATTTCAAGAATTCTTAGAGAAAGGACTAGTTTCCTAAAATTCTCTCATTCAAACACAATGAAGCCGTAACCAATTACTATTTGGGCACTCAGGATCAGCGTGCCCTGACTGATGGGGTTAGGTATGGGGTTAGGTACGTGGTTGCACTTACTTTGTTAGAAATACTGTTCATCCAGGTTTTAACATAAGGCATCCATTTCAGTTCTTCAGGATCCACAAACACCATTCCACACCGACTGACTGTTGCAGGGGAAGCAACCTTTAGATCTTGCACCTAAGATTTTAAAAAGTTGAACAGGAAACAGCTAATATGATACTTTTTATTCTTGTAACTTCAGTGTTTATGAATTACACATTTAACATTTAAATTAACCCTGAAAGGCTATGTAGAATAAAGTGGAAGACCTTTAAGTGATCAGAACTGTGGAAAGGAATTTAACTGAAGCACAAGCTGAAAAACCCCTCTGAAGTCTTTATGGGAAGGAATAGGTAATTTTCCCTCTTTCATTCTTGTAGCCAGACCCCTAGCCTAAACCCTAGTTCTTAGTAGGCACTCACTCAGTGTTGTATAAGTGATTAGAGCAGGGACAGTATCGTCCATAATGTTTTGTAGTTATATTTGATCTATATTCTTCTTCATCAAATGCTCATGCCACAAAGGGTTGCTTTACTTGCTTTATGCATACCATTTTTAAAGCATTTTTTAATCATTTAAAAATCACCGATCAATATATTAACTAGAAAAAGAAACAAATGCAGGTGGTGGGGGTGGGGAGGGCGGTAGGGAGCCAGGATTTACTGCATTTCCTTTCATTAAGACACAGGGAGAGACTTTGGGTGTCAGGACAAGCAATCTACCACAAAAGGACAATTTAGTGAGTATTTAGATTGTTATCAGAATACCATGGTAAGCATTCCAAGTAATAAATATACATCAGGTGTATATTCACCATACAGCATATACATTTACCTCAAAAAGCATGTGGATTTGAGGTGTGAGTTTAATCCTCTCACTGTTAGCCAGGCAAAGCATCTTGTTATCATCTAACACTGTATTCATATTTTCAATCCAAAGAGCATCCACTGGCCCATCACTGATGATCCATTTATGGTCTTCTGAGGTGTCATTCACTGCTGCTCGAACACTCAATGCCATCAAACCATCTTTCCATTCCAAAGTTAAATTGTTAATTTCCCCATATAATTCACCCATTGTAATTGATTTAGGATTAAGAACATATGTTTTAACTGGTTGGTAAAAAGGGTTATCTATTCCAAGTTTTCTCAAATTCCCTAAAGTTTCTGCTAGTATTTGGTAAACTGTGGTCTTGCCGCCTCCTGTCGGCCCCACTAACATAACGCCATGCCTCACAAGCATAGTTTCATAGAACTGTATCACTTTTTTAACCATACACATTTCAGGCTGAAGATTTTGTCCATTCATGACATTTATAATTGTTGACTGTAATATACCATAATCATGTTCTGGAATATGTACTCCAGGAAAAAGGTCAGAGATGATTCCACTGAAAAAATAAAAAGAACAGCAATTAGGAGTCACTGGCCACTGATATTTTCCCACATTTGTTACAATTAACTGATTAAACAGTACAATGCATTTTATTTTTCTCACTGACCTTTTCTTCTAGTAATGCATAGAAATTAATGTCTTATGTGTTATACTGGAATTTATTATTTCTCTGATTTATTGCACAAATTCTTTTTTTTTTTTTACACACAATGCTCTTAAGTATACTGAGAGCCTTGAAGATAGGGATTATTTCTTATTTTTCTGTGTTGCCAACAGTACATGCCATGGTACCAGATGTATAGAAGGTGGTGAATTTATCAGTTTATTTTAGAAATTATACTCGTGTCTCTACTTTTTCCCAAAGCATGTATATATGTTCTAATTGTATACAGATAGTTCAGAAAAATAAGATGGAAATAAAAATTGAAAACTAGTACTAGGGGAGTAAAGAAAAAAAACTTTAAAAAAAGTTTGACTTTTTTTTTTTAAAGACTTATTTATTTATGCATACAGAGCTGGGGTATAGGCCGGAGGTGCAGAGGTAGTGAGAGGATTCACCAGCGACAGAGTAGGGAGCAGAACAGCCACTGAGGGGAGCAGTGGACGAGAAAGGAGAGGTCTACCATGCCATGGGATTATGGTAGGGAATGGAACTCACACTAAAGCGGCTGCCATTAGCTTGCAGTGCTGAGCCCTAAGCCATTGTGCCACCAGGGAAGGCCCAAGTTTGACTTTTTATAGGGAAGTTAATAAGAGATATTGCTATGAGTAAAAGAAGCAAACCCTCTAGTTCAAACTATATACACAAAATACACAGGAGGTACAGCAGAGAGGTTAACATAAAACAGAGACGTATTAGAGAAAATATAAGAGAATGGATTTTGCAACACTGTACAAAGGTCTTTCTAAGAAATCTGCACTTGTAAAAAGTTGGTAAGGTTAAAAAAAAATACAAACAAGCAAAACCCAAACTTCTGTGAGATAAAAGGATAATGAAAGACAGATTTAGAGAAATATTTCCCAAGTTTTATATCAGACATAGGCTATGAGCTGCTACAATTCATATATAAATAAACACAATAGAAAAAAATGCTCTAAGAGTAATAAATATAGATGAATATTAAAAAATGCCCAAAGGTACTAATAATTAAATACATATTAAAATCGGTTATGACATTTGGCCTTTCTTTAAAACATTTAATGGGAAGCAGGCATTTTCATATAAATGAAAAATGGTAAAAATGTCCTTCTTTGAAGGACATCATGGTAGAATCTCTCTAAATTAAATATGTCCATACTCTTATGACTGAGAGAACTTACTTCCTAGAATTTCAACTGTAGAAAACCACAAATGTACACAGAGGAATTTTCAGAATGAAAACAATTGCGGAAATTCTAAATGTCCATACATAAGTCTTTCACATCAAAGTAATTTAATGTATTTACTATATCTCTAAGTACAAACTTTTACCATAGTACTTTAGCAGCAATTAAAAAAAAAAAAGATGTTGGGCCCTCCCTGGTGGCGCAACGGGTAAAAGCACAGCACTAAGAAGCTAAAGCCACTTCCGCATGAGTTTGATTCCCGCCTGCCCCGGAGGTGACCACATGGCGAGGCAGACCTCTCCTGACCCGCCCGCTGCTCCCCTCAGCAGTGTACTTCGTCGATCTGCCTGTTCTGCTACCCACTCTGTCTCTGGCAAATCCTCTCGCCACTCCTGTGCCTCTGGCCTGTACCCCAGCTCTGTATGCATAAATAAATAAATATTTAAAAAAAAAAGATGTTCACAAATCAATAAATGAAACAGCAATGTTTATAAAAAGCAAATGTAATCAACACAATATGAGAAAATATCAAGCAGTTTCTGCTTCCAGGAAGATGGAATAGACTTACTTTTCCCTACTCTTTCCATCAAGCACAACTAAACACACTGTATATCATGCATAAAACAAACACAAGACTGAGAGGTGGAGAGAGCTCTGACTGCCTAGTTACCTTGAGACACAAACAATGACATGACAGAGTCCCTGGTTTCTTTTGCTTTATATCCTGGCAACCCTGAAGTGTCAATAGCACAGATCAAAAAACAAAACCAAATAAACCAAAAAAACCAGGAACTTTTTTTTTTTCTTTATCCAAAGGTACAGGAAAGGGACAACCTAGCAAGACAAAAAAGTTTAGGCAGTAACTGCTTTACCCCAGCAAACCTTGTGGGAGAAAAAACTGTGCCCCTTTTCCCTAACCACACAGCAGAGGCTGAATCGGGAGCCTACTTTACTCTTGCCAACCTGAAATGAGTTTCTCCAACTTCCTCCCTCTACCCCTCCCCAAGGGGTTGGAGGGGATCAAATAGGGTGCCAGGACATTTTTCCTCACTGGGAAGTAACGATACCCTCAGCGGCGGTGATCACATAGGAAAGTGGGACTTCCAACTACACCCAAAATAATGAGGCATCCCTCCCTTTCTCTAATGGGGTGGCATCAGAGGAGGCCTAGTGCAGATCAGGACTTTATGCACTGCCCAGTGATAATGCAGCTTTCACTGTGGTGCCAGTGGAGGTATGTGGGGAATGGCAGAAAGGCACTCTTACACTGTCACACAGGGCATTCCTATTGAAGGCTAGTGGAGAACTGAAACTCCTATCCCTATTTGGAGGTAATGAAGAGAGCCCACAAGCCCCAACAAGTACAGCAGAAGCTAAGTGGGGGTCTTGAATTCTATCATCATCTGGCAGTAACAAGGCTATATTCCTAATGTCTTCTGACAGAGTTACATCAGAAAAGCCAGCTAAAACAAATCTGAGTGAGATCCAGAGTTTTATAACATAATACTTAAAATGAGCATGTTTCAATCAAATACCACTCATCATATCAAGAACCATGATGATCTCAAACTGAAGAGACAATCCATAGATGCCAGTACTGGGATGACAGAGGCATTAAAATTATTTAATTGCACAAGACAGGAAAAAGATATACAAGGAATCCAAATAGGGAAAGAAGGAGTAAAACTGTCTTGATTTGAAGATGATCTGTTAATTTACATGGAAAACCCTAAACTCTCCATAGAGAAACTAATCAAAGCAATCAACCAGTTTAGTAAGGTAGCAGGATATAAAATCAACACACAAAAGTCAGAGGCCTTCCTATACACAAACAACCAATCAGAAGAAATGGAAATAAAAAAAAACTCCTTTTCAATTAAAACAAAAAGAATCAAATACCTGGGAATCAACCTAACAAAAGAGGTAAAAGAGCTATACAAAGAAAACTACAAAATACTATTAAAAGAAATACAAGAAGACACCAAGATATGGAAAGACATCCCCTGCTCATGGAATGGGAGAATCAACATAATCAAAATGGCCATCCTACCAAAAGTGATATACAGATTTAATGCTATCCCAATAAAAGTCTCAATGACATTCTTCAAAGAAATAGAACAACTATTGATGAGATTCATATGGAACCACAAAAGACCTTGAATAACCAAAACTCTCCTGACTAAAAAGAAAGAGAATGGAGGCATCACAATCCCAAACTTCAAGCTATAGTACAAAGCCATAATAATAAAAACTGCATGGTACTGGGACAAGAACAGACACACGGACCAGTGGATTTGAATAGAAAACTCAGATATAAACCCATATGTTTATGGGCAGCAAATCTTTGACAAAGGAGCAAAGAATATACAATGGAACAAAGAAAGTTTGTCCAACAAATGGTGCCAGGAAAACTGGAACCTACATGCAAAAGAAAAAAAAAGAAAAAGAAAAAAAAAAAGAAACTAGATCAATACCTCACACTATGCATAAAAATCAACTTGAAGTAGATTAAAGACCTAGACATAAGAACTGAAACCATAAAATACCTGGAAGCAAAGATTCGGGAGAAACATTACACGACATCCATTCACCTCAGTTACATATTTGAAGATACAGCACCCAGCACAAGGATAGTGAAGGAAAGGATAAATAGATGGGACTACATCAAGTCAAAGAGCTTCTATACAGCAAAAGAGACATTACAAAAAACAGAGATCCCACTCATTGGGGAAAAAACTTCTCACACAAAACTAGTGATAAAGGCGTGATCACAAAGATATACAAGAACTGATGAAACGCCACAAAAATAAACAACCCCATCAAAATATGGGCAGAAGAGCTAAAAAGACACTTCTACAAAGAGGAAATGCAGATGGCCAACAAGCATATGAAAAAATGTTCAACACCACTTGTAATAAGGGAGATGCAAATTAAAACCACAATGAGAGACCACCTCACTCCAGTGAGAATGGCACATCTTAAGACAACTAGCAACAACAAAATGGCGAGGGTGTGGAGAAAAAGGAACTCTCCTGCACTGCTGGTGGGAATGCAAACTAGTACAACCACTATGGAAAAATGTTTGGAGGTTTCTCAAACTGCTAAAAATGGAGTTTCCATATGACCCAGAAATCCCACTCCTAGATATCTACCCAAATGACACAAAAACACTGATTTAAAAAGACACCCATGCTTATTGTTATTTTATTTACACTAGGAAAGACATGCCCCAAAGTAGATGACTGGATTAAAAAGATGTGGTACATAAACACAATGGAATATTACTCAGCAATCAAAAAGATAAACTCTTTGACAAAGGAGTAAAGAATATACAATGGAACAAAGAAAGTTTGCAGCAACATGGATGGAGCTGGGGAAGATCATGCTTAGTGAAAAACCCTCGTAGCAGGAGTATAAAGGACCAGGGGAGAAAATAATAATAATAATGAACCAGAGACATTTTATGAGGGTGGAGTGGGGAATTGGGTCAAAAATGGGGGGGGGAGTGAATGCAATGGATTATGGTGATGGCACATGGGTGATTTGGTGATGGGGAGCTCATGGGGGTTACAACTGAGATGGAAAAAGGCACAAGATGATGTAAAAATAAACTATTATATTATTTTAAAAAATAATAATTTTTTAAAAGAGTAAAAAAAATATTTAATTGCAAATATTTTTAAAAAGGAACACTATAAAATTGTTTCAATAACTAATCACAGACATCCCAGAAACAAAAGAAAAAAGGGAAAGAATACATAAGAACCAAATGGAAAATTTAAAATCAAATGGAAAACCACAGTACAATAACAAAACTAAATTAAAAAATTAGCGAATGACCTCAACTTCAGAATGGAGAGAACAGAGGAAAGAATTTGTGAACCAGATGGATTCTGGAAGAGACAGGGTCAGAGGGATGGCTGTGTCCTCAGCACAGTTACAAAAGCATCCCTGGATGAAGCTGTGCCCCAGGGATAAGGCAACCTGTCTAGATTGGAACCGGAGGACAGAGTGCTCCCGGAGACAGACAATGAATATGTGCGGAGACAGAGACAATGAATATGTGATTGCCCCGCCCCTTAGGGGATTTACACTCTGTCAGAAATTGGAGTTGAGTTAGTGATCGATTTATAGTAAAGTAGAAAAAGGATTAAAAGGGGTTTGTAAAAGACAATAAATGCAGGAAAAATAAAAAAGAAATTAACAAGGGGAACATAGTTCAGATAATATTTATATAACTATAAGAAATTATGGGAACCCCGGATATTTAGCTCATGTTATATTGCACTGTAATGATACAGAGCAGATGGGGAGGGAAGGTCGCATGCTCATAGGATCATTTCCCTCCTAGACACTTTACAGCAAGCACCTCAAGCACCTCAAGTTAATAAGTGGGGAAATGGCATAAACCTGGCCCTAACAAATGTGGAAGGAAAAGTAAAATTAATCAAAATAAAAGAGTTGAAAAATTATTGCCTTTGGTAAGTGGGAGGTGGTGAAGGGCAGGAAACTACTTTCTCCTGAGATTAATTTATGATACTTGTAAAAACTATATACAAGTTATACATGGTCTACTTGGATGAACATACAATAGGATAGACAACAGATATTAAAATAGGAAGAAATAGATAAAAACAATCTGATCTTTGCCAGGTCAGAAAATTCTACTAGGTTAGGAATTTGTAAACAAACACTGATTTATAAAGTACGGTGTTGATGATTAACATATCAAAAAAATAAGTGATTGGATTGATGTTACAATTCTAGTGCATTTATTTTAAACTTTCAATTCTTAAAGTGCCGTAGTAAGTCTCCCCAGAAAAGATGAGAAAGTTAGTTAGAAACAGACATATTGAAATTAAGATTATCTGCACAGTAGTAATGTTTTATTTTGTAATATTTAGAAAGTTACCTGAACAGAACAGCATCATCGGTTAGGAATTTTGGCAAATTGGAGTCTCGTAAGGCTCTTATCAGTACCACATCTTCATTTAGATCTGGGTTCTCTCTTTTTAAAGACCTGAATGCAAGTGAGTAATTAAGATGCTATTTTGAGAACATACCATTGAACATGATTTTCTAAATGTATGGGTCACCTTGAGAAATGGTGTGGAGGTCATGTTTCTGCTGGATATTCCCCTTGCATGCTAAGAACTCAGCTTCATTAGACTGTAAGCCAGGCACTGGCTACATGACCTTGAGGAGAATGACAAGGACATTTTCTCAACTCTTGTCCCCTTCCTCCTGCTCAGTCCACACTTTATCTAACCTGAAGGTCCAATTCCTGAGTGTGCCCTGATGATTCACATCCCTCTGAGCTTTCTCTTGATCCAGAGTGCCCTGCTTTGCTCTTTTGCTGGCTTTTATTGTCCCTCTAAAATCCAGCCCAGTTACTTCCTGCTCTGGAAAGTTCCTCTGCTTCAGTGAGCCCACTGAGTCATGATTGCCTCACTGCATCTTATCCCATATGCTGCTCATTTGTCTGTCTCACCCATAGGGCTATGGTTGTGTTCCTTGAGTGCAGGTATATTAGAAATCCTTAGTATCCCTCTTCCTTGAATGACAATCTAGTGCAAAGAAATACCGGTATCTGGGAAATTAAAAGAAAAAACAGAAGGTAGAAAAGGGCAGGAGTATTTATGCGTGGATATAGGAGCCAGGCACAGGGTCTGGATGTGTGGAGCTCCAGCTGGGGAGTCAGGACTTGAGAAGGACTAGAAAGGAGATTCCCTCAGAGGCTCTGGACAAGTTGGGGGGTGCCAGGTGTACAAGTTTTAAGAGATTATAAAGAAAGAATTAAGGGGTATAAAAGAAGAAAGACACTTGCTTTCTTAGCAACTTAGTGTTGGACCACACTATAAAGAAAGAGGTGAAGATTAGGAGATCACCCTGGATTGAAAATGCTTTGAAGAAACTGGTTTCCTTCAATGCTTCAGACTTGTCAGTGAGAACTTAATTTGATGAATATGAATAATGAACTGTATGTCTTTTAAATCAAGTCATCTTACTTCTGCTAATAAAGGCTTTTGTATACTAAAATCTAATGTAAGTGAGTTCAGGGAAAATGAAAGTTAGTTAGAGCCTGCTTGACTTAGGTTCCATCTAGTGCCACCATGTTGGGTTCCAGAGGAAGAATTTTGCCCCATTTCACTGTGGCAAAGGAATTTCAAGCTATGAGTGATGACAGCAGCAGCAGTTGCTAATATTTATTAATCACTTGCTATGTTGCTTGAAGAGCCATCTGTGAACTACTCATTTAAAGCATTTGATTTCATGGTTTGGAATTTCATGCTTGACCACTTTGTTTCTTACCCAGCCATGACCAGCACAGACTTCACAGCTCTCATGCCAAAGTCATAGTGATCCTGTTGAGAGAGCTGTTCACTGCAAAGTTTATACATCTGAGTCATTTTTCTTGCTAATATCTTACTCGATTCAAATCCTTCAGAATACAGAATCACCTAGAAAAAAGTTGAATGTCATGCCTATCATATTGCATTGATGACACTATGTCAATATAAGAGCAACATATTCAAAATTTACTGTAATCATTACACTTCTCTAGATAGTTATGTCATTTAACAAAGAAAGTAAAGTGTGAAGGAAGAGGATTCTCTGTGCAACAAGAAGGCAGAAGCTGAGATGTATTATGGGGTGCCAAAGGCCTGATTCTGCTTTCTTTCTATAGGTGAAGATGTGGACTTGGTGAGACCTGACTGAAGGAACAGCAGAATCTAGTCTTTGAAAATGTTCACATTATGGAAGTTGGATGGTGTTATAAAGCCTGTCTACAAAAATAAAAATTGATCTTCTTCAGTCTGACAGTATCAGTGACAGTGATGGACTCCCTTTAGGCTTCCTGGAAGTCATGGGAAACTATGAAAAGATTTGCTGCCTTCCTGTGCCCTAGGCAGCCATCTTGCTTCTGATAGTTTTCTGCATTCTTAGTTAGATAAATCAATGATACAGAGGACATGGATGTAAACAATTCCTTGAATCCATAATCTACTGGAGTCACTGCTACTGGCCTCAGTATCAGGACTGAAATGATGCAGATTTCTTACTGTTGTCTGTTTTGTTTACTGCTCAATCATTACCTGTTAGCACAGTGATCTGTACACTGCAGCTGATTAAAAATATTTACTGACAATAGACCCTTATTCAGTCAGTCTGTAATAACTAGTGGAATAGCACTCAGGAGACTAAATTGTTAAATGTATCCAATCAACAGCTGAGTAATATAACAACAGGACAAACCATGAAATATGAACAAAATGTGGATTGAGTTCTAAACCTACTGTTCCAGATACCATTCTGGGTTTTAGGGATACAGCAGTTACACACACACACACACACACACAGACACCCAAAACATTCCATACACTGGCAATCATATTTACACAAAGAAATGTAAGCCTTGCCAGGACACATTCATAAAGGAAACATTCTACCTCAATGGAGTTAGAGGATAAATAAAAAGAAAAATTTAATTTGCTGCTTTAAAAAATGAAGCTCACCTCTGCAATCAAGGCATAATTAGGAACCATCATGGCAAAGGGTCTAAACAGGGCTTTCAAATTATCTGGCAATTCGGTTCTACCTGCATATCCAGGATTCATTGTGATGAAGGCTGCACAAGTCATAACCAATTTTATTTCTCGCCCCTCAAACATGAATCTAGAAAGCTGTTTAAAGGTAAAATATAGATTAACACTTTTCAGACTTTTGTAAATTCTTTCACATACTCCTACTTGAGTATAAAACTCAATGATTCCGACAAAGAAGACTGAAGCTTGTTGATGGACAATGGGGAAAATTTCTGTTGAGTTTTGTCCTACCCATACTGAATGCCCACAGGATCAGTATTTCTTGATCTTTGACTTCCTGCCTCTGCCTTGCCCAACTTATCTCTTCTTCCCTGGATGAATCTTGCAATTTTCTGGCCCCTACATCTTTGTTGAGACTCCCCAGTTCAACCTAAACTTGCTGGTCACTGAAACTTCTCCATCTGCACTTTCCAGAATTCTCCAAGAAATTCTAACTTGTTCCAGTCCCAATGTCACTGTGACTGGAATCAAGCTTTCATCTTTTTTTTAAAAATTAATTTATTTTATTTATGCTTACAGAACTGGCGTACAGGCCAGAGTTGTGGTGGGTGAGAGGATATAACACAGACAGAGTGGGGAACAGAACAGGCAGATCTACTGAAATACACTGCTGAGGGGAGAAGTGGGCAGGCAGGAGAGGTCTACTGCACCATGTGGGTCAGCTCCCTGGCCGGGGATCGAACTCGTACTGCAGTGGCTTCTGAGAACTTCATAGTGCAGTGCTTTAACACATTGCACCACCAGGGAGAGCCCTCAAGCTTTCATCTTTACTCAACAGTAAACATCTATTGAGTATCCACTGTAGGTGAGGCAGCAGATTAGGCCTGGAGGTGGAGAGTAGGAGACTCTCTCCTGAACCCTCAAGAAGTTCCTGGGCTGGCTGTGTGGAGTCAGATTGGAAGCCATGATGCACAGGGCAAGAGACGAGGCAGTGGACGGGTGTGCAAAGTCCACCCAAAGCAAAGCCCATAAAAATAACAAGGGTGACTGCTTTCATCTGGATAAGCACGGACAGCCATCCAAAGGGAGCAGGAACAAGAACCAGCACCGCATGCTCAGAGCATGAACAGCTCTATGTCTCTGCTAGGAGGAAAGTGTGATCTAGGCCATGGCTTACAGAGTATGGCTGAGGAATTTAGATTTTTATCTGATGGGTGGGAAAAAGCAGAGAATTTTGAGCAGTATGATAGGATCAAAGATAGCAATAGAGAGGAGAGACTAGCTATGGTAGGGGTACCAGTAAACAATTGCTACTGGGGAGAAGAGAAGAACCAGAATTTGGAAGCTATCATTGGGGCCAGGAGGCATGTAGCAGATAAAATAAAAAAGATGCGCCAGTGTCTTACATTCTGGAGTTGATAGTACTCGGGAAAGTTCAAGATGGATTCCAGGTTTCCCGCTGGGTTACTGGAGAAAGGCACTATTAACAGTCATAAAGATGTTATCAGAAGGGTCCCCTCCCATTGAGCAATGGGTTAAAATGTAGCACTATGAAGCTGGCTGAAGTTACGGCAGCACGAGTTCGATGCCCGGCCACAGAAGTGACCCACATGGCACAGCAGACCTCTCCTGTCTTGCCTACTGCTCCCCTTCGCAGTGTATTTCAGTCAAGCTGCCTATTTTGTACCCCACTCTGTCTCTGGTGAATCATCTCACCTCCCTGTACTGTACCTCTTGCTTGTACCCCAGTTCTTGTATGCATAAATTTTTTTTTTTTTAAAAAGAACATATTTAAAGAACAGAGTGGAGCTGTGTCATGGCCTGGAAGAAAAAATGCTGAACAGTACGACTGGAGACCACTGAATGTCTGCTTGTATTATTCACATCTGTACATTTCTGCGCTTTAGTTTCTTCATCTATGTGGGGGCATATTTCAACTGTCTCATCTGGCCACTGGCAAACAAGGATTTGTCATTCGCATATATCTTACCATCTTCTCCTTTACCTCACACAGATGTCCCCCAATTGGCAATGCTTTCCTCTTTTTCTCACTCTCTTTTGTTCCTTCTCCCTTTCTCCCCATGCCTTGCCATCAGCTAATTGCTCGGCAAGGGGATAACTTGACTTATAAGTTGTGCCACTTCTGGAGTTCCCTGCATTTAACATAGGCCTCCCCAGGGATGTGAGAAGCTGGAGTGTGTGTATGGAAGGAGCTCAGCTGTAGGGTAACATAAATTTAGATATATTTTGGTTCTCTGGTGTCCTCAGAAATATTTTCTAAACTTCTTTGAAATATTTTCACTTGTAGCAGGAAAAATGTCATCTATTTCATACAGGTTGGGTGTGACGATGCAATAAAGGACAATGATTTGCATAATTAGTAGCTTATTAAAGCCCAATTTCATTTTTTAAAATTTTGTTCTATAATTAGCTTTTTTTTTTTTTTTTTGCAGAGGTAATAATCAAAATATGTAACCACTTTGCATCAGGGACCCTAACAATGAGCATGGACCCTGTTCTTAGAGCAAGAACTGGGTTCAGAGACCCCTTTGTTATGCCTGTATGTGTGAATTCTGAAGAGGCCTGGGGCCCTTTGGGAAGGGGCCTACATAGTGTTGGAGGATGGTCCAGGGCTTGGGATAGTGGCTATTAAATAATAGGGCAATTGGCAAGGCTGTTCCTTACAGGCTGAATGTATCTTATAAGATCAACACAGAAGGATACAAGACTTGGTCTCATTCTTCACTGCCGTCAGCAGCTTCAAAATACAAAACATACTTCTCCAAAAATGTGTTCATATGGGTTACAACAGTATTAGTATCTTCAACTGGCCCTACACCCCTTGTTTTTTTTTTTTTAACTCTAGTGAGTTCTGGGGGAGCCAAGTTCCCTGTGGATTCCCCCAACTGCACCCCCTATTTGCTATCAGCTCTAGACTGAGTCTGAGGCCACGATGAAAGCAACAGAGCTCTGAAGAGGCAGCATTAGAGACACCTAACACAGAAGTAAATATCAACAGCAAGAACCAGAGAAGTAAGGAGGAAGGCAGGAGATGGAGGAGAGACTGACAGGATGCGGGTCTTGATCTCTCTCTGAGTGTGTGTGTGTGTGTGTGTGTGTGTGTGTGTGTGTGTGTGTGTTAGGGTGGGAGGAAGAAGAGAGTTTAGTTCACTGAGTGCAGAGACCTCATCATCTCTGTGCCAGAACCCTCTACAGTATCTGACATACAATTGTCAGAAATTAATTCATCTAAATGAATTCTTATTTGAATAAGAAATTAACTCATCTAAGTACCAATGTCTAGTACTTTGGAAACATGGAATGGATAGGTTAGACATAATGTTATACTTTTTAAGGTGTGACAGCTTGCAAGTCAATTACAAACTAAAAAATTCCAGCTTCATAGAAAATTACCCAATTACCTTTGCAGCTTTGGCATTCCGAATGGTGATGAGCTGTTGTGCAATGACTGATAAAACTTCAATGTCAATTCGATTAAATTCATCAAAGCAGCACCAGGCTCCAGACTGTGCCAGACCACTAAAGAAGCGCCCCATCATCTGAAATCAAAATAATGCCATTCGACTGAGTATTTCATGTGTGAACTCCTTCAGAAGTTAAAATTTCAGCTGAACTATTAACATGCAAAGAGGTGGTATCTGCAAATAATCCAGAATTTCATGCAGTATTGTGCTGCGTCAGAAGTTAACTCCTTTCTGTAAGAGGAAATATCTTTTTTCCCTTTTCTAAATGATTTAACTTATTTTGATATTTAAATAAAATGACAAATTAATTTTCCTGCTTTTTCGTAACACCCAATCATTGATGTAAATACCCAATATAGGTCCTCAAAGTTACTATACTTGATCTTAAACAAAGGGTGAGAAGGAGGGAGAGAAGGATTCTCAAAGAAACAATATGGAATAGACACACTTGGGATTTTTAAAAATCCTTGAAAATTTTTACTAATGGAAAAGCTTTGTCTTTGCAAGGGATTATAGATGACAGACAACATACGGGAGATACTGAGTAGAAGCATGCTGTACTGGTTAATGTACTGGTTCATAATTTCTCCTACAGCAGAACTGTGGTGGAACAGAATGAACATGTACTCACGATCGTCAAAAGTATAAAATTTCTTTAGAGTTTTGAATATTGGGTTAAGCATTTGAAGAAATATTACATTACTATCTTTTAAAAATAATGACTTTTCAGTCTCGAGGTGGTCAGCCTCAAAATTCCCATAATAGCAGAAGGACAGAACTTGCTCCATTTCTGTATTGACACTTATACCTGTATTATACTCATTAAAATAATAATAATAGAAAGGGAAATCAGTAGCAGGAAAAAAGCTTTGAAAAAAATGCTGTAAGATGGAAAGTACATACATAGGACTCAAGTGAGAGGGGCAAACAGCAGGCCCAAAACAGAAGGAAGGAAACACTGCTCTACAGCAGTGTCTCCAAGAGATTCCAAACTCAACATTGGTATATGCAAGAAAAGCAGACATAGGTCCTGGGAAAACAATAGAATAATATTCAGTCATAGAAAAGAAGGAAATTTGCCATTTTGACAACATGTTTATGCTAATTGAAGCCTTGTGCTAAGGGACATAAGTCAAACAAATTCAAGTACTTCATGATCTCCCTTATATGTGGAATTTAAAAGTCTTGAACCTATAGATACAGAGAACAAACTGGTGATTTCCGGAACTGGAATTGGAGTGAGTGAAATGGGTGAAGCTTCACAAAAGGTATAAACTTCCAGTGATAGGATAAATAATGTAATAAATGTAATGTAAATCATGAAATAATATAATAAATTGATGACTATAGCTAACAGGACTACATTGCATATTTGAAAGTAAAGTGAGTAAATCTTAAAAGTTCTCATAACAGGGTCCTCCCTAGTGGCGCAGCAGGTCGGAGTGCTGCACTATGAAGCTGAGTCAAGCCAATGGCTGCTTCAGTGCGAGTTAGATCCCTGACCTGGAGGTGACCCACATGGTGCAGCAGACCTCTCTTGTCTTGCCTGCTGCTCTCCTGAGCAGTGTACTTTGTTGATCTGCCTTCTCAGCTCTCCACTCCCCTTCTGGTGAATCCTCTCACCACCCCTGAACCTCTGGCCTGTACCCCAGCTCTGTATGCATAAATAAACAAACAAAAAAACTAAAAAAAAAAAAAAAGTTCTCAGAACTAAAAAGAAAAACATTGTAATTATTGGTGATGAGTGTTAACTAAACTGATTGTAATTATTACTATATAAATATACATACACTATAAATATACACCAAATCATTTTGTCTTACACATAAAACTGTCAAATGCCAGTTATAACTCAATTTAAAAATATTCCTCTTTTTCTGCAATAGGGCTCTTTGCCACAATCTCCTTAAAGCATGTCTGTGGTCATGCTGGGTCCTCATTTTCATCTGTCCAGCCCCTCACATTTTCTAACATATTTTATTTTTAACATACAACTTTGAATTGCTTATCTCTTCCTCTAAGTTTATTCCTTGTTCCCAGATGTTCCAGATCTTCTGCCTTGTATCTCATCTCACTTCTTTCTATTTACTGACATGTACAGATTTTGAATGTACCAACATTTGACAAATCTTCCCCTGTTTCTATCTGAACCACAAATCTTCCTTGTTTCTGCCTGAACCACCCAGACCAATTTGTGTTGATTTTTCTCCCTTGCTCTTCCCACTTTACTCCACTTTAGCCACCCCTTGCCCTACTGGTTTTCCCTTGCTTGGAATCACCCCATTCTCTTCTTTTTTTATGTCACATTTCAAGTAAAGATGTTCACAAGTTGAGAAGCTGGAACTATACCTTGTAGTCCAAACCATCAGAACAATTAAAGACCACACACTGAATGGCAAGAGCTTTTGCTAAGTCTTTGGTGGTCTCTGTCTTCCCAGTGCCAGCAGGACCGGCTGGTGCACCTCCCAGGTCAAGCTGCAAAGCCCCCATGAGGCAAAGGTAGCAGCGATCCTGAAGAAATGGGAAACACTGATATTATTGAAGGGAATTGACAAAGGTCCTTAAGTTCTTTCATTTCAATAGAGGGAGGACCATAATTTTCTATGAAAGTTTTTATAGCAATTGAAATATACTCAAAGATTCATGCACATAATTAAGTAATACAAATCTCTGCTTCACCATCATGTATTCATGGCAAATGCTTTCAAGAAGTAACATTTGGTGAAATTTTTCAAGACTATTTTGATAAAAAGTACTCTTGTGTTAACATTAACCTAAGTGATCAGTAACTTACCGTGAGTGGAGTGATAACTAATCTAGGGCATGCACCCAAATATTCATAGCCATAGGTGTACTGAGAAAGCGCCATTCTGGCCACACAATTATCCAGGTCTATGTCCCAGTAGTAGCGCAACTGTCTCTGCCAGTCAAAGGAATCGACTTGTTCTACCTACATCAGTGATAACAATGACGTACACATTAGATCACCAATTTCATAAAGAAACACATGCTTTTGCTTAAATGAAAGTTACCTTGGCTTGAACAAGTTCGGTGACTATATCTCTTGCATGTACATCAATAGTAATTAAGGCAGTTATGATATTTCTGTGCAATTTAGGAAGACTGCCTCGAACTAGTGCAGCCAGGGCGTTCAATCTCTAAAATTAAAAAAATAAATAAATGAATTATCAAATGTTAGCTAATATGTGTCTTTTTACTACTGCATTTTGAGTAGGCATTTACCAAAAGTATTTAAATGAAAATATCTATAATTCTGTGACCAGCCAGGATACAGTTGAACTTATTTCCTATTAAGACATTTATGAAGTACATACTATCTTTACCCTACCTATACCTTACATTAGAAAAAAACAGGGTCAGCAAGGGCATCCACATAGTTTTGATGCAGCAAAATGAGACTCGAGTAGATATTTGTCTCAGGGAAAGCCCATGCTCTTAAGTAGCATGTAGTGATGTCTCTACAGAAGACCATTCTTAAAAATTAAACGTGGTTAAGGAAGTACACCTCATTTTCAGGGTTAGTTTTTCCTCTAATAGTCAGAAAAATGAGCATTTTAACCAAGCTTATGAGTGATTAAATGAAAACATTTTTGATATACTCAGTTCCTGATTTCCTCCTAAATGGTTAAATCTTCATAGAGGTCAATGGGATATTCCTTCTCTCCTCTGGGATTCTTTGAGATGAAATACTAGGGAGGACCTTCATGTGAGCGTTTTCTCTTACTTCAAGAAAGTAATTTTCTCACTTTCTGTTTTAAGGTGATTCTTTAAAAAACCCAACACTACTTGGGAGTAGAATTGAATTCAAATTTAGAAAAATAGAGCTATTAAGTGGCATTTTCCAATTATAGTTGGGAATATCATAGACTGGTATTTAGATTCAACTAATTCATTATTATATTATTGCCTCGGGGGTCTACAAAAGAGTAGAAAGCACATCTTGAGTATAAGAATAGCTATGGCACCAGCTCAATGATTTTCCTGGATTCAATAAACTTTACCAAGCCACTTCCGTGTGAGATATCTAGGACATATGTAATAAAATGTCTCCTTAAATGTTGCAAACTATAACATTTCTTTTTGAATTGTTTGAATCTTCTATTTTTATAAGTATCCATATAAATACCACAGAAAACAAGTTAGTCTCCCTAAGAAAACTTTAAAAGATTTTACTGAGAACCCCAAAACTTGGCGAGATGAGTATTAAAATTCTGAGATGCAGTGAATATGCATTAATCATGCCAATGAAAACCATGGAGACCATCTTGTACAGCAATCTGTTCATTATCACTCTGTTCAATATCTCACCTCAAAGTTTACTTTTTCAAAATCTTCCAGGGCCTCCAACTGATCAGAATCTCTTTCCAAACACTCTGTCAAGTCACGGCACCACATAATTTGGGAAATGGTCAAGATCACCTGCAGGGAAATATCTTCCTTAAGTGTGTGATGCATCTATCCCCAGACTCCCGCTCCAAAAAAAAAAAAAGCAGAAGGGAATTTAAGCGATGGAAGTTACTTGAGAAGGGTGACCAGAAATCACCCACGTTGTCCTCGGTTTCCCTTGATAGTCAGCGATGGCAGCTTTGCACAGGCGACGCAGAGAGGTGAACATGGCTTCTTCTACCTTACCAAGCCATTCTTCCACATTGCCTCGGGCTTTAAGGCCTTTCCCCAAACTAACCTAGATCAGCAGAGCAAAGACAGCATGGGTGGCGGTTCGGGACTCAACAGGCTAGCCAGCCTGTGTATTTCCATAATAGAACCCTGAGTTGTTGCTGAAACAAGTACTGGAACTTTCTATTGATAGCCCGTGCTAAACCTCTCCCCACACCCCACCTTAGTGTTTTATTTTACTATTTCCTTTTGGAGTCAACTTATTAAAAAAGAAAAATTTACACGTGCAAAACATATTCCTTGTCTTTTCCTGTTTGCTGTCATCTGGTTTTTGGCGCCAGCTTAAAATAGAGATTTACCTTTCAATTTTAACTCATGAAGGCTCCCGATTGTCAGGTACAATTGACAGTTTTCAGTGCTTTTCCTATGATTTCTTGGGTTTTCAATGACCTCACTGGCCCTGCTCATCTTGGTTTCCTACATGAACTCTTCCTCTTCTATCCTCCATTTAATGTCATGTTTTCCCTAAATCCTAGTCTTGGTCCACTCCCGTATCTTCAGTGCTAGTGATAAGCATATTCTTTTATAAACAGGCTAATTAAGGATAAGTAAAATGTTTATAGGCTCCTATCATTCCTGTAGACACACCACTGTGCTCTTATTGGGCTGAAAGACTTGGCATTTTCCCCACACAGTTCCTCTGTATGAAATACTCTCCCTCTCTATCTCCTTCCATCTTCCTTGGCTCCCTGTGTGAGAATGTATGAATGTCTGTGCATGTGTATTAATGTATGTTTGTGTACATGTGTGCATCCTCTGTGGAGTCACTTGTTTGCCCCACAGCTTGGTATTCACGATCTGCCAGGAGATGCCACTGCTGACAATAACAACTAACACTTCAGTGGCCCACTGTGGGGACTGTTTAAGTAATTTACATGTGATCCTTGTGCCTCAGTGTTTCAGTAACTGGTTTTACTACTAATCCCATTCTATAGGTGAGATTAAGAGGGTGGGACCTGAACCCAGGTGGCCTGGCAGTAGAACACTTGTAGCTCACAGTCCATTCTTACTGCCTCTTGTCAAGATTTAAGACATGGCTCCAGTTTTCCCCACCCTGTTCCCAAGAATAGGGCATGTGCCTCTGTCATTGCATTTAACATGTTAGTTTTCAACTGTGTGTTTGACTATGTCTCCACTAGACTTTGTATTCTTTGAAAGTAAGCATTTTATTTTAGTAATCTGTGAAACTGAGCCAATAAATTACCAGTACATAGTAGCACTTGATGAGTGCTTAGAGTGAGAATGAATAAAGCTCTAACCTCAACTCTGTAGGAGTAAAAGAGTTTACTGGTGAAGAATTATAAACAAAAAGCATCTTACCCTTTCTCCCTCTGGTGACAGCATCGCTAAAATATCATTTGTAAAAACCTTTTCTGGTTCTCCATCAACACCAGGAATTTTTCCTTCTGCAGGAGGCATGAGAGCAAATTCGAGCTTTGAAATGGAGTCAAAGCATTTCCTTAAGTGTGGCTGCACAGCTTGGGGATTCCTTGTCTGGGCCAAAATCTCCAGAAGTTCATCATTTGATAGGAAGTAAAATCTGGATTAAAGAAAATACTTGAAATATAACTTGAAATTGAAGCAAAGCCTCACACGAATGCTGTAATTCTTAGCCATAGCTCTTTCCAGTGTACTATTTTCCTGAACCCATAACCCACTGGTACTTGGTTTCTGGAGAGAGGGGAATACAGTTTTCTAAATAGATTGTTATAAAGATCAGTGCAGATGCATCCTGAACATGTAGAATTATTGCCTGATAAATAAAACACAGATGTGTTTTTATAGAAATTGTAAAAATTGCTAGTGCTTGTTATGATAATGATTTGTTCATATGTCTATTATTTGGCTATGGTGAACATATAGTACTGTTTTGCCTAGAATTTAGCCAGGTACCTCAGATACACTTGGTATTCGATACTATTCAAGTATATGGATGGGTAGTTGCAGCAGCCTAATTTGATCCCATGATTAGACATATGTGGGCCATGCTGGCATGATCCTGTATGGGGTGTTCTTAGATCTTGCCCAAGAGGTCATTTGGAGGCATGAAGAGGTAAAGTATGGAGAAAGGGCACACTTGGAAGCTCAGGGAAGACAGAGAATGATGAATGCCCAGTCAGAGAAGACACATAATCTATGTGAAGCAAGTGGCCTATGACAAATGCCTTGGGGTTGGAGGAGTGAGAAAGAGTTCTTGGTGGCCCCCCCACTGAGGGAGATGGGGCCAGAAGGGTCAGTCATGTCAAGCTTCTCACACCATCTTCCTGCTCCTCCCTTTCCTGCCCCAAACCTGGAAACCTCAGAAACCTTACAGGAAAGGGTTGGTTACCACATACCTTCATCACTACTAACCCAATTAGCCCTGTCACAAGGTTGGGCTAGAGAAGGGGAGAGTTTTATTGAAACAAGTTCAGAGTTATGGTTACTACAGATCATTTACTGAATTAAAGTAACAAGATTTTTACAGATCATTTACTGAATTAAAGTAACAAGATTTTTTTTTTTGTATTATTATCTAGAATGACCATAACATGAGTGTGACTCCATCTAGATTTTTATTTTTGCCCAGTGGACAGGAAGAAACCAGCCTATTACAGAAGGGTATACAAAAGGCAATGATTAGGTAGAAATTAAGATATAGAAATTAATACAATAAAGTCAGGATGTAACAGGTTTTTTTATAAGCTTACCTTGGAAAGATAACTCTTTTTGATTCTAAATATGTCTCTAGACACTTCTGAATTTGGTCAAGGAGTGCATTATTATTTTGAAAAGTCTCCAGGAGTCCTGTTTATTGAAAAATGATATTAATAAAATTGTGTTCACATACATAGAGAATATAATTTTATGTGGATATAAAATGTGATACTAATATTTTAGAAGGTTTGGCTTTATTTGATAAAAGAATGATCAAATAAATGAAAAATCAGGGGACAATTTGGCCAAAAAAGTTAACTACTACATTTAATAGTAATTTCAGCATTAATGTATTTATTTTGCAATAATTTTAGCTGACATCCTTCACTTTAGGGATTGGAGAGTACACAAATCAGAGCTAAATGATTGCCTTCTCCCTAACCTTCCAAGCAAAGTCATTCTCCAAAAACTATATTCTTTGTCACTTTCTTACTCATAGCTTCTATTTCTTCTGCCATATTCAGATGCTGAAAGTGTGGCATTGGGGTCCTTTTCCTTTTTCGCTAAGATACATGTTTCACTTAACTTTGTAACTCTGGTGCCTATCACAGTTCATGGCTCCCCAGCTGTCCAAGAATCAAATCCAGTCTTTATCATGGTCTTGAAGGTTCTATGTGATCAATGACCCAATCTAACTCTCAACTGTACATCCTAAGTAAAAGAAACTGTGAGCCGACAGAGTTACCTCAGACTTGTTTGAACAAGTAAATGAAAGCATGGACTGGAAAGCCCTATCCAAACAATCTGGCCACAGGTGCCATGGTAGACAAAAAAACATTCGATCCTGACTGAGTAGCTCATAATTTCTTGGAAGGAGGTGGCCCAGTGCCCACATGCACAGGTGTATGTCATTCACCTGCACATGCCTGGGCATAGGCCAACCCACAACTAGCTAAAACATTGTTCTTCTCTGCCCTACCTTGTGGACCTCCCTGTCAATGTTCCCTTCTAAATTCCACTGAGGAGCAAGGTGAAACTCCTCATGTATGAATCTTTAGTAGAGACTTGCTTGGTTCAGTTATACCCAGTGCTTCCTGGTGCATTATTTCCCTAGAGAGCAAAGGAGCCCCCCTTTTGGGTTGGGGTCTTTTATACAACCCCACACTAAACCCTACTTGCCTTTCTGGCCTCACTTCTAAGCCTTTCTCCTTGTGCATTCTACCCTCTCTGTGACTTCCTTACTCATATCTCCTGTTTCCTCTGCCATATTTAGGTGCTGAAAGTGTGGCAGTGGGGTCCTGCTCCTTTTCCACTAAACTACAGTACCTTGAGCACTAAGATTCATATTTCACTTAACTTTTCAGCTCTGGTGCCTATCACATTCTGTCACAGCCCTCTCTGGCTTCTTGCTTAGAGTCTAACATTTGGGTTTTTACCGTTGCACTCTCAACTTTTAAAAGTTCCTCCTTCAAATCCACATAAATGTCACAATTTCTCCTTCCTTAAGATTTCTGCTTAAAGAATACTTTATCAAAAGTCTTCCATTACACACATACACTCACCAGTCCCTAGGAACTCCTAGCCCCTTGGCAATGTCTAATTTTACTCCAGCTCTTAAAATGATAAACACAGGTCCACATTAGTTTTTTGAAATCTTTAGGACCAGTTATACTTTGGAATAAATCTTTAAAATTTCACTAAATCTAGTAAAGGTTGGGGCAGCACTCTGAAATAAAATGTATTAATATCTTTGCAGCAAAAGATTTGGATATGCACATTAAATTGTGTGGTAGGGAGAATAAAGCCTTTCAGAGATGTCTACATTTAATCCTCAAATCTGTGGATATATTAGTTCATCTGCATGAAGGAACTTGGTATATGTGATGAAGTTAAAGGTAATGAGATATGGAGATTATCTTGGACCATCCATTATATTCACAGGGGTCCTTATAAATGAGAGCCAGAGGTGGGGAAGGAGATGTGATGATAAAAGCAGAGGTTGGATTGTTGTAACTATGGCTGGATGGGACCAAGAAGCAAGGAATGTGGGCATATCCAGAAATCCCAAAGTTTTCAAGTTTTTAATTCCATCATTTTATGCTGTAATATTGTTATTTATAAGAAACACATATTTTGTTTAATTAGATAAAGAAGATATATTTCACATACATATTTGGTTTTCATTAACAGCTGTTGCCTAACAGTTCCTAAAAGTCTTGGATTTCCTAAGTGTTCTGAGTATTAAAGATATCTTTTGTTATGTGAAGGAGGTGACTATTTGGGTAACACCTAAACCAACTTGAATAGAGAGTAGAACCTCTAACCTTATTTCCTCTCCCCTGGGGGTGGGGAGCTGGAAATTGACTACTGGAATGCATGTAATGTAGACTCCGGAAAACCCAAGAGGAGGCAGCTATGGAGACCTTCTATGTTGGTGAAGAACTGAAGAGCTGAGAAGAACAGCACACCTGGAGAGGCTAAGCTAAGTGCCTTTTCTACATACATTGCCCTATGCAGCTCTTCCATCTGACTGTTGATTTTTATCCTTGGAAATAAATCAGTGATACTGTGAGTAAATAGGATTTCTGAGTTTGTGTGCCCTCTAGCAAATGTGAGGAGGGTTTGGAAACTCTTGTTTTATAGCCAGTCAGAATCACTACTAATAATCTGAGCTTGTGATTGGCACCTGAAGTATGAAGACAAGGTTGTAGGTTGGATAGAAACCAACGGAGGCAGCCCTGCGCTTTGTGTCTGAAGTGGAGTGTACCCCCAAGTTAGCACCAAAGCAATGAACTAACTAAAAGTTAATACTGTTAAAAGATAATGATGTTAAAACTATTACTAAATACGATTAGATTATTATATATAATAAAATAGTAGTACTAATACTATTACTATTATTAAGTACTATTAACAGATAATGATGTTAATACTACTATTACTACTAGATGCCAACAATAAAAAGAATGATGTTCAATTCACATAGCTTCGCATGAGTGTCAACTGTATTACAAATATTCCCGGTCATCATTGCTAACTAGAATTAAGGGGTGATTGTTCCACATACCATATGTCTCTTACTAGTAATAAACATTGTACATGATTTTAAAGTCTTAATTTTTGTCTGTTTTAAAAAATGATTGTTTTATACCTGGTTGAGTTGCCGCTCGTAAAGCATTAGGCAGCCGGTTCACCTTCCTCATGATTTCTTTCCATGACTTATCCACTTGAAGGAACATTTTGGCCTCTGCAGGCAATTGTCTCTGAATATCTGGAGCATTAAAAATACTTTCTAGATAGAGCCAGTTTCTCTGACATGTCAGCCACTCTTCCTAGAAGAAAATATGGATATTGCTAAATTTTAAACATCAAACTGAAAAATATAATTACTCTGAAAATGATTACATGGGCCCTCACTGTATCTGTTTTTGTTTCGGAACTTCTCCAAAACTTAACCCCAATCTGATTCAAGCCACTTTCACCTGAGTAGAGTTATAATGAAACTAGTATGTGGTAACTAGAATGGACTCAGAGAAATAAAATTAACATTCCCAGCAGATATTCTAGAGGTAAGCCACATGCTTACTTGGAGAAATATGAACAATTGGGAAGTAGTAAGTTTATCTCCAAATATAGACATGATTATGGAAAAAAAGATGCTTCTTTTTCGCTTCAATTGTTTCTATATTCTTCACTCCTTAAAAAATTTAAATAAAAAAGTAAAAGCTGTTTGTGACAAAATGTGATAATACAGGAGACTGAGAAAAGATAATCACTCTTCACCTCTCCTCATAGAGATAATCACTGCCAGTTGAAGAAACCAGAAATGCAGTATTAGAACTGGTCTGCAGACCTCACCCTTCCTCTCTGCCTCCTGTCAATGCACATGAAGGCCGAAATCTGTGTCTCACTTGTTACTCCAGATATGGGGGTTCTGACTAACCCCTTGTCACAACCACCCCGTGGCTTACGGCAGGCCTTACACCTTTGCTAACTCCGTGGAGGGGCCCCACTGAGCCCTGGCTTCTACTGAGGATTCTCTGTGAAAACATGCTTTGTTCTTTGATCTGTACTCCCCTTCATAGGGCTCAGCCATCAGTACAGAAGGCTGGAAAGAGGGCAGATTTTTTTTTTTAAAGATTTATTTATTTGTGCATACAGAACTGGGGTACAGGCCAGAGGCTCAGGGACGGCGAGAGGCTTCACCAGAGACAGAGTGGGAAACAGAACAGGCAGATCGACGAAGTACACTGCTGAGGGGAGCAGTGGGCGGGTCAGGAGAGGTCTGCCTCGCCATGTGGTCACCTCCGGGGCAGGTGGGAATCGAACTCATGCGGAAGCGGCTTTAGATTCTCAGTGCTGTGCTTTAACCCGCTGCGCCACCAAGGAGGGCCAAGAGGGCAGATTTTAAGGAGTTCATTGATGAGGATATGTGCCTGAAAAGATCTCTATGAACTAAAGTTGGAAAACGTTCTCTTTTCCTATTTAGTGCATTCATTACTTCAGAGATACCTTTTGATATTACAACATATAGCCACCTAAATATAATTAAAGGCAAACTAAAATGTGAAAAATCTAGGAAAGAGAATGGGTAGGATCAAAGTGAAATCTTTGTAAGTGGGTTCTTTGGCTTATTATGGGATGATCCAAGGAAGAATAAAACAACAGAGGAGACCTCAAACAACAGTGATTATTTTCCAATAAATAGGAGGTTGTTGTGGCAAGACTTTTTAGGTAGCCTACACAATCTGGTGGTCATACCCTTGTGTGATCCTCGATCCTTGAAGGTGGATGACACTTGCAACTTGCTTCTAGGGATACAGAATATGACAGAAGTAACAAGATGTATAAGGTGGTGATATTTGTCTTGCCAGGAGACTTTCTCTTATTTGTAAGTTGCCATGTTGGGGAAGTCTACAGGGCAAAAAACTTTTCCATGCAGTAGCTAAGGATGATCTCTGGCTGACATCCAGCCAGCAGTTGAAGACCTTTCTCCTAAGGTACAAGGAAATGACTTTTTCCATGAAGTTGAATGAACTTGAAGTGTATCTTTTCTTAAGAACCTCTGATGAGAACCTGGTCTTGGTCCACATCTTGATGAAATATGTGAAACCCTCAGTGAGAAAGCCAGTTAAGTCATGCCCAAACTTCTGACTCACAGAACTGTTACTGTTTTATGACATTTTTTTTTGTTTAAACAGCAATGATAACTATTAAAAAGGGTGATGGTAATAACACTGAGATAGAAAATTATATGGAGAAGAGCTTAAAGTTTGCATTTTCCTTATCTACTAAACATCATAAGTTGTCAAAATTAAATCTTCCATCTAAACTACATAGTATTATTGATTGATTAAACAGATAATTTCTAAAATTGTATGGTGCTCCAATTATCTGAATTCATAAATTAAATTCTCCTTACCAGAGTCTGATTAAATAAAGCAAGGTGTTTATACCAGTCATCCACTCGACTTTTCAGTGGGCCAACATAACGTGAAGAGGCAATGGTGGCAATGTTGATGGTGCTGTCATCAAGAAGGACCTTCAAAGGAGGAGAATACATATACAACAGCATATGTTTCTGCCAACACAGATAATTATAACTATTGAAGCCCAAGAGTTCATTTAAAAGCCAACTATTTAAATGAGAAGTTTAAACTCTTTCCTATTCATCCACTTCTTACTCTTCCTCATGGCCTACAGTCCACTATGATGGTCTTTCAGAGGTCATCAAGGGAAATTTCTGTAGTTATTAATGACACAAGTTTTCTTCTTCTTCTTCTTTTTGGTTCAACTCTCTTTTCTCTACCTACTTTTTGGTAGACACACACACTCACACACACATACACCATTTGACCATCCAGGTCTTTATTTCTTAAAATAGTCAAAACTTGCAAAATTAGCCATCTTCTCTATCAAATGAAACATCTCTTTCCCTCAATTATTTTAAGCAAGAGGAAAACTGAACTGATTCATGTCAAGTTTTGAATGTTCACATTTTTCCCTTTCCCTCTTTACCCTTCTTTTCCTTATGCAACTAAAAAACATATCTGTTAATATAAAATATTTTAATTGCTCTATTTAAGTTATAAACTTCTTGAGAGCATAGACTCCAACACCTGGCATCACTTGACCTCATATTGACTGAGAATCTGCTCTCCCAGCCACTGCATGGAGTTGAGTTCTGGTTTTGCTCTTTCAACATACACCTGAAAAGTCATTCCAACTCCAGTTATGACCTGGGTACACCCTAGTGGACCAGGATCTGCTTTTTAAATTAGTCCATAAGAACCAGATTCCTTGGTTAAACAAATGTGTCTTTGGATTTTAAGTCACTAAGAATATAATGTGTGTTAGATTTAGCTTCTTAAGTTCACAAAGCAAGGTCATCTTCTTCCTAATCGAAAGATCCCAGTGAAATTAGTTTCTTAGTGTGTTGTAAAACTGAAGTGCTCATTTATATTTCTTTGATTCACTCATTTAAATGGTTTGACTGAAGAGAATAAAGAAGCAAAACACTAAGAATAATTATAAGATTCAGTGAATAATATTCTGCTTACCAGAGCAAAAGGGAGGGGGGTTAAGGGGTGAGTAGAAGGAGGAAGGGGTGGTGAGAAGGGTTGTGACAGGGTTGTGGCACTGGATTTTTGGAGGATGGTAAGTGAGGCACATTCATATATGGCAGTGTGAAGTTATGTAAACTACAGGTGAGTCAATAAAACTTAGGGAGAAAAAAGAGCATGATCAGACCCTCAGATTAAAAAAATGAATGGTGGGTGATTTGGTGATGGGAAGCTCAAGGGAATTACAACTGAACTGAGATGAAAAAATGCACAAAATGATGTAAAAATAAACTATTATATTATTTAAAAAATTCACACAGTACAAAAAAAAAAGTCTAAGTCTAAGTCTATCAAATCACCTCTTTAAGGTCCAGGATTGGTCTAAGAAGAATTCTATGGTGACTTCAATGATAACTGATTTCTGGGATTTTCAAAATGCTTCAGGAGTTATCAACTGTAAGATTACAACTCATAGACACACACACACACACACAACACACATACACACATGTGTATTTTTATTATTTTGCTAAATATTTCATATACACTCATGTAATTTTTTTACATGCATTCCCAATCATATTTTTCCTACTTAGTAACTCTCATCTAATTCTTTCATCATAATCTTTCATAGAATACTTTGAACTAGGTCTAGTTAGAATCTTTATCATAACCATAACAATAACCTAGTAACCCACCTGTATGTCATCTGTGCCTCCTAGGATAAAAACATCTTTGGAATCACGATGAGGGAGAACGACAAACTCGGTTGTTTTCCAAGAATCCTCCACCTTAGAAATAATTTAAATCTTAGTGTATCTAAATTTCACTCGTGTTTAGGCACTCAGTAAATGCATGTGAAATAAAATAGTGAAAACTCCACACAACTGTCCCACTCTCCTACTCCCTTTAAAATTCTTACATCTTCTTTATGGATTTTATGGTATCAATTTGTTGAATTTTATTGACTAATGTTAATGCATGAGAATGATTTGTGGTATTTTAATATGTATTCTTTACCACTTTATGCTTTCATTAAGAGAAAAAAATGTATTTTTATACAGATAACTACTAGGCATGTAAGCAGGTGAGGGTAAGGAAGAAAGTTTTGCAACGAGGGAAGTTTTCTACGTGTCTTTTGGAAGTATTTTACAGAGTCTTTGGTTTTAATGATAACATACTTTGGTATAACAGAGCTTCCTTGGTATGTGGTTATTTAAATAAGCATGCATATTTCAAACCTTGTTGCTGTCAAGTTCTTAATGGCCTATTAGCCAAGTAGAAAGAAGATATTTATAGAATTATGACAACAACAATGATAATAAAGTTAGGAAATAACAGGGTGACTGATATTGAGATAATGCAATGTTGAAAATCCATTTAGGCAAAAGCCAAAATTGCTGATCTTTAAATGATCAAGTGAATATGAATATTAAAACTTCCACATGCTTCAGAATGCATATCTTTTCAGATTTACCTTTTTAAGAATTGTTTCTAAGGCGGCTTCTCCAGAAGCTTGCCCAGAAATGTCTTGGATTTCTTGGCCAAAGTGGAAAACATGCAACTCAACAAGTCTCTCCAAAGTTAATGGAACTTCAAGGTCCACTAATGTAGCATCAACTGTCTGTTCAATAGCTGCCCAATGTCTAGCCTTCAAAGTTGGGTTCCTCAAGTCAATGATAACTGGAAGCTGGAAAACAAACACTCTCAGAGGCACTTTACATTTATCTTAAAAACACAGCCAAGCCCTCCCTGGTGGCGCAGCGGGTTAAAGCACAGCACTGAGAATCTGAAGCCACTTCCGCATGAGTTTGATCCCCGCCTGCCCCGGAGGAAATCCACATGGCGAGCCAGACCTCTCCTGACCCGCCCGCTGCTCCCCTCAGCAGTGTACTTCGTCAATCTGCCTGTTCTGCTCCCCACTCTGTCTCTGGTGAAGCCTCTCACCGTCCCTGAGCCTCTGGCCTGTACCCCAGTTCTGTATGAATAAATAAATAAATCTTTAAAAAAAAAAAAAAAAAAAACACAGCCCATGGCTGCTGGATTTAAACCAGGAATAGAAAGAGTTGAAAAGAATAACACTTACACTTAAATCAACTTGTTGAACCTATCACAGACTGAGATTGCAAGGCAACCAAGTAACTCAAAGTTTGGGGAGTGACTACCAACACAATTCTCCATAGCAAGAAATATCTGACCTAGAGTCAGATAGAAAATTCAACCAAACTGAACAAATAAATCATTAAAGACTGAGTATAGTGTAGTATGAGAGTGTGAAATCCTTGGAGGTTACAAATACAGAGGTGTTCACATTGGAGCTTGGGAAGAATCCTAAGAAAATCTACCTATGGTTCTGTCTGGGGGTGAGGTGGGTAGAGAACATCAGCAACTATTGTAACTCTAACATTAATCTCTCCCATGCTCTCTATAGAACAAGTATGCATGGAAAAGAGCAATACAAATTCACATTGAAAATAACCCATTGTAGGTCTTTGTATATAACTGGAGAAATGTAACAAGAAAATTAAAAAATAGGGCCCTCCCTGGTGGCACAGCGGGCTAAAGCACTGCACTAAGAAGCTTAAGCCACTTCCGCATGAGTTTGATCCCCGCCTGCCCCGGAGGAAATCCACATGGCGTGGCAGACCTCTCCTGACCCGCCCGCTGCTCCCCTCAGCAGTGTACTTCGTTGATCTGCCTATTCTACTCCCCGCTCTGTCTCTGGCGAAGCCTCTCGCTGCCCCTGAGCCTCTGGCCTGTACCCCAGTTCTGTATGAATAAATAAATAAATCTTTTTTAAAAATTAAAAAAAAAATAAAAAAATAAAAATTCCGCATGAGGGAGAGACAAAAATAATTCTAGGTCCACTACTGCAGCTGGAGGAAAGAGAGCAATACTTGCAAAGAACGGAATTCTGAGAATTAGGATGCAATTAAGAAATATGCTTAATAAGAACATAAAAGATGTTCCTCCTTATCTTTCCCCCCAGGTATTGAGTAATGGGCCATCCCTGGTGGCACAGCAGGGTAAAGCACAGCACTAAGAACTAGAGCCATTTCAGCATGAGTTCAATTTCTGTCCCTAGGTGATCCACAAGGTGCGGCAGACCTCTTCTGACCGGCCCACTGCTCCCGTAAGCAGTACTTAGTCAGTTGGCCTGTTCTGCTCCCCACTCTGTCTCTGGTGGATCCTCTCACCACCCCTGCACCTCTGGCCTGTACCCTAGTTCTGCATGTATAAATAAATAAATCTAAAAAAAAAAGTATTGAGTAAAATGACAGTCGAATACCGAGTGAAAAGCTGCAAGAAGTAGTCTGTCTAGGCACAACACAAAGGAAGGACCCAAAATTAGAATGAAATAGAAATTGAAAAAAAAAAAAGAAAGAAAATTTTGACCAACCAAATATAACCCTAAACCTAAAGTATCATTATAACAATTTAACGGATATGGTATATGAATGGTAATTATAGCAACATCAAATCTCAACTCCAACTCAAATCCCAACTAGATTTAGTGTACTCTGCCATACAGAAAATTAAAATCACTCTTTTCAAGGGTGGGGTGGGGTGGAAATTTGCTTTTCACTGTGTCTAAAACATTGCTTACTTTTCCCAGCCACTTCTGCTTTTAGTCCTTTCATCTTTTTGAAAAATCGAAAACTGCTTAAAAGGATAAAATCAGTTCCCCTTTCTCTTTCATTTCAAGAACTGATTTAGCAGTTACAGGTTTCAAAGAGGTAGCCCTACACACCAACTAGGGTCCTGAACATTCTTTGTATCATGGCACACCTGGAAGATGGCACATGGTGTAAATGGACACCTTTGGCTTCATCTGACTGTATAAGATCTGAGTGGGTCAGGAGCTTGGCATCCTCACAACTTATCTCTGTACTCATTCCCCTAATACTTGGAAGACCCTAAGATTGAGAATTTTTTGTAGACATGGTATTCAGTGACATGATTTGATCAGATGAAGAAAAGGCTGCAGCCTGTGACTTTCTGCAAAACTTGAATGTGTCTGTCCTCTCTCCTCTCTCTGCAAGGAAGATTAAACAGAAATTCCTAACTTGTTCTTGTTCACAGGAAATTGTACCTGTTTAAACTGAAGATTTGGAAATAACCTTTACTGAATTTACCTTTTCTTTCATGCTTTCCACCTTGCTTTTTAGCTGGGGTACTACACTGTTGGGTGGCAACCCTTTTTCCAATTGAGTCACAAATTTGGCATATTTAGAAACTTGACTGTTGAGGAGTTCTGGATCCAGGCAGTCAAATTTGGACTGTGAAAATTAGAAGTTAAAAAAGAAAAATAGAAGCTAAGACATCATAAAAGGAAAGCTTAAAATAATTTTTCCCCCTTTACTCAGAATTTCTCAGTAGTGAATGCCTATCCAAGTGAATTCTATATTACAAATGGCTTTATTTATTAAAATTGAATAGTATAACAAACATCTCTTGGTGAGTTCTTTATATCCTTATCTCCCATCAAATACAGTACTACAGTCCTTATAATTTATTCTTGAGGCAAAACTTTTGTAAAGAGAAAGTTTGCTAAAGCCAATCTTATAATAATGCAGTCTGCTCTATGGTATATAATGACAGAAAAAAAGACCTTCAAGCAATTTCTATAAAATTATAGCATTACATGTCTTAACTAAAATTAAGATTACATCATATTATTTTAAAATTACAATTTATATTGAACTTTTAAATTTAATTAATACAAAATGATTTAAGAATTAAAGTTTTCTTTTTGTTGTTTTTTTATTTTTTATTATTATTTTTTTACCTTTGACCATTCTTCATGGAGTTGATCCCATTCATATAAAGAATCCCAGAGCAATTGTTTGAGCTTCAATTCAGCACTAACTTCTTCCAAAGCATCAAACTTGGACACTTCCACCTTTAAAATATGATAAGTAAAATGCACTCACTATTTAGTTTTCAGATATAAAGATCTTATATTATTTTCCTAATAATAATTCTAGATATAATAACTACTTATCAGAAAATGGATGAGTCCTAAATGGGAGAGAAAAGATGAGGTAGAAACAAATGAAAAAGAAAATAAATCACAAAATTCCACGTATATTCAAATTTCCACTTGGATGCAAAATATAACTCTTTACCTTTCCTTAGAACTTAAATATTCCCCAAATACATTAAATATTACAAGGTAATATGGAGAGGACAACCCATTTTTTCTCTTTTTTCAAACTTCTTTTTAACCTGGTAGGGTATCTATGCACCCTTAGAAAGGAAAACCTGAAGAACTATTTTCATGAGAAGATTTTGAGATTGCCTGGGCTCAAAGGTGGAAAAATTGCCACAGGTTTGGTTGCATAAAAGTCGTGGCCCTGTGATTAGCTATGGTTTTGAGCATTCTATCCAATAGCAGAACATTCTTTATTTAAAAAAAAAACACATGGATTACCTAGGAGAGGTAACAATAGATAGAAAAGACACAAAACAAGTCTTAGCAAATTTAAGATGATGGAAATCCTACCAATTATCTTTTCTGATCTCAGTATGAAGCTAGAAATCAACAACAAAAGTGAATCCAAAAGAGGATTCACCAGAGACAGAGCGGGGAGCAGAACAGGCAGATCGACAAAGTACGCTGCTGAGGGGAGCAACGGGCGGGCCAGGAGAGGTCTGCCGCGCCATGTGGTCACCTCCGGGGCAGGCGGGAATCGAACGCATGCAGAATTGGCTTTAGCTTCTTTGTGCTGTGCTTTAACCCGCCACGTCGCCAGAGAGGGCCAACATAGCTATTTTTTAATAAGCAAGATATCTTGTCTCATGTGTACTAATCTTTAAATTTCAAAGGCAAGGAACAAAAACATGCTTTATATTTCAGACTTTTTCAGGACAATCACTAACAAATTGTGTTCAAACACTGAATGTATACAGTCACATTGTATCAAAGTCAAGTATATCCACGTTTTATAAAGAGATGTATAGATCTGTAATTACCTTAAAATTCTTTTGATAGGATTTATATTGAAATGCACGTTTTTGGAGATCATCTAAAACTACTTGTAGTTCTTTCAATATGACCTTTATTTTGTCTGGATCAGCATTAATATCCAAAATCTGTGGATCCTGTAAAATTAACATAGTTTTGATTATGTTTGATAGTTTGTACATTCCTACTTTTTGATGTAAACCATTAAATAAAGCAAATCAATAATCATTTTTTAAAAATGTATTTTAAAGTTCTTTTCACTCTGATTTTTAGAAGAAATGTTAAAATGGTAGACCAAGAAGTCTACATATCTGCTTTGCTTCCAATAATTAAGAATTCATCTGGATTTTAAAAAGAGATTTAGAAATACTTTCAGTTTTAAATAGCACCTCAAAGCCACTGTTAATTTAGTTAGAACAAAATCTTAAAATACGAAAGTCAGATTAAATTGCAACAGGAGCTCTAAATGATTTAATTACAATTAAATTTCATACCTTTTAAAATTCTACTTTCGCTTACCTGTGCTTGCAACTTTATTTCATTCACTTCATTGCTTAAATCTTCAAGATCTCTACCCAAATGCAGACAAAATTGTTTAATACATGCTTCTCTGTCACCCACGGCTTTATCAATAGCATTCCGAACAGCAACAATAGAGGGCTTCATTGTTGCAAAAACAGCAAAGTCTTCAGGAGGTGTGGGAACCTGATACTGTTCAATGAGTTTGTACATCTGAATCACTATGTTCCCTTCATCTTCAAGGCTTTCAATCTGAATAAAAACATTGGCTGCTCATTTAATAAATCAGAGTTCTGTCTACCCTTTCAGTTTTGTCTAACGAGAGATAGCCTCTGTGTACCATGAATGCCACACTGAACCACACAGTGGAAGAGAGTATGTTGGATGTCACATATTGTCATTGCTACAATATAGGTAAGCAGGCCCAGGAATGAAATGTTCAGGCTGAAATGAGTAAGTACTCTAGTCAATGTTTATCTTCCTGTTCTCTTCTGTCCTCTAGTAGTATTAAGTGCCAATACTTAAAGTTTACAGAGACAACATGTTTCAAGAGGATGCTCAGTTGTCATATCTGAACTTCGAAGCATGCGTGCTCAGCAGTGATTTTCCCAAAGCATCTCCTGAGGTAGACAGGCCGTGTTTCTGGTTGGCTGCCCATGCCCTATTATCCTTTAATAAGTACTTTTACTACCTCTAACTGAATACTAAACATCCATTTTTATTAGACTGAATTCCTATCTTTAGGGGGACAGTGTTTTTCCTACTTTCTTGTCAAGAGACTCTCCAATTGGGGGAACCCTTTTCCCCAAACACAACCTCTGCTATATGATTATAGAAGGAGCACAAACACAAGGAGCAGCCATGTTCATACAGATGATTCAAACTTCTGGCCACAAGCTGAACCCAGCAGCATGAAATCAGGACCTTGCAAAACCATTCCAGTATGACCTCTTGCTTGAACATGGGAACGCAAAGACATTAGTTGTTGGCAGAGAGGCCTTTTGCTTTCATGTGGAATCAGAAAAGAGGCCCTTCATCTGAGAAGATAACTGCAGGGAGGCTCTTAGAGCAATGCCTCTCAACCTTTAGCTCATATCACAACCACTTTGGACAGCTGGCTAAAACACAGGCTGAGGTGCCCCAAAATTTCTGATTCAGAAGGTCTAGGTGAGGCCCAAGAATACATATTTCTAACAAGTCCCCACTGATGCAGATGAGCAGATTTGGGCACCACCTTTCAAAACCACTGATTTAGAAAGAAAGAGAGTGAGAGGTGGAGAGAGAGGGGCATTTTTTGGTTTCCTTTTGCTACTTTGGTCCCTGGTTTCTATCCTTTTAAAAAGTTAGGTTTTATACAGATTTTTGGATTCCAGAAACTATTCCTGAAAACTTAAAATAAACTTTATCATTTTTCTAAGTTATATGAAATTTTGTTATAATCCTTTCAATAAAAGTATCTAATACGTTAAATAAGTTATAATAGAGCTGAGCGCCTGCACATCAAGTTATCCATGTATTGCTTAAACAAATGCCCAAGATCTAGAATATCAGGAACCTTGAAATATATGAGATCATTAACTCACCCTTTCTTGAATTTCATCGAGAAATACTAAACTGTTAACATATTCTATGGTGGTAGTTGGAACAAACTCAAGTTTGTACTCTGCATCTTGTGCCTCAGAGATAATGGCATCTACTTTTTTCTTGCTTTGAAAAGGAAGCATACTATTTAGCACCTAGGAAAGAAAAAAATACTAATCATAAATATTTGAGTATTTCCATTTGATTACAGATTTCAGATAAACCCTAATAGAATATCTGTTATATCAGCAGATACTGGAAGTGGTAGTGTATTGGAGAGGCTTTTGTTCATATTAAAATATTACTAGTAGAGGAACCAATACAAAGGCCAGGTTTTGAAGATCATTTTCAGAACAAAATAGATGGAGTAGCTTATGAAAAAGTTTGCCCAAATACTCAGGTATCTTGCAAGCACTCCTGCTACTCTGCCATATGTATTGGCATTGTGGTGCCCTCTCTATTATCAATTTACTTTTTCATGTTGGGTGTGGTAGTCACATGGTTTGGGGAAGATCAATCTCTTCTTTTGTAATAAAGAGAATCTCATCACTAGGAACATAGCAAAGTAATCTGGCTTTCTCTAGCCAACATGATGGCTGGGGGTACACCTGTAACTTTAGTTGATGCATGTTGAGAATATCAATCTTTCTCTATACATAACCAAGGAAATAATTAGCTTATAGGAGCTTTTTATTTTTTAATATTTACTCTTTTTTTCATCATTCTTCATTTTGTACATTTTCCCATTTAATTTGCAGTGCCCATGGGCTTCTCACCACCAATTCACCCATGTGCCATTGCCATAGTCCCGTGCCCTCTAACAACCATTTCACAAATGTGAGGGAAAGTTAGCTTTAGGATGAAGCTGGCACACTAGGAGGCTCATTAAGCAGAATGAAAAAAAGAAATAGGTCCTTAGTAACACCAGCAATGGAATCTCTCTGATGTCTACCCAACTGCTGGGCTTTTTGGATCTACAGCCTTTAAGTTTTCTGACTGTTTAATACATTTGAATTCAGTTTTCTTTGGCTTGGTAGGTCATATTGGTCAAAAGTATTTGCTGAAATTAAATTGAACTTGTTCCAATTAAATATTTTTATGTTTTTAAAAGATGAAGCAAAGCTCTAGAAAAAAGAGCTTTTGGTTTGCTACACAAACCATTAATGACAGAAAAGACAGTAGCACTCAAGTCTGCAGGCTACAGTGCTCTGTCATCCGCCATCGATACTGGGGTCAGCAAAGGGCCAGGTAGAAATTTCAGACTCTGCAGATGTAGTGTAAGCCCTAACAAACTATGCTTTGATGGGCTGGGTATCCACCTCAAAGAGGGCTTTCTCAAATAAACACATTGTCAATCATACACCTAGTAAAAACACAAGCTGACTTCCTTCACTGAGACTCCCTTGTTTTAGAAAACTTAAGTTGATTTCACCAACTGACCATTTGGGCTGCTTGTTCTTTTTTCCAGTGTTTTAAATTTCCACTTTGTGTTTTAAGTTCACAGTAAGTGCTGGGCTTCCAGTCCCCTCTTGACCCCAATAAAAGCAGAATTCCAGGTTCACATACTCTCTCTCTTTGAATCTACTATGTGGCCATAGGTCTGTTGTGTAACTGCCAAGTCCTGTAAGTAATAGACTCTTACTTTTTTCAAAGTTTCCTGATGACAATTGCTGACAGACATGTTGTAATCATAGTAAGAACCACAAACGCTGGCTCATTATTTGCCAAGGGGAGATGTCTCTGCAAAGCTCACTGGGCCCAGGTGAATGCCCCCAGTCAATTCTACCTGATAGTAGTGCTATCAGTAGATTGAGACCAGCACAGAACAGTGGATGTAAATTATCTGTCCCAACTATGCACTTCTGCCCTTGTAGTGACAAAGCACCCATAGGCAATACATAAACAAATCATCATTGTTATGTTCCCAAAAAGCTGTGTTTACCAAATAGGCTGGAATGACTTTGTGAGTTATAGTTTCCAGTTCCTGTTTCACACTGTTAGAGATGTTGGAGTCATTTAAAGATGTCCAGGTATACTCTGGCTCCAAAGGAAGACTGGGAAGTTACTGCAGAACCATACAAATATCTGTGGTTCTACAACTCACCAAAATGTAATCAGAATTCTAGAGATCATTTAAGATCAGGAATGATCCTATGAAATTGACCTCAGTATCTCAGAATCAATCAGTATTTCTAGTAAGGCACTGAGCTGATAGAGTGGAATCACTTATGCAGGGAGTCTTAAGATGCTCTAACAAAGGAAAAAGAATAATCTGAGGCCTGCAATTCCCTCATCTGAAAGCTTACTGTGCTTGGTACAGAAAGAATATGGGACTTTCCCTAGAAATAAAAGATGGCTAGTAAGCTTAAATTACTTTCAAATATTGCAATATAAAGAAAGTTTATTTTTAGTAGGAACATAATTAATAACAAAGAAGACAACTCAAGTTTGTCTGAGTTCATAGTTACCTCCAAGCATCGCAAAGGTGACGGAATGAGTTTTTCCTTTAACTGCTTAGTGTCAATGAGCAGTAATCCCACATTTCTGGTGGGTCTTAGAGCAACTGCATCCTTGTGCTGTCTGTGATATTTTTCCAGTTGCTCACTAAAAAACTTAACATCTACATAAAATAATTCAGATAAAGCATAACATGCATTACATTAGATTTTAAAGAATGATTACAAAGTACATTGAAGTCATTGCATTATAATTTTTACATGTACATTTATCATGTGGTTCTTTATACAAAAAATACTTGGTAGACATTTTAAATGTCTGGAAATGCTTGATATTTTATTCCTGCAATAAGGAAACTGCTATTTTATGACATAAATATGTCTTCCAATTCTATTTAGAGATGACACATGAAAATAGCTTGCATACCTGAGCAGTAGACAGAGGGATTTTGTCTGGCCTTTCTCCACTAACATAGGTAACAATAAGTGTGATTAGGTTTGTTCCCCTCATTTCAGGACCTCCGGACCTCTGCTTGTGATGCAGGAAGGTAGGAAGACTAGAAGAACTGGAGGTGAAGAACACTTTTCTCTAGTTCCAGAGGACAGACTAAATCTCCCTTTGTGAAGACCCAGGGAGGAAAATCAGCATAAAAAAATATAACACCATGGAGAGTGGCAAGATGGTGGCACAAAGAATGCTGGGCTCACCTCTATCTACTTGCAGCTAGACTGCAGAAGAACAAACCCAAGAATTCCTAAAGGAAAACCAGAAAATAACAGCATACACTAGGTGCGACATCTGGGGGGAGGGTGACCCAGGGAGCAGTGGGACAAGTCAAAGGGGAGCCTGGGGGGCAAGATGAGTCCCAGTGGTCTGGTGGGCCCCACAAGCAGCAGAATGGCACTGATAATATGTAGCGTCAGATATGAGCAAGCTTTGGTGTGGGCTCTAGAAGCAGCCCTGCCATGGCAGTGCTGCAGATCCCAGTAAACTTGAGGCAGGACCAGAACGTAGCCTAGACCTAGTGAGCCCAGGCAAACAATGGAACAGGTGCTGCTAAGGGGGCAGATGTGATACACCTCCACAGAGGTTTAGCCTGGTTGAAGTTGTTGCACCAGAGAACAGTGTTTGGAGAGATGATCTGACAGACATGAGCGGGAGTGAATTCCTTGCACAGCAAAGACTAATGCAGATGTCAACAGATTGACCTGAGGAGATTCATGCTACATTGAATAGGAGGTGGCTGGAGAGAAGAACTTAGGGTTTGTGGTCTAAAGTAGGGGACACCGATGGCAGGGCTGTGAGCTCAACCAGGGAATCTGAGGGGGAAAGTGTTGGTTGTGGGGAGGCACACTCCCTTGAAAAGGGAACCCAGAGAAGCTGAGTGCTGAACACAGGCTGGGCCCCTAATAGCAAAGCAGGCATTCTGATGCGAATTCCCTCTTTGCACTCTGTGGGACTGGTCTTACCTTGTGAGGTCCATGCATATATATATATATATATATATATATATATGCACACACATATATATAGCATATATACACACACAAAAATAGTGTATAATTACATGAAAGGATCTAGTCTGGAATGGATTCTATTCTGGTGTCAGGTTGATTTGAAGTTAGGTTTAATCTAAGGGTACGCCTATATGGTACCTTAAAGGAAAGCATTTTGAGGACGTTAACAACAAAAGTTTGACATACAAGAGATAAAGCATAGCTAAAATTATCATTTCCATTTTTTTCCTAAAACCTCTCTGTCATCCTGGCTTACACAGTATGGTAAAAAAAGCCTTTGCAAATTTGCATTGGCTATGTAATACTTTGCATTTGAAAAATTTCCTGCCCCCATTTCCCCCTGTCTTCAATCTATCTAAAACCAGTGGAAGTATGATTATCCTTGAATACACTTATATCATACTGTTGGCCAAGACCAACTCTTTCTAATACACATCCAATACTAAACTTTCGTTTTTTTTTTTTCAAAATTCTGTACTCTCAAGCCCTTTACAACTTTAGCTACCTTTACTTCCAATTCCTCCACTTGAGTCAGATTGATTTCCTTACTGTATCCTGTTCTCCTTATTTAACCTCCCTCCACTCTCCTAGAGGGTGTTGATTCATGCTTTTATTTGTGTCACTTCTTCTCCATAATACAAAGGAGAGTCTGACATAGTGTAAAGAATACACAAGACAGGGTGTTAGTGGACCAGGGTACAAGTCTGTATGTCCATACGTGAACATCATTTTCTTCAAAATACCATAAAAGATACATGGGCCAATGGAGGTCAATGACTCACTCTATTCACGTGAGAAGGTTTTCATAGGAGTATTTTGTAGAACTAACAGAGGGCATCAAATGGTCTGAGAAGTTCTCTGGTAGGGAAACCTGTATGACACTGCTTGACCTCGTATATTCCAAATTTATTGAACAGTCTCTTCTCATAATAGCATGTCACTATTCTTTAGAAGAGTAGTCCAAGAATACCAACTTGGGAAGCACTAATTTGGCCCAGTACTCTAATTTTATACAAAAAGAATTGAGATCAATAGAGGGTAAATGACTTGCCATGGTCACACGACCAAAGAGAAGAAGAAAAGCAAAGCTGACAGCAGAAAAAGAATCTATTTTCTCTTTTTAAGACAGAGGAGAGGCAGTATGGATAATGGTTAGTTTTTGAGTCAGAGAAATGTTTCTAAATTATATACAAACTGTGTAATCTTGAAGTTGACTTATCGCTATACTTTCATTTCTCAATTAAAAAAATGAGAATACTAAAATATTTGTGCACAAGAAAAAAAGCGATAAATCTACAAACTAAAAGTCTGATTGTTATATTCCACATTTTTAATAATAATTAATCACCTGCTTTTAATATTTTTAATAACATGGCAATGCCAAAATTTCATGTGGGATTAAACATATTTTTCTTTTGTTGAAGATAGTAAATCTTATAAATCATTTCCTCTTCATGCCTAAGAACTGTTGATTCACATCCAACCAGGTTGCAGTACACCCCCAGATATAAAGAGAAACTTGAATTCCTCAGATAGAAAAACATCTACATGAAATTATTTAAAGATAGTTGCAGAGATAAATATTCCTCTCAACTCCTTTCCTATATATAGATTACAAAACCTCAGTACCAACGCAGCTTCATACTCAAAGATGAGTCATTAGGGAGGAAATGATTTCCATAATATAGTGAAATAAAAACAGCAACATTGGTAAACTAAAGAAAAAAGTAATTCTACAGAAAGAACAAATTCTACAGAAATAAACAAATTCTTACTTTTATTCAGGCTACCTCTTCTGAGCTACCATTCTGTCATCATACTTTACCAATAGAAACCCAGAAAAATATTCACCTTCGTACCTCTATCAGAAATAGTTAAGTGGAAAAGTTACCAGGTTCTTGAAGTTTAAGAGCTTGCAAATCAAGACTTTCATTTTCCTTGAAGAATATCTGAAACTTTTCAAATGTAGCTGCATATAATTGGGCAGATTCAAATGCTGCCCTTATGGTCTCCTAAATATTACAAACAGAAAAAATTACATTTTTTCTAAGTAGAAATCAACTCAATATCACCAAACAAACAGGCAAACAAAAGCCTTCTCTGTACCTAACAGTGAGTTTTGAGTTGGCATACACAAGTGTGGGATAAGTCATTGAATTCTCTTATGAAATAGAGAAAAAAAAATACATCCTAAAATCTGAAGTTTGAGGAATTGTTCCTTATAAATGAAAAGAAGCATTGCAACTTTTTAGCTTCATGGTAAATTTATACATCATTAATAAACATATGGCAAGAGACAATATCTAATAACTACTGCCAATTTTATTAATCTGTAGTTGAGAAATGTACTTTAATTTTGTTTTAATTTGCATTTCTCTTACGACAAATCTATTTTATCATAAAATATATATTTTATATATTAAGATGGTAAAATATATTTCATAGGTTTAGAGTTTCTTTTTTGGGAAATATTCTATCATATTTTTATCCCTGGTGAGGATGTGTAGAAAAGGGAGTCCTTCTACTCTGTTGGAAGGAATGTAAATTGCTATAGTAACTATAGAAAACTGTATGAAGTTTTATTAAGCAGTTATTAAGTAGAACAGCCATATGAGCCAGGCCCAATTCTTTGTATATATGCATAGGAAATAAAATTAGCATCTCAAAAAGAGATTTCTGAATTTCCATAATCAATGCATAACAATCTAAATGACTGTTGATGGATGAATGGAGATAGAAAATGTGTATACAATGTGGTCTCTGTATACACATTCAGCCTCAAAATAGAAGGGGGTCCTGTTACTTAGGACAACCTGGATGAACTTGAAAGGCAATAAGTTAAGTGAAATAAGCTAGATATTGATAGAAAAAGACAACTACTCCCTGGTATCACTTATATGTGGAAACTGAAAAAAGGAGGACGTGGAAAGGAGGAACAGAGAAGGAGAAAAGAAAAAATTCAAGTTTGCAGAAACAGTGGGAAGTATTTTCTTGGGACTGAATTTGGGAGAATTAGGAAAAAGTGATAAAAGTACACACACTTTCAGTTTTAAGTAAGTAAGATCTGAGGATCTACGGTATAACAAGGTGACTGTAACTGATAACACTGTTGTGCAACTCAAACTTGCTATGGATAACTTAAATGTTCTCATCAAAGGTGGGACAGGAAGTATATATGTTAGGTGCTGGTATGTTAATTAGTTCAATAGGCAATCTTGTCACATGGTGAACATATATTGTCATCACATTGTATTGTATACTTTAAGTCTCTTACAATTTTGTCAGCTTTACCTTGAGACACTCTCATGGTTTACAGAATAATTTTGAAAGGATAAACACTATTTTCAATTTTTAGCATATGGAGATTTAGCAGTATTCTATATAAATGTAAGAAAGGAAGAAAATAATTACTCAATTTCTTAAAAATTAAGATCATTCTAAAGTAATTTTAGTAAAAACAAATGTACCTTTATTTTAAAAATAATTGTGTGAAAATTCCTATCATCATCAAATACCGCTGATAAACTTGGACCAGAGCCACAGGTTTTTTCTTCAAGTTTGTTGTTAATGTAAGGACTGGTGAAAGCATCAAAATAAGCATCAGGCACAAGATTAGGAATCGATAACACAGTGCTTTGAAAATGGTTGATAGCACCTGAAATACCATCCTGTTAGAGAGAAAAGCACAAATAAAAAAGCAAGCACATATATGGCAATTTATGAATATCTTCAAGTGTTAAAATGAGTAAGAGCTCCTTCAACCATACCAGATACTGTATTGATTTTGAATATAAAGCAAATCAAAAGACACAGTCTCTGTCTTTAGGTAATATGTTATCTAATAGAATAAGACACAGGTAAACATCAAATCACAACACATTGTGATGAGTGTATAGAACAAGTACCAATAAAACACAGAGGACCATTCATAAAGGAAACCTAGCCTACGAGAAATGGGGAAGTTTAAAGGATGGGTTAAAGGTCTATATTCTTTGAAAAGCAATCTTCATTCCAGAAATCTAACCTAATACAAAAGTTATACATGTAAACAAAGATTCATGTGCAAGGATAATCACTACAGCATTCCTTAAAATAATAATGAATTAGAGAAACATCTAATTGTCAGAAAGAGGAGTATTGCCTAGTTGTGGTGTACTTATACAGTGAAAAATTATGCATCCCTTCAAGATGGGGAATCTAGACTCTTCTTGGCTTACATATGCACATCATTCCCTCTCCCTGGTGTACATGCCTTGCCTACTCCCATCCTTGTGAATATGGAAAGGATCTGTGCATACTGTGAAATGTACCTGTCAAAAAAAAAAGTTAGATTTTATGGGAATGTCAGAGGTTTTGCAGAAATAATTAAGGCACCAAATCAACTGGCTTTATCAAAAAGGAGATTACCTTGGGTAAACTTAATGGAATCAAGTGAAAGCACTTAAAAGAACGTGTGGGTGCTTCCCAAAGGAGACTCTCCACTGGCCTTGAAGAAGCAAACAGCCATACTATAAATTTCTTATAGAGTAGCCATGTGGCAAGGACCTAGAGCTGGTTTCTAGGATCTGGGGGTGGTCCTCAGCTGATATCTTGTAAACAAACAGGGACCACACTCATATAGCTGTGTAGGGAAGAATTCTTCCAACAAGATGAGGGAACTTGGAAGTAATTCCGCCTGTTTGGAGATCTCTTCCCAATCAATACCTGAAAGGCTGTCTGAAGAGGCCCTGAAACAGAGGTTGAGCAGTGCCTGACTGCTTGTCCACAGACACTATGAGATGACAAATGGTTCTTTTAAGCTGTCAAATTTGTGATAATTTGTTGCACAGCAATACACAACTAAAACAGAAATAATTTTCAAATGGGGCACTCTTAAAAAGATTTACACAATGGCATTTATAACAGAGTGATTTCTGGACTTATCATTTAGAGGGTGCCTATGGTCAATTTTATATTTTATGCATAATATATCCTTTTGACGTTGCATCCTACTAAGTCCTTAATGTGTATCAAATTAAAGAAAATGACTAATTTCAGATAGTATTTATGTAGCTGCAGTACTGTGCAGAGAACAATGGTTTTGTCTTATCATTCTGCTCATATTTCTAGAGCAGTCCCTCCAATTATCTAATAGCAAAACAGTGGCTTCATTTTCCAAAAAGGTGTTTGTCCATGGAAAAGAAACATATACCAGAAAGTCTTCAAAGGAAGGCTCAAAGAGTAGTGACTGGACCGTCAAGATCAGTTCTGTGAGAAACATGGGGATGAGAGACTCGTCTTCTTCCTGCTTTTCCAACACAGAGGCTCCCTGAAATGAGCAGTGTTACACAGCAGTGTTATTGAGATATAACTATTAAGTTGTGAAATAAATAGCTCTTTATCGCTAGAGGCATAACTTAATTAGTTGATTTTTTTAATGTTGGCATATCTTTTGAAGAATGTTACCATAGAAATTAAAAACAGGGCCCTCCATTATGGTGCAACAGGTTAAAGCACAGGACTATGAACCCACTGCAGCACGAGTTCGATCCCCCACCAGGGAGCTGACCCACATGTTGTAGCAGACCTCTCCTGATGCACCTGATGCTCCCCTCAGCAGTGTGTTTCAGTCGATCTGCATGTTCTCATCCCCACTCTTGTCTCTGGTGAATTCTCTCACCCCTCGCACCTCTGGCTTGTAGCCCAGTTCTCATATACATAACTAAATCTTTAAAAATAAAAACTAGTAGTGAAAGAGTATTAAAAGTAAAGCTTTTCTTTCTTCTCTCTATCAAAAAAAAAAAACAGAAAGGCAAACAAACTGGAAAAAAAATACTAGTAATGTATAAGGCAGATAGAAGTTTGATAATACTGAAATAGAAATAGACATGATATACGTAATAGAATACATGCTAATAAAATAATAGCTGACACTTAAATAGATATATACGTATATAGAAAAGTAGTTAAAGGCCATAATCTGACAATTCCAATCAACTTCCTCCTCTCATCTACCATAGATATACTGACTATTGACTGTTTGCCAAGTAATGCTAAGTACACATGCAATCCCCACAGAATCACATAGAGCAGGTGTCATTATTACCCCAAGATACAGAGAAGGTGAGACATTTCATCTAGGGAACACTGGTTTGTGAGGGCAGAGCAGAACTCAAACCCAGGTCTTGTGCTCACCAGATCTATGCACTTGTCCTTGTGCTGGGTTTATGTACTCCTTTCAAATGACATTTAGAAAACAGTGATCTACTACTTCATGCCCATCAAACTGCCAGAGATTAAAGTGAATGGCAATAGCCAGTGGGTCTGTGAGTAAATACGCACTCTCCAACATTGCTAGTAAGGCTGTAAATTGGCACCAAATTTTCTAGAAAGTTACACATCAGTATTGAAAGCTGTAACAAGTAATCATATTTCTAAACGAACATTCTATGTGTAGGAATTTCTCCCAAAGGGAAAAACAAAAACAAACAAACAAATCAGAATTATGTGAAAAATATGTAGACCATGATGTAACTTAAGGTATTATTTGAAGTTAGTGAAAAAGTGATTGAACAATACGAAATTATTTGCAAGCGTTAAAGAAAATTTGTACTCCAGAATATCATATGGTGAACTAAATATACACTTGGAAAGTTTTCACAGTACACTGTTAAGCAGAAAAAACAAGTGAAAAGCAGTAAATCCCCCATAGAAAAAGTTATCTTTGGGTAGCAGAGGAAGCTTTTCTTTGTGTATGTCTGTGTTTCTGAAATTTTCTGCAGTTATCATATATTACTTTTATAATTATTCAGAAAAAAAGTATTCAGAAAAAAGGATGAATTGAAAACAGGGGAGAGAAGAAAGCAATAAAAAAGAGGATGGAGGACTCTCCCTGGTGGCGCAGCAGGTTAAAGCACAGCACTAAGAAGCTAAAGCCACTTCTGCATGAGTTTGATCCTCGCCCATCCCGGAGGTGACCCATGTGGCACGGCAGACCTCTCCTGACCCGCCCACTGCTCCCCTCAGCAGTGTGCTTCCTCAGTCGGCCTGTTCTGTTCCCCACTCTCTCTCTGGTGAATCCTCTTACCGCCCTTGCACCTCTGGCCTGTACCCCAGTTCTGTATACATAAATAAATCTTTTTTTTTTTTTAAAGAGTATGCAATTAAAATTTAACTTTTGGAGAAAAGTAAAACTATGGCAAAGAACATCAGGCCTTGAAATGTCATAGCTGTGTTTCCTGGGGAGGAAGGTGAGCTACAGAAGTAGGAAACCTGATGAAATCACATAAGCAAGTTTTGCAAATGTTTAGGTGCTGTGAGGCCAATATCCAAGTTGGAGCTAGAGAAACGCTTACTAGGGAATGTGGATAGGAGGGAACATGATTTTTCTCTTGCTGTGCTAGGAATGCACAAACAGATCAACATACTCTCAAAATAGTATCCACTATGGCACAACATTTTGCTTTGAGTTGCTGCTCATGTCTACACCACTGTTTATATCTTTCACTTATACTACCTTCCCTGCTTCCCTTTGCCAGGTCATATCTGCAGTGAATCTCAAATGATAAGCTTCTTGGAGGCAATGATCCTACCTAAGCTTTTTGCCACTACATGGCAACACTTAGCATAGGACTGGGTACACAAAGACACTCAAGTATTTGTTGAATGAACACAAAAATAGCCTTTAGCAAATTCCTGTGAGAGACCTAGCAACGTCCAGCATAGTGGATCCTTTCTCTGTCCTTAGATTCTTAAAAATATACTGATTTTTATTCTACCATTTCATGTGTATAGTAGGTTCTACTTATGTTGTGAAGTCCTTTAAGCATGTCTCCCATTTTTTCAATACACAGAAAAGAGCATAATCAGTAAATCTGGACCTGTAAATTTTTTAAAATTTTCTATGACTATACCTTTTTATCACTGACTTCAGTCTTCTCTTCAGTAATCCATCTCTGAATGACACTTGCTGAAGGTGTTCGTTTTAGTTTGTCAGTGAGATAATTCAAAAGAGAGTTAACAGAATTCACTGTTAAGACGTGCATTGTGTTCTCAATTAGATAGTCATTTAGACGGATAAAACTTGGAAAGAAAAAACACAGCTTCAGTTTTCTAGGTTCACTACATAATTGTAAAAGTGACTCTAAAGCAAGTTTTCTTAAGTTAAACATGTCATAATTTCTTCTCCAATTTCCATTTTATTACAACATTAGAGATTTTTATGTCCCCAAAAGTTTTCTTAGATATTCTTCATTTTGAAACACAAATTTATTCAAATACATAGCATCAGTTCAGCTAAGGGTTCTGACTATAGAACAGTATATTTAAAGAGCAATAGTTATGAAAAAGCACCTGACTCATTGAGCCAAAAGAGCAGAAGACACTTCTTAAGATAGTTTAAAGAAGAAATCAGTAAATATACAATAGCTATCACTTATATTCTAATGGTAAAGATGTGAAATATCTGCTAGCAAATAATGTTGTTGGACAGCATTTGCTCACCCAAAGATGCAGATTCTAGGTTTCTCGCTTGAGTGCTTAGGATACAAACTGACAAGTCAAGGCATTGGAATATCTTTTTATTCTGTGTAAGTGGAGCCCAAGGGCCATGTAGCACCTGTAGGCCTATGATGCTGGATTCAGAGACTGCATCACTGACTCCTGTTGCAACACAGACATATAGGTCATGTGATCTGATCGACAAATTGGTGCAGTTAAGAGCGAGTGGACACTTACAAAAGCTGCATAGTGAGTGAGCACTGAGCAATTATAATCAGTGCTTTCTAGTTCCATGCATATCTTTTAAATAACATTTGGTGACGTTGTTTCCGAGAATTAGAACAGTGTTACAATCCAGTTAGGTAAGTAGGTGGCGGGGCTAATCCTAATGAGTAGAAGTCCCAGGTCTCCAAGTCACGAAACCCATCTCACAGAGAGAGCAGTACTATGCATGGCACTGCACCTGTGGTAGCCCTCTGGTGACCAAATAGAGCAGGTCCTCCAGATGTCCTTCAGGACGTCATAAACTCTGTGCACCTAACTCCTCACCACACGTCTTTGCCTGCTCCATGCTCCATGATGGGCTAGCGGCAAACAGGCTTTGAGAACTAAGAGGAGTTCTTGGCCTAAAATACCCTCTACTCTCAATCAGCTCACCAAGCCCAACAGATGCTTTGCTAAGCGGCTGCTGGAGAAAAAGATTTTTGGGTCATCCCTTCAAGTTATTATAACCCCCAAATTCCTCATCATTGTTAAAGGCTTTACATTTTAATGAAACTTCTGAAGGATGTTCTGATTTTCCTTGAAAGAATATAATCATTACCATGTCAGCCTCATACAGTGATGCCTTTTGCTGGCTTGCTCTGTGTATGTCATTTTTTCAGATTCTCCATAAGCAGGCAAATCAAAACCCTCAGATGTTTTATAATATTCTACGAACAACAAAAAACACAACATCAACAAAGCTTGTGTAAAAAGTTCATTTCTTTCAAGCAATATTCAAAAACAGCAAAATACTTTGGTTAATGGGATACTTCAAACTTCAGAAAACAGTCTATTTATCCAAAAGAATTCCACATCAAATCTCTTGATGTGGACTGTAGATAATTATCCACATTATCTTTATTAGGATTTGATCTGTGTACCATGCCAGCTATTTTGTTTTTTCTTAAAATATATATATATATATTTGTGATGTAAATTGTCTTTATTAGGATTTGATTTGTGTACCATGCCAGCTATTTTGTTTTTGTATTTGTTCATTTAATACAATGAACAATTTTGTATTTGTTCATTTAATACAATGTTTATTTCCCCTCCTCAGGTGTAGACCCCATAAAATTTCCTCCCCCAATTCACCCATGCACCATCACCACAGTTCCCTGTACTCCTCCTTCCTTCCAAACCCTCTCCCTCCCCCTCCCCTTCAGGTGTCTCTGGTTTATAATTGTTTGCTTTTGTTGTGCTTTTTATTATTATTTTCTCCCTATGTCTTATTTGGTTCCCCAATATTTCTCCTGTAAGTGAAACCATCCAATATTCTTCTTTTTCCTTCTGACTTATTTCACTGAACATGATCCCATCTAGCTCCATCTGTGTTGCTGTGAATGGCATGAGTTATCTTTTTGAGTGCTGAGTAGTATTCCACGACAGCTTTCCCCCAAAACACCATTACTCTTCTTTTCTACATTCATTTTAGTTATCTTTGAGTCCACATCATCTCGGGCCTCATCGAGATTGAACCAGTCCCTCATTTTTTACAGACCTCTTGTCTGGACTGGTCAGTTGGACATACTTTTAAACATAAAGACACTGAGTTTACCATAAAAGGCTTGTGAAACAAAGGTTTGTTACCAGTTTAGAATACTGTCGACAAGCAGGAGTAATACAAGGCACACAAATTTACTGCTGTTTCCTACCCCCACATTATACATTGATTTCTAATATATTAGGTAAAAATTTAGAAGAAATGACAGATAGGGTCATAATTTAAACTTAAAAATACTTGAATAGAAAATTAATATTTTAAAAAGTTACCACGTAGGGTATTTTGGAATCCTTTTGACTTCATACCTGCATTTGGGTCATATGGACTGTCATCAGGAACAAATCCTTCAGCACGTAGAGCAATTTGACAAGCCTTCCTGACCACCTCTTTAGCCTCATCTCGAAATTCTTCTAAGCGCTCTGTCACCTACACATAGGCAAATGTGGATAATTGTGGTACCAAAGTAGCAATCATAAGAAAAAAAAATATTGGAAATTACAAATAAGATGCTTTACCTCTGCTAGCCGCACAAGTTGGCCCAACTTAAATTCTTGCAAGGTGTAGGTATGACCTTTTTCAATATTACAAAGTGCCATAAAACTCAATTGATAACACATTTCATTTACTTTAAGGAGAGCTGGTCGCAAATGCTGAATAAAAATTGGAGTTAAAAGATAGGAGCTAGTTAAAAAAAATCCCATCTTTTTAAAATCTAAAAATATTGGAAAAGCAAGAATAGCTAAGGAAAATAAATAGCTCAATCTGCTAACTTTAGCTACAACTGCAGAGTATATATACACTTGACATAGACACACTGAAAGTTTGTGCTAAAGGTATTAGAATAATTAGATTTAATTTGTGTAAATTGCTCTTTTTCATTTTGAACACATCTTTCAGTATCCCAGGAAGGGAAAGTAACAGAATACTTGGAAACATCTTAAATTTCACTAGGTTTGGTTAATAGCTACTAAAAAATCCTTTGTGTTAACTTAAGGACTTTATAATGATAGTAACCATGATAATGGAGTCCCCCCCCCCAACACATTCATATAGGAGACAATAGCACAGAACAAAGACAAGTTAACTTTAAATTTTCAGTAAGCAATTATTAAGCCCTATTGTATTTTGCAGTATTGGCTGGGAGAATGAGTGGAAGTGCTTGTGAAATTATAATATGTAAAATTAATCTTTATCTGGTCCAAGATAAGTTGCAGGCTGTTGGTTTCCAAGGCACTTGCCCTAAAAATGTTCCAAGGCCATTTACCTTCACTTCTAATCTAACCAAGGGAGAGGAATTAACATTAACATTAATTTATTTGCATGTGGTAAATGGTTTATGTGTTTTGTATAGCTCACTATTGGATTCTTTTCTAGGAATTTCCAAGATAGGAAAAATAACAGTTACTCAACTCCACATGAAATATTGCTTTAATTACTTATTCTAATTAAAATGAAGGAAAGTTAAAATGAATCAGTAGGATCCTAAATGAAAGAGTTTTGTGAGAAAACATTAGGAAGTCGTATAGTCCTTAAAGATCATTTCATGGTGAATCTGCATGATTAAAAACAACAACAAAAAAAAAAAACAACAAAAGTTTAAAGACTAAATTTATTCATTGAGATAGAGCACGAAGTAAATTAACATGAATATAGGAACAGAGATGGGGATATAATCAAAGCAAGGGTAGTGAAATCAAGGAACCCTTACTTCAGAGTACTCAGAAGAAAGTACTCTTGAGAGGGAGGGGAGAGGGGTGCAAAGAGCAGTGGGGGGTGAGGGGTGGGGGGGGACAATGGACAATGGTGGAGGGGTTTGAGTATGTTGGTGGAGGACACAGTATTGTAACACATTGGGAAAGGCGACCCTAAACCTCCAATTCACATACAGTGTTGGCAACCATTGTCACATCAGTAAAAATAGCACAGTTGAAAAAAAAGAGAAAGTACTTCCTGAACCAAAAAATACAAGTTCTGTTCAGTACAGAGACAAGCTGCAAGGATCAAGGAGAGCAAAACTGGTCAGCTTTATCAAAGCTGCATGGCAATGGGTTTCCCAAAAGATAGAGGGAAATCCCAGAAGAACTGGACACAGAGAAAATATCTTGAAAAGATAAAAGTGAAAGCTAATCTCAGTCTTTTACACATTGAAATCCACCATCAAAGTGACAAATTCTTCATGATCCTACTAATAATTTTAAATAATATTTGATACTTACCACCTTAAGTGATGACCTACCAACAGGTAAGAGCTTGACAGTGGACATTATTTTGGAGAAATAATATTTTTTTTTAAGATTTATTTATTTATTCGTACAGAACTGGGGTACAGGTCAGAGATGCGGAGGGTGAGAGGATTCACCAGAGACAGAGTGAGGTACAGAACAGGCAGATCGACCAAGTACACTGTTGAGGGAAGCAGTGGGCGGGTCAGGAGAGGTCTGCCATGCCATGTGGGTCACCTCCGGGGCAGGTGGGAATCGAACTCATGTGGAAGTGGTTTAAGCTTCTTTGTGCTGTGCCTTAACCCGCTGTGCCACCAGGGAAGGCCCAATTTTGGAGAAATAATCTAAAAAATTACTTTGACTTAATCTAAATACCTGGCTGTCAATATAAGGGAGAGCTGTGAAAGCTGTTGTGAATATTAACATGAGACACTGGGGGTATCTCCCCCCATTATTGCTGTTTCTGCCTATAGTAAATTTCAGATGGAATCTGAGCTAGGTGGACCATTCTTAGGCTATTAATTATATCAATAGTGCTGCTTACGGTGGTAAGTATCAAATATTATTTAAAATTATTAGTAGGATCATGAAGAATTTGTCACTTTGATGGTGGATTTCAATGTGTAAAAGACTGAGATTAGCTTTCACTTTAATCTTTTCAAGATATTTTCTCTGTGTCCAGTTCTTCTGGGATTTCCCTCTATCTTTTGGGAAACCCATTGCCATGCAGCTTTGATAAAGCTGACTCTTCACTTTCCCCAGCACAGGAATGGGGACTAAACAAATGCCCAGCCCTGGCTTATCAGAGCATCCCTGGCTGTGCATGGTTTAGGATCAGGCATGTGGCCATGGTGAGTCAGTCTGTATTCTCTACAGCATCCTCAGCAAGAGGGCCCCTTGTCTTTAAAAGAACCAGCCCTCACTACAGGCTGCAAGTGGTGCTCAAGCCAAAGCCCAGCAGAGAATGAAACAGACACAGAGAAATACAAAACTGAAAGATGGAAAGAGGAAACGTTAAAGATGATACCATTGAATTTCTGAATTCAGCCATTATAAAGGTATTTCTATCCCTTGAACTTATTACCTGAGCTTTTTGAAATTATTGCTGAAATTCACTGACATTGAGTTTTGCTAGCTGCACTGAAATGAGTGTTGCTATTTTCAGAGGTGGAAAATTATCATTAACCTGGAGATTGGTTATTAGGTCAGAAAGTCTATAGGGAACTATCGGAGACTTTAGAAGACAGAATCAGAAAAGCTATGTTTACTGTAAAATCTGAGAAAACCAGGGTGATGCTAAATCAGAGTATGCTTGGTTGGAGTCAAAGGGGTTAGAACCCTTTGGACTTGCTAGTCTTGCTTCATCATAACGTCATACTTTGCTCTAATCTGGGTCACCAGACATCTGGCTGATCTGATGTTTTGGCATTTAAGAAAACTCACTGGATCTGCCATGGGCTAGCCAGAGGCTCTAGACTCAAGTGTGCTCTTGTCTGTTTCTAATCCAGTGTAGAAAAGTCTTCATCAAAAAGCACATCCTTCTATAAGAAACAGTTAAATAAAGTGATGAAATTGAGTGGTCTATCTGAAAAACACTGGCTGACTAAACAAAAACAAACAAACAAAAAAACAACACTAAAAGGATTTTAAGTACCAAGATATTTTTAAATGAAAATGTGTAAAATAACAGAAAATTGTCTGAAAGTATCATGTAAAATATATATTTTAGAAAACCAGCAAAATTATCAAATACCTGGCATGTTAAGATCATGTACGATATTAAATACTATTGAAAAATTAATACTAAGTGCAACTTACGTGCAGCGAAAAGTAAAACATGGAAATATAGGAGACTGAAAGGCACTTATATAAAAAGTAGATATTGTCCCAGATACCTTCACTGATAAGTTTTGCCAACATTTAAAGAAAAACTAATACCCATGCTTCATAACCATTTTCAGAAAATAGAAGTGGAATATATCCCAATTCATTCTATGATGCCAGTTTTATACTTATATGAAAAACAGAAGCACATCATTAGGATGAAAAGACTCACATAGATCTGTTTTGTGTGTGTGTGTGTGTGTGTGTATGTATAGTTATACACACTCAAATATACATATGAAAATACATATACACACTCATATATACATATATACATATGTAACAGAATATTTGCAAACCAGATCTAGCAATATATAAATATGATTTTTTCCAGATACAAGACTCATTTAATGTCTTAAATAAAGGGAAAAAACTTCTAATCTTGGTAGATACAGAAAAAGCATTTGACAGAATTATCACAACTTCACAATAAAAACATTTAATAAATTAGAATAGAAAGTATAATATTATACTTAGTGGTGAAACACTAAAAGATCAGTAACAAGACAAAGATTTCTGCTCTTACCACTTCTTACAGTTTCTTAACTGAAACTTCCAGTAAGCAAACGTAAGTAAGCAAATTAAAGTATCCAGATAAGAGAGAGTAAAATTACATCTATTTACAGACGATATATTCTTTTTCATAGACTATTCTGAGGACTACACACTGCCCTCCCTCCCCAAACTTCAGAGCAAACAGTAAGTTCTGCAAGATCAGAGGACAAGTTCAATAGAAAAATCAGTCGTATCACCATATAGAATGTGTCGATATACATATTATACCCATGTATACATGTACATATTCAGTGAGTGGGGAGATGTTTAAACATGGCATATGCCTTTAAATAGTTCTCCCACGATTACCCCATTGTCCACGTTAAATAATAAAATTTCCACTATATTCTGAAAACTTAGTAGAGGAACACATCACTCAGTGGCAGGTATTGACCCATGAAAATTATCCCCTAGATTATTGTGGATCATAAATAGAATATCTCAATGATGAGAGGAGGTAGGTAAAGAGACGTTGCAAACCTACTCTGCTTAAAAGGATACACAACTTTCCCAGTCAATGATAAAGGGTATCAATGAATTCAAACTTCAGAGGCTGCTTCTAATTAAGGGGGGGTTGGGGGGAAGGGAAGGCTAGTGAAATTCTCTTCTTGTATTTTAGTATTTGTAACCCTAGTTTAAATGTAGGAACACCACTAGATTGTTAAATTCTTAAAAGACAAAGCATAATAAAAATCATAAATTCTTACAACAAATGTAATGTTCCATTTTCAGAACAGTTTATACCAACATCTGTAAGAGAGTCACACTTTTTCTGAGTATTTCTTTGTTAAATAATATGATTCATAAATACGTACTTGATTAACGATGAACAAATTTTTTTGTAAAGATTTTCGAGATCCACTGATTTTCTTGGAGCGGACATTCTTCTTCCACACATTAAAAGCCTTCCATTTTCGGAAAAGTGAAAATATGGGAATCTTAGTGAGTTCTCTGTGATATAGATATTCCTGTTCCCATCTTTCCATTTCAATAAATTCAATATCATCTTTACAAATATGTGTTACTGCCTTCTTGCTAATAGTGTAGTAGTCACTTTTATTGATGTTCTCATAACTTACAACTCTATGAACAGATAAAAATTAGGGTAAGTGAATAAACCATTCAACATAAAATTAAGCAATTGCCTTATATTTTTGTTTTAAAGAAAGAAAACATTTCTTGAAAATGAGTCATTTAAAAATTTAAACATGTAAAAAAATTAACAAATTAACAAACTACTTTTAGATTGGATACATTACCCAAGAAAACAAGAGGAAGCAGCTTTTTATTTTTTACTATAGCACTTCAAAATCTTATAATTTTGCCTCTATATTTGATAATTTCAGTTACATGATTTTTATAAGAGTGAAATTACAGCTTTTTCAAACATAATAACCTTATGTGAAAACTACTTGGAAATAAGCTTTTTATTTCCAACATTTTGCAAACTATTCAATAATAGGGCAACACTATGAAGTGTTAATAGAATTATGAGAAAGAACAAAGGAAATGTGAATCAGATAAGATTTTTAAAAATTATCACATAATGAAATGATTATCACTGAGAAAATTTTAAAAGATATTCTTTTTACAGTAGTCATCAAGGGTAGTCCTTAATCGTACACATATAAGGAAACAGGTCATATGAGGCAGAAAAGGAATAATGGGATAAAAATAAGAGAAAGGATAGGAAAACTTATTCTGTGGGTCTGCTACTAAAGCCCTTTTCAGAAAGTGGCAAGGTCCATGATGTTGAATTTAAGTTATTGGTGCTCAATGTCACTTAGAAATCATTTTTTTTTCTATTTTCCAACCTATCCAAGATCCTCATTCTGAAGTTCCTAAGCTTTCATTAATAACATTTTACAAACTATTTTTCTCCTCTACATCTCTCTACTCTGTGGAATAAATGAATAAACCATAAGTGTATATTTTCTACTCCTCCTCTTCTGTCTCCTCCATATTACGTAATTTAAACATCTCGTTCTGTTACTTTATAATCCCATTAGGGTTTCTATCACATGCAGCTTGCTAGTGGTAAATTCTATTAGTTTTTGCTTTTCAGTGAAGTTCCTTATACTTCCTTTGCTCTTGACTGTTAATTTTCCTGGGTGAAGAATTTTGAGCCCTATGTATTTTTCCTTCAAGTATCTTAAACATCACTTTCCAATCCCTTCGCGCTTGTGATATTTCTGCTGAAAATTCTGCTGACAGTCTGTTGTGTTCCCTTATAGGTTATCCTTTGTTCTCTTGAGATTTTTAATATCTTGTCCTTGTCATTGATTTTCTAAAGCTTCATTTTGTATCCTGGTATATGACTATTGGTATTCTTTTGCTTGGAACTCTGGGCTTCATGGATTATAACTTCTGGCTCATTTCCCAGATTGTGATAGGTTTTAATGATATTCTCTTTAAGTAGGTTTTCTATGGTTTTCTCCCTTCTGGAATCTCTGTGCTACAGACATTATTTTTCTTGTCCCAAAGAGCTCCTACATGGTTTCCTGTTTTTACATTCTTTTTTCTTTACCTTGTTCTAGTCTTATATCTCCATCATTTTCTTTTCAGGCTCATTCTCTCCATTGTTTCTGTTTGTTTTCCAGTGAGGACCTGAATTGTACTTTTTAAATCAGCTACAGTATTTCTTAAATACACTATTTCTGAATGTAGCTACCTCATTATTTTCATTATTTACTTTCTCTTGCTGCTGCCCATTCTCCATTAAAAAAAAAAAAAAGTTCCAGCAGCATTGTCAGGGTTGGTCTCTTAATTCCCTTTCTGTCATGCCCCACAACTTTACTGAGTCAGGGGATTTTTTCAGGATTTTGTTGTGTTGTTTTGCTATTTGTAATGTGTCACCTCATTTTTGACTTTGTATGGTTTTTAATAGAGCTATATTTCAACTGTTGCTTCTGAACTTTCAGTAATCAGGAACCCGGTGCTGGTGAGGAACAGGAACTACAAAAAAAGGACTGAGGCAACAGGCATCAGTGGATATTTTAGTTAACTCAAGAATTTGAATTTACTGTATGAAGTATTTCTTTGAGGGGAATGGCACATATTTTGGATATCTCAGCCTGGGCTTCAGCAGTAGCCTTTTTGATAGGTTAGTTCAAGTAATCTGACCCAATTTGAGCTACAGTTATTATGTATTATGAACCTCAGATTTAAACCAGTCCTTGCTCTGTGCCCACCTCTGCAGATGCCATAAATGCACCCTCTATCTTGAGTGCTTGTCCGTGTACCACCTTATCCAGTGCAGTGGTGGGGTTTTAAGAGACCCAATGTTAATGTGTGTCTGGGTCGATTGTTGTAGGGGGCTCTGCACCATTGCCCTCCTTCCTCTTGGGGGTTGTATGCCTCAAGTTTGAGATTCCTCTATGTTGGCAATTCTAATCTATCTCTCTCTCTCTCTTTTTTTTTTATGCCATTGTGTGTATCTTTTTAATGTAGGCTTGATTTTCCAGTCTTGGTTAAAAAAATAACAACTATTGAAGAGACACAAATAGAGATATTCCATGCCAATGGACTAAAGGAAATAAGATGGTTAATATGCTCAAGGCAATTTATAGATTTGAAGTAATCCCCATCAAAATTATAATGTCTTTGTTCATAGAACTAGAGAACACAATGTTTAAGGTAATTGGAATCACAAGAAATATTGAGAAAGAATAAAGCTGTATGCATCACACTTCCTGATTTCAAACTATATTACAAAGCTATCGTAATCAACACAGGATCACTTTGGCATAACCAACAAATAGATCAATGGAATAGAATAGAAGTCCTAGAAATAAACACACAAATAGATGACCAATTAATTTACTCCAAAGGAGCCATAAATATAAAACATTAAAAAAGGAGGGTCACGTCAATAAATGATGCTAGGAAAACTGTACAATCATACAATATGGTGTTAGTAAAACTGAAAAGGACAAAATGGATCACCTTCTTATACCATATATACACACACACACAAACACATCAATTCAAGGGGCTCTCCCTGGTGGCACAGTGGGTTAAAGCTCTCTGAAGCCACTGCAGCACTAGTTCCATCCCTGCCCAGGGAGCTGAATCACATGGCATGGTCCCTTCAGCAGTCATTCTGCCTGTTCTACTTTGTCATTCTGCCTGTTCTGCTCCCCACTCTGTCTCTGGTGAATCCTCTCACTGCCCCTGTACCGCTGGCCTGTACCCCAGTTCTGTAAGCATAAATTAATTAATCTTTAAAAAAAAAAAACTCAAAAACGGGCCCTCCCTGGTGTCACAGCGGGTTAAAGCACAGCACTGAGAAACTGAAGCCACTTCCACATGAGTTCGATCCCCGCCTGCCCTGGAGGAGATCCACATGGCGCGGCAGACCTCTCCTGACCTGCCCGCTGCTCCCCTCAGCAGTGTACTTCGTCGATCTGCCTGTTCTGCTCCCCGCTCTGTCTCTGGTGAATCCTCTCACCACCCCTGCATCTCTGGCCTGTACCCCAGTTCTGTATGAATAAATAAATAAATCTTTTAAAAAAAAAACTCAAAATGTATCAAAAATGTGAATGTAAGACCCGAAGCCACAAAAAGGCTAGAAGAAAGCATAGGTGTTAAATGCAATATTGGTCATGGCATTATTTTTTGGATCTGACACCAAACGCAACGACAACAAAAGCAAAAATAAATAGCAAAACTATAAAACTTCTGCATAGCAAAGGAAATCATCAACAAACTGAAAAGGAAGTCTACCAAAGGAGAGAAAATATTTAGAAACTACATAGTTGATAAACAGTTAATATATAATATATAAAAAGAACTCTAACATTCAATAACAAAAAGAAAATCTGATTTAAAAATGGGCAGAGGATGAAGAGACATTTTTCCAAAGAAGACATATAGATGAACAACAGGTATATGAAAAGATCAATATCACTATTTATCAGGGAAATGCAAATCAAAATTACAATGATAAATTATCTCAAATCTGTTAGAATGGCTATTACCAAGAAGACAAGAGAAAACAAGTGTTGGTAAGGATGTAGAGAACAGGGTTCTGTTGGTGGGCTCTGTTGGTGAGGATATAAAGTGGCTACATAGTGTAGCCACTATGGAAAACAGTATGGAAGGTCCTCAAAACATATGATCTTGCAATTCTACCTGGCTACTCATGTGAAGGAAACCAATGTGAAGATATCTATATCCGTGTTCATTTCAGCATTTTTTACAATAGCCAAGATATGGAAACAACCTTAGTGTCTCTCAGTGGGTATAAAGTTGTGTATACACTCATAAATCATTTAACAATATTTCAGTTAATGACAGATTACATATATGGTAGGTATTCCAACAGGCTATCAACCATATGTGTAATCATACTCTATAATGTTGGCACAAAAATAAAATTGCCTAATAACACATTTCTCAGCATGTGTGTCATTGAGAAACATGACAGTAGAGCTTAAAAGTTCCCATCACAAGAAAAAAAATGCTTCAAACTTTTTTTTCTATGGTGATGGTTATCTAGATTTATTGTGATGATCAATTTATAATATATATAAATATCAAATATGAAATTAAATGTCATCTATCAGCTATACCACTGTCATTAGATATAACCCAAATTGTATTTGGTTATATTTATCATGCATACACAAACAATTATGGATAATATTTGTAGTCTTTAAATAAATTGCTTTATCAAAGAGAACTCACTTCAGATTGTATGTATCATATTCAATGGAAGACTTTGGCACAGCAGAGATCATATAAAGAAATCCAAGATGTTCATTTTCACGTACTATTTTAATGATCTCTAAGGGATCACGAACATTGGCTTTGATGACTTCTTCCCGGTCTTGGAAAGTGTACTTAGGGTAAATTGAGGAACTGGTTGAGAAGAGACCTCTTCTTCCAATACTGGTGTGTGATGATTTAGTCGGAGAGGGAGAGAATACATCAACAGAGGGCCTGTGGATCTAAACAAAGTGAATTTTTCTTTGAAAGAAATGTTTTTTGCAGACAAAAAGCTACAGAAAGGATCATATACTGACCTCAAGGACTAAATACTGCGCTACTCAAGATATCCTAAGTATTCAAAGGCAAGTACTTTGAACTGAAAAATTACAGACTATTTTTAGGTATTAATATTGAATATTTTTCACCATACTAACATTCAGATATTTCCTCCTTTCCCACAAAAGAGCTCCATCATTGATTCCTGTTTGTCTTCTTCTCTCATTTAACTCATTTTATTACATTAATACAAACATTTCATGTTCATAAAATTCATTACTCTTTTCTGTTCATTTGCAGTGAATCCATGCAGACTGTTGTCTCTGCCCTCAACTTCCTCACCTTTTCTGATAACCTTAATGTTTTTCAATGAGTGAACCATTGGAGAGCTGTGATTAAAACATAATAAATTTTACTTCTTTGCAAATGTGAGAGGTAAGTGCTGGAAATAACTGTATAGTAGCCTTGGGAAGCATTTATCTTATTACTTCATAATTGCCTGTTTTGTAGACCAGTGCTGCCCACATTTAAATGTGCTTGCAAATTACATGGGTTTCCTGTTAAAATGCGTCTTTCAATTCAGTCCATCTGGGATGGACCTAAGATTCTGTATTTCTGACCTGCTCCCAGGAGACGCAGCTGGTGCAAGCATATGGCCCACACTTGGTACACCAAGTATAAATCCCCACCATAGTCACACTCTTGAGCTTTGCTCTGATTCCCAGGTTCTACTGCGTGCACTCTTAGTATCATTCACATTCTTTACTATTAATCCCCAACAAACTTTAGCCCAACATCACTCAAAATGAGGTGATAGTTGTTTTTTTGAAGAAATCTAAACTCAACTCCCAGGGTTACCACATTTTCTCTCTTACAAGGGTAACTGACTTTATTATAGAAGAATAATCTTCTCAGATCTAATTTGTTGAATGGCTAATATAAATAGATAAATGCTATCTTTGTTGTCTGTCTGTGAATATAGTTAACAGAGGCTTTTGCTTCCATAAGAAATGTATCACCACAAGTTCTATGAACAACTTCCCCAGAAAGTTTGTATTCACAGGGATCCCTGTTCTCTGTCTCTGATTAAAGAAATACCTTGTGGAACAGAAGTTTGAGAAGGAATTCTGGATAGACCAGAACTGAATGAAATATATCTTTGACCTCAAAAACTAAATGTGCTTCCTTAACTCACTGACCAGGGTAAAAGACCCATTGTTTTCATTAAACAATGTGTCAAACCAGATACCCAGAAATAGAGGAAATACACATTACTGTTTTGTCCCAATGTCTAAAGGACTGTAGTCAACTTTAATATTTTTATAAGACAACAGTATTAATATTTTCATTGAAAGGTACTTATTTTCTTTATTATAGTTTTTTTAAGGTTTTATTATATTTTAAGTTAAAGATTTCTTCAATACCAAGTCTCCAACTGTTCTCCGACCTTTCCCTTTTTCTTTCCCAGGAAAGTCTCATTTGTTGCATTTTAAACTCCTGATAAGTTAATATCATATTTTCTCCAGTTCCCCGGTGACCCTTTTCACTGAAAAAAAAAAAAATGTACTTTTCCTTTCATATGGAATATCCCCTTTTTCCTTCACTGTACTGAATTATTTACTTAATTGCAACTAAATCCAACCAAGCATAACTATAACTTAATGTTCTTTTCCAGCCCCCTCCTTTCATCCACATACCCATTTAAATTTTCTCATTTTTAAAAATTCAAATTCTTGGAGGTTACTTTATACCAAATGAATTAATTTATGATTAATCAAATCTTTCCTGTCCCTACTTAAAATACGTTGTTCATTCTATTTCACAGAAACTAAATTCACTGAGGCTATATCTTATACAATTTATCATTTCATATCATTCTCTCACCACACTATGTGAGTCTTCCCTCCATTGGCTTCGTAAGTTCCTAACTCTCTCACATTACTGGCTTCACTGACTTTCTACTCATTCCTCCAAGCTTCGTGCATCCCCTAGGGAAGCTTATCCTCTCCTCACTATAAACATCCAACCTGTTTAGTTTTCCATCATTTTGTACCTTGAATGACCAATGAAAACACTTTTCTATCTGATTACTTCCATATCCTGAAAACCCTGAAGACAGAGTTTGTCTTCAATTCTTCATTTATAGTACTGTAGCCTAAAACCCAAGAGACGACTTGCACTGAAATGTTTAACAAGTGAGGAAGGATCCTACAATAAAAAGTTCAGAGATATGTCAGCTCTATTGGTATTTTTATTGTGAGGATGTCTTCCACATTTTCTCCCACTTCTGCTCCAGACTTCAATTGCCTACAAAAGAAATCATATAAATCCATGCGCTGGTGATTTTTTGCCAGAGCTATATTCACTTATACACTAATAGGCAACTTCCCCAACTATACAACTATAGCCAATTACAAAAGTTCTCTTTTTAGCTGGTTCAGTTCTTATTTTATTGTACCTCACTAAGTTATTCAAAACTTGCCATTTTGCAGAATGATTTATTACAACAAAAGTTGTAACATAAATGAAAAACATTTTAACATGTAAGAGATCAGAAGACACCAAGTTGAAGTTTTCCTTTATGATTTTCCTCTACTGTCCAAACTTTGCTTAAATAGGAAGAACTGAGAATTATTATATCCCCCAAATCCATTATACAACCTAATAGAAAGAGGCTGTGCCACTCTAAACCACAGACATTTTGTAGGGGGTGGAAAGGGGAATGGGATCAGAACTGGGGTGGGAAGAGTGCGCTGGACTATGGTGATGGCACACGGGTGAATCTGGTGGTAGGAAGCCCATGGGGATTACAACTAAAATTTAAAAATGCACAAAATGAAGAATGATATAAAAAAATTAAAATATATATAAAAAGAAAAGTTGTGCCACTATTCTTGAGTTTAAAGCATGTTAACAAAGCAATTTAAAATTAAATTTAAAAGATTAATTAAATATGTTAATATCATACCTGTTTAATTCTTTTCACAGCATCTTGGTACTCAGGAAACTGAACAGTTAATTTTGTGGACTGTTTTACTTCAGTGCTGTCTGGAGGTTTTATGATTCCAGCAGCTATTAACTGAGATCGATTCCTTTCATATATGTATTCTGGTCTTTTATGATCTTGGTAGACTTTAAGCACTGGCTTCGGGGAATAGAGAGACATGTTAATTTTTAAAATATTAACATGAATTTGTCTTATTCTTTACTATATTTGGACCCCATCTCTATGGGAAATTGATCATGTACCTGGACTAGTTCCCTATGCCAGCCACAATCACTGTTGCAGCTACCACTAATGTCTGTTCACAACCTATTGCTTGACTAACTCTTTCCTACTTGGTTTTCATTGATGCTGTACTTTAATTAATAACAGATACTTCTAGAAATAAAAGTCTGAGAGAGGCATAGATGCATATACCCATTAATGGTCATGACAAATGTCTGTCTTTCTCTACAACATGCAATCTCCCTATTTGTACCCAAAGTTACTAATCGTTCCTCACAGATATAACTGATTGAAGACATAAGAACAAACAAAAAAGTGTGAACTTATATTAGGCTGATCTAATTTTAAATCAAGGCAGTAAAAATCTACCTTTTAACATATAGACTAAAGCACAGAATACATCACTAGTGGCTTAAAGTTTCTAAGCATCATGCATTTGGAATGATAATCTTTTATATCCTAGAGTGAGGGAAAGAAGGTTGAAAGTAAGTATAGGAAAGAGCTGTTGTTTTCAGGCATGTGTAAGGTACATTTGACTTTTGATAAAATGCCTCTTGAGCCACTCACTGAAGAAAGACTAGATGGAGATACAGATACTGGGGAAGAGGGGCGAAGGTTCAGATATATAACAATGTAGGAAAGGAATGCAGATCAAAATCACAAGCTAGGAAGAGGGAGAAAAACTACTGTAAAACAAAGAAAAACACCAATAAAATGAAAAGGCAATGTAATGAATTACTAAATAGGAGAAAATATTTGGAATCACTTATCTGATAAGGAGTTAATAGCTAAAACATATAAAGAATTCATACAATTCAACAGCAGAAAACAATCCAGTTGAGAAATCGGCAGAGTTCGAACAGACATTTTCCCAAATAAGTTATACAGCAACATGAAAAGGTAATTAACGTCAAAGAAATGCAATCAAACCACAAGATACTATCTCAAGCCTGTTAGAATGGCTACTATGAAGAAGATAAGAAAAGGGGTTCACATAAACCTTAATAGTGATCATTTCTGAGAAAGAGAATATTGAGTCTGGAATAGGGTGTAAAATGTATTTGAACTAAATTTTTTTTTAAAGATTTATTTATTTATTCATACAGAACTGGGTACAGGCCAGAAATGCGGAGGATGAGAGGATTCACCAGAGACAGAGTGGGGTGCAGAACAGGCAGATCGACGAAGTACACTGCTGAGGGGAGCAGCGGGCGGGTCAGGAGAGGTCTGCCACACCATGTGGTCTCCTCCAGGGGCAGGCAGGAATCAAACTCATGCGGAAGTGGCTTAAGCTTCTTTGTGCATTGCTTTAAACTGCTGCGCCACCAGGGAGGGCCATGAACTAAATTTTTAATACTGCATTCCTTTATAAACAGTGACTCAAAATAGGAAAACTTCAGTATTAATCTTGAGTACAAATAATTGTTGATTAGATTTCTACTGCAGTTTTTGGTATATTAAATTTTCATAGTAATAAAACAGAAATAGAGAGAAATTTCTTATTATATAACTAATATTTAGCAAAATCAGCAGCAAATAATTACCTAAGTAATAAAACTCCAGTATTATGAAAATCAGTAACAAGATGATTATTTTCACTATCACTTTTATTTTTGAATTCTCAGTTTGGAACATTTAAAACAACGCTCCGGAAAGTAAAAATATCATGTCTGTGGGTCATAGTTTCTATTACAACTATTCTTTTTGTAGCACCAAAACAGTCTTAGACAAAATGAAAAGAAATGGATTGGACTGTGACCCTATAAAATATGATTTACAAAAACATGTTACAGAACTGAATTTGACCCATGGATTGCATTTGTTGATTGCTGATCTGGAAAATAAAGGAATTGGTGTAAATATTAGGAAAGAAAGGCAAAATTATGACAATAATATTTATTATTATTTACCTGAAAGAAAAAAAGCACAAGTCCTAAAGAAAATATATGAATTTAAAAGGATATTATTGAGGCTCCTGGTAAAACGTAGATAAATAAAATCCATTTGCTTTTCTCCATATTGAAAAATATATATACGGAGGATGGAAATCCATTTATAATAAGAAATCAGTAATAAAATACATAAGATTTATTTTTAAAAAAAAGAATGGGATCAAAAACGGGGGTGGTGGAGGAAGTGCACTGGACTATGGCGATGGCACACGGGTGACTTGGTGATGGGAAGCCCCCAGGGATTATAACTGCGATGGAAAAGACACAAAATAATGTAAAAATAAACTATTAAAAAAAAAAGAACGGGGCATTCTGATAGCAAACCATACCATCTCATGAAAGATGTAACACAAAAACTGCCAAAAAAAAAAAAAAGGCAAAAAAATACCAGTGGTGATTGTGGGGAAAATCACATGATCACCTCAATAGATACTAAAAAGGCATTTGATAAAATTCAACATGTTTTTCATAGAAATAATTAATAAAAAATAGGTAGATAAATCATTAACAACTCAATAGCTATTATTATACTGAATAGAGGAACACTTAGAAACATTTGTATGACAATCAGGAAAAATCCAAGAATGTCCACTGCTTCCACTATCTCTTCTAAATTTCTGGTTTATTAGTCAATGCAATTAGTTAAAAGAGAAATGATTAGTAAAAAATTCAAAAGAAGGTGGTAAAGGTATCACTATTAACAGATGATTTTATTTTTTACCAGAAATAACTGGAAAAATTATTCCAAAATTGATGTAGAGAAACAGTAACCTGTTAATAAACTTAATAAGAACTGTAAAATCCATGAAAAAGAAAACTTCATGATGGTTATGAAGGAAAATAGAATAAATGAAATTCCACATTATTCTTTACTTGGAAAACTAATTATAATAAAATTATTCATTTTAAGTTAACCTATACATTTAATATACTCTTAAGAGAAATATTTAAAGGATGCCTTGGAGATTAGGCAAAATGATGCTTAATTTATACATAAAAATAATTTATACTTTCCCATGAAAGTTCCAGGGAGGAGTGGGGAAGGAGTTATTAGGAAAAATCAGTCTTTTCAGATATTAAAATATATTATAAAACTACAATAATTAAAACCATATTCTAGACATGAATGGAAAACAAATCAATGGACTAGAAGAGAAAGTCCAGTAACAGATCACAAAATATAAAGGGAATTAAGCCTATAATAAAGTTGATAATTTTAGAAAATATATTATTTAATAAATGACAATGAAATAACTGAATAGCTACTAGGAAAAAGCTGGATCCTCTTATATAATAGACTGGGAAAAAATCTGAATAGACCAAAGATATAAATTAAATATAAAATAGCAAAAAGTAATAAAAATAATTCCAAAGTAAATTTTAAAGAAAAGCATGCCTAAGGAGTCATTAAATAATTTTTATTTTTATAATCTTGCTAAAAAGAGGGTCTAAGTACTATATAAAACTTAGAAGAATAAACCACATAAAAATTAGGGGTTAAAAAAAAATTAAAAAAAAAAAAAATTAGGGGTTAAAAAGCATACTTAAAAATGTACAATGGAGCTCTCCCTAGTGGCACAAATGAGTTAAAGCACAGCATTCTGGGGTTCTCAGAAGCCACTGAAGCACGAATTCAATCTCGGACCAAGGAACACATGGCCCAGCAGACCTCTCCTGACCCACCCGCTGCTCCCCTCAGCAGGGTACCCCATCTATCTGCCTGTTCTGCTCCCCACTCTGTCTCTGGTGAATCCTCTCACTGCCCCTGCACCTCTGGCTGTACCCCAGCTCTGTGTGCATAAATAAATAAATCTTTAAAATATGTATAATGCTTATTAAAGATAAGGTGCTTTTTTCCCTAATATATGAAGAATTTATAAAAATCAATAAGAAAAATGTTAACAATGCAATTAGGAAATAATAGAGGCTTGCATATATTATGGAAAGAAGTACAATGATTTTAAACACATGAAAAGATGTTCAACCTTATTAAATCCAAAGACATGCAAATTAAAACTGCTCTGAAGGCCCTCCCTGGTGGCGCAGTGCCGTGGAGCACCTGGAAGCTAAAGCCAAGCTGTGGCCACTTCTGCAAGTTCGATCCCCACCCCGGAGATGATCCACCCTCTCCTGACCCGCCCGCAGCTCCCCTCAGCAGTGTACTTCGTCAATCTGCCTGTTCTGCTCCCCACTCTGTCTCTGGTGAATCCTCTCACCGCCCCTGTAGCTCTGGCTGTATTGCATCTCTGTATACGTAAGTAAATAAATAAATATTTAAAAACAAACAAACAAACAAAACTACTCTGAGAGACCTCTCCTATCATTGTAGCAATATTTACTAACCTAGATGCACCTGTTACTTGACTTAGAATTTTATTTCTAGGAATTCTGTTATAGATAGAATCTCATGTTTATGAAAAGACACTTGCACAAAGATTATTTAATGTAACAGTTACGTTATAAAATTTTTAAAAATTTAATTCCATAAATATCTGCCTTAAAAATAAATTATTTACAAAATAATAATTCTATGACAAATATGATAAGGCATAAAAATAACTGGTGAAAAAGAACTTTTGAACTAATATGAGATGCTCTCCAAGCTATGCATTAAAGAAAGAAAGGGGCAGACTGGTTTATCATGCCGATTTTTTGGCGTATAAAACATATCTCTGAAATCACCCATGAAAAGTGATATCATCAATTGCCTCTATAGAAGGAAAATGGATGAATTATGGATAGTGTAGAAGTGGAACTTAACTGTTTGACATTCATCCAGTTTCTATGGCTCATCATATTTTGTCATGGATGAGTATCATAATTTATTTAAGTACTGAATTTTTAAACCAATTTTTACAATTTCAAAAATATGTCTTCAGGTTTTCATTAATTTTTTGTTAATCAAGAATAAGGAAATAACCCCCCACCCAAACCCTCCAACCCTCACCCCCAAGGAATTTTGCAACTTTCTCCATTACCAGAACTGGCTGAAATGCTGCTTGTTTTCAACCTACCAAAGGCTCTAGTTTCACAGGTTGCTGTCGTTTCCTGGTCCTCTCCTGAGCTTTTGTAATGTGCCTAAATGTCAGGGTTTGCTTATCAGCTTCATTTTCTGTTGGTGTTACAACACTCAGTCTTCCCCTTTCTCTTGTACTATTCAGCCTTGAAAGCATAGGGTGTTCTACATCCTCTTCATTATATTTCAGGTTGAACTCACTCCCTGAGGCATGAAACGCCATCCTCACTCCTGGAAAGCGAGGGATGAGAGGGGGATAAAGTAGAGCAAGAAAACTGGGTAAGAAAGTCATTAAAAAGTAAGAAGATCTAAATTCATTCATCTTGCAAAGAAAATCTGTCAAAGTCATCCCATTTTCAAAATGAGGACTTGAAAATGGAGGAATGAAAATTAGGAACTGTGTCTGGCTTTCAAAAAGCCCTGTAGCTGGGGGCTGGGTTATGGAGCTAACATAGGAATTTGAATTTCTGTAAGTCCTTGGGTGCTCTATAGCTCTCACTGATTTAGGGACCATACTGGTCTAGATTTGGGAGAGTGAAGAGAAATACAATTAGTATTGATATCAATGTATCTCATAATTGAGTATGCAGAATACTTGCTGGGGGCTTGTTCAAATGGTGATTCGAATACATGCAACTTGAGAAACAGCCTAAGCTTGTTTGAAGAAACCAAACAAAGGGTGGGGGTGGGGGGAATAAGAAGAAGGCTAAATCCTCAAGCAGTGATTTTGGAGCATTTATGGACATGAGAACCAGCTGAGGAATTTGTTAAAATAGTTTCTGATTCATATGGTAAAGGAGCAGGATCCTGAAACATAATAACTATGAGCCATTGGTCTTGATTCCTACTAGATGAGTATAGATACTCCCCTTCTGAGCAATATCATAGCACACTTGTTTGTACTAGGTTGTGGAGTAAATGTGCAATGGCCTGGACCTCCCTGGTGGCGCAGCTGGTTAAAGCACAGCAATAAGAAGCTAAAGCCACTTGAACATGAGTTCGATTCCTGGCCAGGAAGATGACCCACATGGCATGGCAGACCTCTCCTGATCCACTGCTCCCCTCAGCAGTGTACTTCGTCATTCAACCGGTTCTGCTCCCCACTCTGTCTCTGGTGAAGACTCTCCCCACTCCTGCACCTCTGGCCTGTACCCCAGTTCTGTATGCATAAATAAATAGCTCTTTAGAAAAATATGCAACTGCCTATCAAAAGGTAATGCAAAAGCCCTCTGCCATTTGAAGTGTTCAAATAATGACATTCAAAAACAAAAAAAATGAGCAGATAAGTTTAATTTTAATAAATGTGACTTATTGAAGTCCAAATATTACTGTTTCGACGTGTCTGAAATGTAAAACTTACTACTGTTTCATTTAACTTTTTGTTACTACATCTTGGCTGTCCAATGTGTACTTCCCAATGAGAGTACATCTGAGTTCTGATGACCCACAGGTGGCTAGTGTCTACCTCGTGGATAGCTCAGGCCTAGAGTACTAATCACTCAGTGTGAGAACTTGGACAAGTCCCTAGTGCTCTCCACCCCCCCACTGAGCTCCCTCTAGAATAAGGAGATAGTAGGTAATCACTGAAAGCCTCTCCAGAGACTTCCTCTGCCTCTCCGAGTTTCTCCCTAAGTACCCTGGAAGCTAGCTGCGTCTTGGCCTAGAAGTCAGAGTGCAATCCAACCCTGGGTCCACAGGACTCACCAAGTTAGACTACAGCAGCGGCCTCCGAGGGTCTCCAGAGACTGCAAAGGCACGTCTGGGACAGAAAGTTGCTCTAGACGGGCATGTTTCCCGTTGCCTGGCAGTCTCCGGGTCTCCAGGGGTGCACGTTTGCGGACTTGTCGCCACGGCAAAGACCCAGCCAATTGCAGCTCTAGGTCCAGGAGCGCGCTGGACAATCCAGCCAATCAACGTCCCTGGAACAATTCCTGCGTCGCTAGTTGGTGGAGAGCCGGCACTCACCCCGCCCAGCTCCTCCTCCTCGCTGGAAACTGCCGTGGCTGGCAGCTAAAAGGTGAGTAGCGTTTTCGGCCCTTGGTTTATCAAACACCCACGCTCAGTCCCTCTCTCTTCCTTTGGCATCCTTTTTTTTTTTTTTTTTTCTGTGTTCAACCTACAGGCTGAAGACTGACTTAATGTAACTTAGAGGAATCAAGTTTCTCTGTAGAGGAAGATGCGTTTTGTAGACATTTCTGGCCAGGCTCTGGAAGGGAGCAACTGTCCGGCATTTCTGCCCCACCCACCCACCAACTCCCTGGAGTATCGGCACCCTGAGGTGCTAAACATGCGGACTCTTCTCAAACTGCAACGTGTCCATCCCACTAATGTACTTTTTCACTTGCCACTGCAGGAACCCATGTTACTAACGCCGACCCTTCTTTACCAAAGCTGACCCTGGACTTTGTTTTGCTGGTGAAGTCCCCAAAACGACAGCTGCTAATGCGGCATAGATGCAACCCCTCTGAAGCCCTCTGCTGTTTTCTTATTGAAGAGTCCTTTTTCCTATTGGTTTCCTTTCCATCAGGGAGAGGGAAAGCAACAGTTTCGCCTCTGCGAGGAAATATTACACCAGATGGTAGTCCTAGCTTTCAGTTCTGGAACTGCTGGAACTCTTTATCTTTGTTTGCTCTTTTTGATCTCTCTCTCTTTTTTTTTTACTTTGATATTTGTTTCTTGCCCCGATGTTAAGCCCTATATGAAGTGCTTTTCACATCACACTCACAGCCTCTAATTTCTCAATCTTAGTATATATGTCAGTATTATTTTACATGCTGATTATGACACCACATACAGAGAATCATGTCATAACAGAACTGGGATGGAGATTATTTTATTAGTAAGGGAACTGAGGTGATGAGAGGGAACTGAGATAATGAGAGATTTTCTGTTAGATCAACTAGTTGTGACAAAAACCAGAATACAGGTCTCCTAATCTCTAACTAGAAACTGGAAACAGCAAGACATAAAAAATACTATTTTCTCAACAATCCAGTGGTACACAAAGTTAGTCAATCAGAATCAATGAAATATGAACCAACAACATATATTTATATAATCCAGTGATTAAAAGTGAAAATCAAAGCCAACTAATTACCTCAGAGCATAAAACTATAATTTGTAATGTTAGACATATAAAAAATAGATTAATTTCAGGTGTTCAATGACATTTTTAATGTTTCCATAACATTAAAACATTTGCGGAGATAAAGCCACTTACTCCTCAGTTCTAAAATCTGTAAGTACATGAAAGGCCTAGTGGTACAGGGTTTAAGTCTCATTGCTATCAAGTATTGCCAGCCACTGTGGCGTGAGTTCGATTCGAGGCCAGGGAACTAACCCACATGGTATAGCAGACCTCTCCTGTCTTCCCTTAGCAGAGTATTTCAGTACATCTGCCTGTTCCACTCCATACTCTGTCTTTGGTGAATACTCTCACCCCACCTACACCTTTGGCCTATACCCCAGTTCTTGTATGCAAAAAAATAAAATATATTTTTAAAAAGATACAGAAAGTAAGTCTTGCTTAATTTACATAAAATGGAGAAGCTAAATTTCAAATTATCACACATAATTGCTTTAGACTCATGGAAAAACCAATCCCTCACAATAGGTTAGGAAAAAATGGCAGTGAAGAAAGCTCACAAGAAAACTAGGATGGACCTACCTGCAAATCCAGATGGAAGCATACAACTGCCCCCTTAGAATCTGAAACCATAAACTCGGTATCACCAACCCTGGGTTTTCAATATATATATATATATTTATTATATAATCTGAAAAAAATGCAAGCTACTAGAGAATGTGCATCAAGAAAAAGGCATCATCAACTCTGACCTCTGAGAATTCTTGAAGTCAGTTTCAGCTAAATAAAAATTTACAATAAAATTAATCAAATACAGAAGAAATAAGACTCTCCTAACAAGAATTAGCAGAACAAACAACAGTTCTAAAAGGCAAATATACTAATTATAGGACCTAGTAGATACAGAGTAATCATAAATGTTTAGAAAATATTCAAAGATAGTAAAAAAGACAAAATTAAAAAGTATAAGAGAATATCAGCAAAAATGATAGAGTAGAGCACCTCAAAAGTCTATCCTTCCACAAAAGCAATAAATGACACTTTTCCAACTATATGAATCTCTAAAAAATCTAAATCTAAATCTGTAGTGTAGATCAGTTGTTGCCTGGGGTGGTATTGCTAAGCACAATGGGCTTAGTAGTAAGAATCTCTAGAATTGGCATATATGCTTAAAACTTTCTACAGATAAATCAAATGCTCATCTCCAATTAAGAACCACATCTGTGGGTTAAAATATATGAAGATGAAAACTTGTTAACTTAAATAGAAAAGTCATGAGACAGTTTGTACAACATGATTGGTTATATTTTTGTAAGCTCAGAATGTACATTATATTCAGCAACTAACAATATATGGAAGAGAGACATAAGTGTTTATAAGATTTATGGCTATTTTATGTTATGCCCTTCGCCTTTCTGTATGTTTAAAAACAAAAACCATAGAAGCCTTTTGCATTGAGAAAAATGAGTCGTTTTAAAATTAATGTAAGAAAATATGAGACCACAGAGTGAAGCATCATGAGCTTGGTGGTAACCAGTGCAAATGGTGGGAACACTGGTGGGGTCTGTAGCCTTCAGTAAAAAGGAGACACCTGTTTCATGTAGACGATGGGAAGGTGGGAGATCAGGTAAATTGGCTGATCTGGGGCCTAATTTCTTCTATTACTTCTGTGAAGTGCAAGGTAAAGTCAGCTGCTGAGAAGGCTGAAGTGGGAGTAGTAGAGGTTCTGTATAATTTACTAAGGATTGTGGGGTGTGTGTGTGTGTGTGTGTGTGTGTGAGTATATGTGTGTGTGTGTGAGTATGTGTGTGTGTGTGTAACTCATCTTTGGCCTTACCTGTATACACTTTAATGCCAGAGTCTGTGAACTGCTTAAAATATCCACGTTTGTAGTTCCACATTCTTTATTCACAACTATTAGATTCTCAAAGAAGCCTACTACCCGTTCTTCCTCAGAATTGGGAACTCGCATACTTGACTGCTTACTGCATGTTGCTGGACAGGCCTGACTGTGAGCCCCTCTACTTTCTGAGGCCTTTGTGGGATGGCATTTTTGTTGCTTTGTCACCACCTTGTGGTTAAAGCAATGTACTGCAAAAGGAAGCTTTTAACCAGACGTTTTGAATCAGGGCAAAAATTTATCTTAGATATGCAAGGACTGTAGGCCTTTTATGCTCTAAAGTCTCACACATTATGGTAAGTATTAATTACCATCCAGTTTTCCTCCAAAATCTGAACAAGTGTTAATTATGCATGAGTAAGAAGTCTTTGGCCAGCCCCAGATAATTAAATTCCAGGAATTAAAGATCTTTGCAGGTGATCTCTAGCCAGTGTTGAATGGTTTTGAAAGGTCAAGGGGTAGTAGTCCTTAAACTCAGCTGCATATCAGAATTACTTGAATAACTCCGAAAAGTCCTGATGCCCAGACAACCCTCCATGCTAATTAAACTCTAAGAGTGAGAAACATGTTGGTATTTTTTACAGAAGTGGGGTACAGGCCAGAGGTGCAGGGGTGGTGGTAAGAGGATTCACCAGAGTCAGAGTGGGGAGCAGAACAGGTAGATTGACGAAGTACATTGCTGAGGGGGGCAGCGGGGAGATAAGAGAGGTCTGCCCTGGCCAAGGATTTGATTGAACTCAAGCTGAAGCAGTTGCAGCTAGCTTCCTAGTGCTGTACTTTAACACTTTGTACCACCAAAGTTGGTGCTTTTTTCTAAAGCTGCTTCTTCCCCAGGCAATTCCAATTCACAGCCATCCTAGTACCTACCACTTGGTCTTAGTGTGATCCACAGACTTGTAGCAGTGGCATCACGTGAGCGGGAGTTTGTTAGAGATGCAGTCTCAGGTCCTGCCCCAGGCTGCCTATATCAGTCTGTATTTAGTGATTCCCAGTTAGTTCATTGATGTTAAGTTTGATAAATGCTGTTATAGAGAACACAAGTGGTGTCCAGTACGTCTTCTGGATACATAAGACAGAATGGTGTCTGAAAAGTGGGCTGCTCAGGAAATCTGTGAATTTCATGCCTCTTTGTGGAACAGTTCTAATTGCTAGAGAGTTCTTTTTTGGTAAGTGTCAAAAAATCAACTTTCTAATGATAAGAGTCACAAAGGTATTTTTTTCAGGTTAAGATGACTTTTGGAATGCACCTAAAGTCGTACGCTGGTCACCAAGAGAACCAACCTAATGATTAGAAGATAGTCATTGACCAGTGACTTATCCAATCATGTATGCAAATGAAGTCCCCCCAAACGCCCAAAGGACAAAGTTGGTGAACACACAGAGATTAGGACAGAATGACCTGCTAGGACAGAGAGCACAGAGGCACTGTCACTTTCCCCCAATACCTTGCCTTTTTTTCTCATCAATCTGGCTATTCCTTTTATAAAACATCAGTTAGCTGGTAAGCAAAATGTTTGAATTCTATGAATTGCTTTAGCAAATTAATTGAGCCTGAATAGGGATCAGTGGGACCTTGATTCTATAGCTGAAACCACAAGTTAGAAGCAGAGGTGCTAACCTGAGTTTGTGACTAGCATCTGAAGTGGTGGTGAGGGCTAGCATTGTGGGATGGAGCCCTTAACATATGGCATCTGATGCTATCTCCAGTAGATAGTGTTAGAGTTGAATGGAATTGCAGGACATCAAGCTGGTATTCAAGAATTGGGTGTTGGTGTGACATTCCCACACCTAAATGTAGTAATTATAATCAGAATCTTAATAGCATAGAACAGGGGTTAATGAACATTGTTCTATGAGTCAAATTTAGGCTGTTGTCTATTTTTGTAAAGTTTTATTGGAATACAGCCATGACCATTTATTCACATATTTTCTTTGTCTATTTTTATGCTATAGTAACAAGAACGAGTAGTTGTGACAGAGACTATATGACCCACAGAGTAGAAAATATTTAGTATCTGGTCATTTAATGAAAAGATTTTTCCGATTCCTGCTACATTAAATGCATGAACACGACACACACACACATATACTTACACAATGTAGTAAATATAGAAAATAGCCACCATGTCCAGATAAATTACCATTCTAATTTTAGTAGCAGTAAGTCTTCTAGGAAATTTCTCATTGCTGTCAACTTTTGCCTGTGATGTGGTTTTGTAGTCTGTGGAATTATCTTTTTATTGCCTTGAAACAAGTCGGAAAGCACAGGCTATTATCTAGAAATCGTGCTTGAAAATGGTAAGTAGAGAGTGACACACAGTGGACAATGCAGGAAGCTTGAGTACCATTCCTAAGGCATTGTGCAACTTGGATGAAAGCTTTTGAAAAAAGGGTAGATGTTATGGCCAATATGGCAGTTGGAATATACACAGATGATATTATTTCTCTCTGAAACACTATTAGAAGGCTTTTTAAAAAAGTTATAAACTCAGAGAAATTAGGAAAATAGAAGAGGAACAGTTATAAAAATTCATACATGATTGTATGAATTATAATTTCAGTAGATCCAGGACACACTGATTTTTCATTATCTCTCACAATGGGGTCCTTCTCAGAATAATATCTAAAGGAATATGTCTGAAAGATAAGTACATGAACCAAAAAGCGAAGGTGAATGAACATCCCATGCATTAACTAACAATGCTAGCCTTCCCAAGAGTAATGAAGGAAAGAGACTGTCAGTTCCAATTGTGTTTAATAGCAAATAACAACACTCAATTCATAGTTGCTGAGTTAAACAGGGTGATTAGGGTTCAATGACAGAAGGCATTTCTATGAATCTCTTGGCTTTTTCATTATGGTACAATAGAGTTGCTGCCATTCCAGCCATCAAATCCACATTTGAGACAGATATAATGGAATAAGGTCAAAGGATATATTTGTCTCTTTATAGTAGAAAAGCAAGTGCTCTCTCAGAGACTTCTACAGTAGATCAGGTTTCTCCTAATGTTTCATTGGTCACAATTTCATTCAAAGGTACATCTAGCTGAAAGGAAGATTGTGAAGGTAAGAAACAGGATTTTCATATGTCACTTGGAGCCATTATGCTCCATTACCTAGAACTGGACAAAAGAACTCCTTCCCCTCAAACTTCCCAAATTAAGACTCTACTAACAAAAACAGACAAAAGGATGCTGTGTAGCACAGGAACCAAAATAAACAGGTTAAAATGTAAAAAAAAAAAACAAAAAAAACAGCTGAAAATGGGGCTCTAGCACTTTGTTGGTGGGAATCTAAAAAGCTAGTCACTCTGAAAAATAGTGGACATCTTTTACATGTCAAAATGGACATTGTAGATGTTAAGGATCTTTAGATGGGGGCAGTGATCCTGGAATATGCAGGTGAATACAGTGTAAGAAGAGTCTTTGTAAAAGCCAGCCAGGAGGATTAGAGTTAGAAAAATAAATGATGAAGGAAACAGAGGTTAAAGCTACATACTTTGAAAATGAGAGAAGGGACCACAAGCCAAGAAAAGTGGGTGATCTCTAGAAGTTGGAAAAGAAAGATTCTCTTCTAGAACTTACACAGGGACACACCAACATCAGCACCAGACTTCTGGTCTCCAGAACAGTAAGTTACTGTGTTACTTTAAACCACTAAATTTGTGGTAATTTGTTTGTGTCATCATTGGAAACTAAAATACCTCCTGCCTTGTATTTCTATCTTTGGGCATCTAAAAATTTCTTATTTTTCATTGCATATTTTTACAAGTATGTCCAATTCATTCTCCTTTTTTGCTTCCATCTTCCCTCCGTTCCCTCCTCTTCTTATTTGTTAATAACATCTTCACTGAAATAAACCAGAAAGAAAAAGAAAATTGAATGGTCTAACTTATAGAAAGGATGTAGAGAAACCAAATAAGGGACCAGAAAAAAAAAAGGGGGTACCTATAATAAAGTAAAAATCAAAATTATTAGGCAACTATAGATCAGAGACATTCTCTAGGGGAGGAGGAAGGAGAAGAATCAAGACAGGAGTGGGAAGAGCACAAGAGACTACAGTGATGGTGCATGGGTGAGTTGGTGATGGGAATTTCACATGGAAATCATACATTATACAAAAATGAAGGCTGAGGTAATGAATATATTTTAAAAAATTTAAAAATAACCTCTTCACTGAGCTATAATTTATACACAATACAACCTACTCATTTAAAGTATATAACTCATTGATTTTTACTATAGTATAGAGTTATGCAACCACTACCACAATTAAGTCTAGAACACTTTCATCACCTCAAAAAGAAACCCTGTACCCCTTAGCTATCATCCATTGTTCTAGGCCCTCCAGCCCTAGCCAATAGCAGCTACTTCTTATCTATAGATAGGCCTATTCTGGACATTTCATATAAAAAGAGTTCTTCAGATGTGGTCCTTCATGACTATCTCACTTGCTTAATGTTTGCAAGACTTACCCATGGTATAGCGTGTATCAGTACTGCATTTCTTTTCTTTTCTTTTCTTTTTTTAAAGATTTATTTATTTGTGCATACAGAACTGAGGTACAGGCCAGAGGCTCAGGGGCGGTGAGAGGCTTCACCAGAGACAGAGTGGGGAGCAGAACAGGCAGATCTACAAAGTACACTGCTGAGGGGAGCAGCGGGCGGATCAGGAGAGGTCTGCCACGCCATGTGGTCACCTCCGGGGCAGGCAGGAATCGAACTCATGTGGAAGTGGCTTTAGCTTCTTAGTGCTGTGCTTCAACCCACTGCGCCACCAGGGAGGGCCCTCCTCATTTCTTTTTATTGATAAATATGATTCCATTGTATAGCTATGTATATTTTATTTATCTATTCAGCAGTTAATGAGCATTTGGTTGTCTACATTTTTTGGCTATTATGAATAAGGCCACTTGTAAATGTGTGTGTCAGTTTTGTGTGGAAGAATAAAAGTTTATTTTACTCATTTTTAAAATAGGTACTTAATAAATATTTATTCAGTTGATTACAGTGGCACAGGAGGCCCATTGTGTGCTAATCACAAAGAATTGGATATATTAACATTTCAACACAATAATACACCAACTCATTGGACTTGATTGCCAGAAACAGCTGGAAAAACTACTAGTTCCACTCCTACTAAATGAGTTGTTTGGGTAATCTTGTTCGGGTAATCTTTTTTTTTTTTTTTTTTTTAAGAAATTATAATTTTTTTTTTTTTAAAGATTTATTTATTTGTGCATACAGAACTGGGGTACAGGCCAGAGGCTCAGGGGTGGTGAGAGGCTTCACCAGAGACAGAGTGGGGAGCAGAACAGGTAGATCTACGAAGTACACTGCTGAGGGGAGCAGCGGGCGGGTCAGGAGAGGTCTGCCGCGCCATGTGGTCTCCTCCGGGGCAGGCGGGAATCGAACTCATGCAGAAGTGGCTTTAGCTTCTCAGTGCTGTGCTTTAACCCGCTGCGCCACCAGGGAGGGCCCGGGTAATCTTTTATAGACACTTTGTTGTGCTTGTATTTGGCATGTCATGGTGGTTAGCTTTGCAGGAAGAGCAAAAGTTTTTAGTTAGTCATTAGCGAACATTTACTAGCTGCCTATTGTGTACATAGTATATCGGTAGCAGTGGATGTTGGAGCTCTATAGGAGAGCAGACACTCAAAAGAATTATATATACAACATTTAACTCTTCTGATAAACTGGATGAGGTAGAGTAAGCAGACTAGACTTTTAAGACATTGAAATAATGAATGATAAAAATCTGAATTATTTTCTCAGGGTAGTTTTCTATTTATGTCTAAGAACAGAGGATCCAACATAGATTTCCCAAGCTGAGTACAAAAGAGTGCTGGAGTCTGGAATGTGTCAGTTAAAAAAGAAGAGACAGAACCCCTTTAAAAAGACAGCTTTCACCTGTACAGATATCCCCTGGGGTATAGGTCACAATGTCCTAGATTGGGGTGTTTGGCCCTAGAGATTCACTTTCATCTCTTTGTGGTTTTTCTCATAAACACTGTTTCCTGAGAGCGTTGTCAGCAACTCAGCAACAGACTGACGGCCGTTGACCTCAGCTCTCCTGCCGACCTGGGAAAGAAGACTAGCCTGCTCTCTAGCTTCTTTATTCAGTGTCCCCAAATCTGTTTGTGAAAGTTTAGTAGGAGTTCACCAAGGGCAGGCTTTATAGGCCTCTAATTCATAGTCAGCACCATTAGCATCATTTGTTGCGTGACTACAAGTGCTTGGGATTTAGCAACAAATCTTTCCTATGTTGTCTATGGCTTTAAAGTAGGGAATAAATTTGGGTCCCATCTTTTCCTCTGTTACCCAGAGGAAGTCTCTTTTCTGGGTGATGCCTCATTGGTTCCATAAGAATTGCTTTTTGTCATCCTGGGCTGTTATTTAAGCCAGCCTCCATGTGGTTATGAAGTATGAATAACATTGTTCGTGAAGAACATTCCTTAAGCTGTCCAGGGATAAGATCTGCTTTCTTAACTCTTCAGAGGTTTCATTTTCTAGCTGAATTTGAGGTATTCAGATAATATAATATCCCCTTCAGCTTTGTTCCTAGTTTCATTGTCAGTTTGATGCTCAAAATAGTTCTGGACAATAGAAGGGACCGAAATGTTTGTTGTCATTTAATGCATAAAGAAATTTAAAAGTCTTAGTTAATCAGTGCCAGAGCCAAAATCCTAGGTGTCCTGTCTTCCAGATCGTATCTACCACTTTGTTCACAGTGAGTGAATAATAAAAGAGATATAAAAGCCTTTGTAAAGCTAAAGTAAATTTCAGATCTGTGTCTCAGTTGATGTTGGTTCGTTTGGTGCCCTTAGCTTGAGTCTATGACATTCCTGGTTTCAGAAAAACCCCTTTGCTCACCACTGTGACTCACTACCCAGCATAGGCCCAGACACACAGGCCATGCTGAATAAATATTTGCTCAGTGAACAAGTGATTGATTGGTTCTAATCACTAAATTCCTTCTCAATCACTAAGTCCAGAGAACACAGAAGATAGTTTATAGAACAGAACAGTCCTTTTTTGGCATCTTTGGCTATTGTCCACTCATTGTTTTGTTCTACTGTTGCATTTGCTGGGAAAGAAAATACCTCCTTTCTTGCCATGGGAAAGACAAATAACTGTACAAGTCTGGCAGATAACCAAGTCTGTCTGGGCAATAAAGGAGGCAAACCAGTTAGCTATTAACCACTAGACAAGATAATTCAGCTACTTATCAAACTCGAGGCACCTTCCTTTGGAGGCCTTTTCCTGACATTCTCCAGCCCAAAGTGGTAACACAGATTAAGGCTTTGGGCAATCACAGTGTACTCTCGTCCTCCCTCTGCTCCCTCAACTGTATCAGGTGGCAGCAGGTTGTAAGCAACAGCAGGGAGCTTGAAGTGGAAGATGTCATGGACAGGTTGTCTGCAGGTGAAGGGTCAGTTAGCCTGGAAAGAGATTTGGTGGGACGGGATAGGCTTAGGTGGCTTCTATTTTCTGACAATTTAAAATTTATTTTGGTACCATTTAAGGCTTATTCTCCATTGGTGGCCCCTCCAGGCACTGGAGTCCTTATGTTTTATAATTTAGACAAAAACACAACATTGTAAACATATTAAGCTGTTTGAGAAAGACTGAGTAGTGTAAAGAGTGTTAGGGAATGCAGGAATGGGAAATGAGGCAAAAAAGACAGTCTGGGATGATTCCAGGGGTAATGGCCAACAGTTAAAATAAAATGTTTTCCATTTTCTCTCACAAAAGTTGATATCATAATGTAAAATCATAGTTTCAACCTCTTTTTATAAAGTTTAGTATCTCACAAGCATTTCTCTTAGGGTAACTGAAGACTTGCGAACATGGCCTGTCAAAGAGCTAGGAATTAACCTTAATCAAATACTGAATCTTGGACTTCTCAGCCGCCAGAACTTTGAGAAATAAATTTCTGTTGTTTATAAACCAACTTGTGAGTATTCTTAGAGCAGGCTGGATAGATTAAGACATTACCTCACCCCATTCAAACACCATGGGATACATAAGGCCCCACCTCCACCCCAAGTGGATAGCCTAAACGCCCTTCCTTGCTCAAGCTGTAACAAGATACCTCTGCTACTTGGTTTCATGGTTCCCCAAGAGAACCTATTAAGTGACAATAAAGGCTTCCTGCAAGGGTGTCAGTGGAGGCCATGTGCAATGCTGGGTTACCAACCACAAGAGGCAGTAATGGGGCCCCCACTCCTACCTTCCTGCTATGGAGGCCAAGTGGGAAGCCGGAAGTTTCACCACCATTCAGTGGTAAGGCAGCATCTTCTGTCTCCTGCAATATCATTGCACGTCCTGTAAATCGGTAATTACTTCAAAATGAAGTTTTTTGATAATATATACTAAAAACTTTTTTATTTATGGTTATTCTAAGAGACTATATTCTGGGGATATAAAAGGAAGGGGGCATGGGACAGACACAGAGACTGACAGAACATAACTGAGCTAATTTTTAGTTGTCTATCAATTGGTAAATAGTTTGAAGTATTATCTTTCTCTGTGGCATCCAGTTCCCCTCAATGCCAGCAGATCTATATATAACAATATAAGGAGGATAATCAAGGCTCTCAGTATAAAGTCCTAAGAACTAAGGGTAAAAGTGGGAGGTTGCCAGAAATTAGGGCCTATATGAGGATTAGCTGGGGAACTTTTAAAATATTAATTTTCTGAACCTTTTTCAGTATGCAGAGTGCTCTCAGACTGATGGTTTACCTCTCACCGGTCTTCAAGCCTTCAGTCAAGTAAGTGATAAGCCAGACTTGTCTGAAATAGAGAAATTTGATAGGTCAAATTAAAAACTAAAACTGAAGGAAAAAAATACTCTTCATCAAAGGAACCATCCAACAGTGTTCAAATACTATAATTTGGGAATCTCCTTCAACACAAACTGAGAGTGTCTTAGTATGGAGCTTTTGTTAACCTTTGTATTGTCGAGAGTTTGGGCATTTCTGTCTTTATCACCCATATTTCCTGATCAGGAGGTCAGGGATGCCAATGTTCTTTTTTTTTTCTTTTAAAGATTTATTTATGCTTACAGAACTGGGGTACATGTGAGTGTGTATATGGGGGGGGGGTGAGAAGATTACCAGAGACAGAGTGGGGAGCAGAACAGGCAAATTGACAAAGGACACTGCTGAGGGGAGCAGCAAGTGGGTCAGGAGAGGTCTGCCGTGCCATGTGGGTCAGCTCCCTGGCTGGGGATTGAACTCGTGCTGCAGTGGTTTTGGAGAGCTTCATAAAGCGGTGCTTTAACCCATTGTGCACCAGGGAGAGCCCTGTTCTCTTATTTTTGAACTTTCCACTGGATCATAAATTCCAGTGGCAGATACTGTCACTGAGCTCACCATCAATGATCTTTGTGTGTATGGTTCTTGTCTTGAAACACCAAAGGATAAGTGACTTACAACTGTGTACAACGGATGTCTCCATTGCTTCATGATCTTGGTGATTTGCCATGCATTGCAGCTTCCCACTGTTTATTTTCATTTCTAATCTAGCCATCAGGTGATAAAGGTAATCATGATGTTAAGAAAAAATAATAGGAATTCTGAGATGACTCAGAAATGGGCCATTCTGATTGCTTGGATGCTAAAGAAGCATCATTGAGGTGATACGATAGTGGTTCCTACGGGCTCCACTGATTGCTTTGACTGGAGCAGAGTCTAGGTTTTAAGAAACTTGGGTGATAATTCGGGAATTTTCCTGTCTAAATATGTCACCTAGCTCATGTCCTTTCTTTTTGCTCTGGTTAGTACCTTGTTTTTGATGACAGGGTTTGCTTCCCCAGTTTTGACTAATTTTCATAATAAAATGAAGTGCAAGAAAAACCAGGAGTTAAATAAAGTGTGTTGCTCTGATTGCTTTGTGCTTATCACCTCCCACTTATTTGACACCTGCATTTTTAACTGCTTCCTGCTGGAAAGCAAGGCAAGCCAAGAAGGATGGATGGTCTGCTTGGCTCTCTTCATTGAAGTTGTACTCCGGGATCACTAGGATTGCCTCTGACAATGAGGACAAATTGGCTATAAAACCTAGAGTGACATTCAGAGCCACATCATTCAGGCCCTGAGAAGTGACATTTAAGTCCTCTCTGATTTGCTGCCTCCTGAGTAGTAGTAGTTGGAGAAAATAGAACTGTGAATCTGAGGTTGCTGCATGTCAGAAGTAAAAACGATTGGGCTGGACAGATTCCCAGGTTGGCCGAGGGCTTCAGGATGACACGCTGCCCTCAGCTTCCTCAAGAGCAAGAGCCTACACTTTCTCTTTGAAAAATGAGGTGATTGCTTTTAATAGCTTGATAAATTAGGTTCCTGTTTGGTTTTATTTCACTGTCCGAGATCCAAAACTTTTGGTTTCTATATCACCCAAGAGACATTTTGTAAATGTCAGCAGCAAAGTCACCATAAAAATAAACAAGCTGGATCAGAGGGAAGGTGAACTAATATTTACCAAGAGTTTCCTATGTGCTGGGAAGGGTGCAATGTACTTTCTGTGTGCGAAAATGAGCAATGTATTTTCTGTATATTTCTGTCTGTTCCTTATAATAACCCTGTGAGTTAAGTGTTGTGATTAGTACTTTACATATAAATATTAAATATGTGACTTTAACAAAATGTACAGGCCATATAGAAGGGGCACCTGCTCCTCCAGAGATGAAATGGGTGGGGCTGTGTGTTCTTTCTCCTTTAGCAAAAGCAATTGCCCCTTAGGTCATGGCACAGCAGAGACGTTTCCTTAGGCGAGTCAGGTGGACGGAACTAGGGACACTGGATGTGCTGAGTATCTTAGAGGTGGGTTTAGAAAAGAAGCCACAATTGTTTGGAGAGAAAAGTGGGTTCCTAGAACTGAAGGATGATGCCGGATCTGACCAGGCAAGAACAGTTCTCCAAGGGTACTGTGGCGCTACTCAGTAGCTGAGGAGACTTAGCAAAGCTGCCTGAGTTCAGGCTTCCAAAGCTTGGACTTCTGCCACTTTGTCCGAGTAAGAGCCAAATGGATCATTTCCTGAGCTCTTGAAGGCCCTCATAAGGATCCAGACTCAAAATGACAGATAGAATGTCTGGTCTCCTTGAGAAACACCTGATTTGCTCCTTGAATCTAGTTAAATACAAGTGAGGACTCTGAGGCTCAGAGAGCCTTGGTGATTTTCCCAGGGTGCTGCTGCAGTGAATGCTGGGGCAGAGAAAGGACTCCAGGACTGTCTGAGGGTGAAGTCCCTGTGTACTCTCCCCTTTGTTTGTGATCTGTATCCCCGGTACCAAATGGGTGAACATGCAGGGTTCTTTTCTTTTTTTTTTTTCCAATTAAAATCTTGTCTGCTGTTTATATTTTCATCTTGCCTTCTAACAATCTAAGGTCATAGAGAATTGCTTTTAAGGTAAGATACCATTTTAGTTGTTATTAAGTATTTTGTAAATCTCAACCTCACATCATTAAGTTGGAATAAGCAGAAATATTGGGGTTAGTATATGACTTTAGAGCCTTAAGCTGCAATAGCCAGACAGATTTCAGGGTTTAGAGTCACCTCTGTATCTTTGCCTGGAATGTCTGCTGCTTGGCTACTGCCCACCCCTCTGGTTTCCTGTAACTACAAGTGTAGGCAGATCTTTCCAGTTAGTTCCAGTGTCCTTGGAAAGCTAGAAAGTCTTGTAAGTGAAAAATGTGGTTAGAGTTTTAAAGACTTAAGTCGGGTGCGAGACAAGCCCTTGAGACTTATTTGAGCCATGCCTGAAAAAGCCCTTGATTTTTCATCTAAATGAGCTTGTAGTAATAATAGGTTATAGCTGAGTGTTTATTACTTACTGTTTCTTTTTCTTTCTCTTAATCCACATAACGACTCTATGAAATAGTGTTATTTCTGTTTACAAGTGAGGGAACTGAAGCAAAAGAAATACCTAAAAGACATATAGAATGGAAAATCCTACAATAAAATCATAAACTCAGCATCAGATTTTTTGTTGAATAAAAACAATCTGCATGTCCACCAGATAAAAATCTGTGAATTCACACAGAACCTCACAGAATCTAACCTAATGGGCCCTAATTGCATCATTCCAGGTATAAAAGCAAACCTACTGATCACTCCTTCCTGTTATAAAAGTGTTGTGCTGGTCTTGGAGAACACTTGGAAGATATTAAAAAGAGTAAATTCTAAAGTAGAATGTATCTATAGGATTGATAATGAATATTATATTACTTTTGTATAAATTATGAAACCAACTCACATGAAGTTTCATCTGAGAATGAGTAACATGTTGGTAGGCTTGTTAAACAGTATTCTGGGATGGAATTATCCTTTTTGGATAAGGTCCCTTCAGCTTCTGTTAGGTGATCTATCACTTCAAAGCCTAATGTACTCATTTACCTCACAAATATATAGAGTCCCATTATAAAAAGGCAACGCAAGTCAGAATGAGGAATGACGTCAAGGCCAGAGTCTCTGTAATTTGGTAGCTATTGCGGTTGTTTGGGTGGTCTCCTCTCCCTTCTACATAATAGCCCTTTCTCAGGCTATGACCAGTTCCCCAAGAACTATCTTTTTCCTTTTCATAGGCCTGCTGTTTTTCTATCCTTTTAATAGTAAGTCTTGGGACTCTGCTTTAATCTTCCACTAGGCTGCAGAGTGGAACACAATGTCACAATATTTTCAGTTACAGTCAACATCCCAGAGAACCATGATCTCCTCTGATGTGTTTGGCTTTCATGTACTATGAAGAAATGTATACAGACATCCACTGAGACACATGTAAGCAGTGGAAGGAAAGGAGGGAGGAAAGGAAGGAAGGAGAGAGGGAGAACTTCTAAAAGATATAGATGACAAAAAAGGAAAGTTATTCTAGAATCTCAAAGGGAGGTAAAAAATAGCCTTCCTGCGTGTAACTCCAGAAATTCTCAAGGTGAATCACTAATTCATATGAAGACATTGGCAATATTTGTTTTAAAGTGAACACACCATCTGGGAGGGGCTATCTATTAAATAGGCCAAAGTCCCAGTGTATCTAACCCCTAGGGGACAGCGTTGCCTTGAGAAACAGGACAAAGGTCTATAGTTCTTAGCACGGTTGGGGCAATGGCTGAACCCAACCCTGGACAGCACAGGTGTGCTGGCTGTATAGGGAGAAAGAAACCTGCCTTCAAGGAAGAGGGTCCTTGAACAGGGAAACGAAGGATACACAAGCTAAGCTGTTTTCTTTATGGTTTTGCTGAAAAATGGACTCTTGATTCTCAATCAGATTTTCTCTAGAAGGGTCACCTTGTAGCTTCTGATGTGCCACACAGATGCTCCCTTCCATGGATATGCTGCCCTCCTGGGGCTGCTATTGGTAGAGTCTTTGGCTGTCACCCTTCCCCCACTCATTCAGATTTTCCTGGATGCTGAGAATTGCCTTGAACATAATCACGCCCCTCCCAGAGCCCCTCACACACAGTGATGATCCATTGGGGGATGCAGAAGCCTGGCCATCTTGCCTGACTCAGGACAATGCTGAAGGGCATTGGCTAAGACTATCATTGGGCCTTTCGAGCTAGACCGCTCCCTCTCTGCTTAGTCTTGCTTTCTTCTCTTTGCTTTACATGAATTTGCCCTGAGAGTACTTTTGCACAGAACATTCAGGCCTCCTTCTTGGGAACGAAATCTTCAATAGGGCTCAGGTTTCGGAACCATTTTTTAGTAAAGGAGAGGTCAAGGCTCTTGACATTCCTGTAAATGTCTGATGCAGATAAAACCTCTCCTTCAGAGATACTGAGTGGATCAGTCATTCAAAGAGCTGTAGAAGGCTTTAAGAAGGGCCCTGCAAGTGTTCTTTGTCCTCATTCTTTAGAAAAAGCAGATGAACTAGCAGTGCCAGTCCCTAGAAGGAGAGAGGGATGAGCCTGTCTGTTCAAGTCAGCTAGTGATGCTAGCTGGTTCTTAGAATTGTGCAGTGTGATGCTGTCTCCGAAAAGGCACTTCAGATGAAAATAATCCTCAGACTTTCTGACTCATCTCTTCTTCCAGTTTCCTAAAAGCTGAAGCTTTGTCTGAAGATAAGTGGTTTTGATTTGTGTGTACCATCTTCCATACATAAGGCCAAGGATACAAGCTTCCTATTTTCTACACATTTTCTGAAAGGATTAGAGATGCTTACAGTGGGGTCCGAAGGCTCAGGCTGGCCCAGCAGTTCCAGAAGTCCCTGCCTCTCTTGGCTCCAAGACATTGGTTGCTCTTCTAGCAGGCTGTATCACTGGCGAGGGAGCAGCTACTTTTTTCTTTAGAGGGCACTTTATTTTTTCCCCCAGAAAAAAGTTGGCATCACTAGATTTAGACATAATGGAAAATGTTTGTGTGATAAGGGACGGATATAGGAGTTATATCTGGATATAAATTGAATATGAAATACACATCTGGAAGGACACTAGAAATTGAACAATATTGATTTTCCCTCACCTGGATGTTGAGGCAAGGGGTACAGGAAGATTTCTCACTATATAATCTTTATATTTTTTGAATCTTGATGCTGGGGAATATATGTTAAAAATTAACATTTTAAAACTTAAATCTTTTGTCTTATTCAAAACTTCTCCCCCTTTTTCAGGTCTGCAGCTGGGAAGAGTCAAGAGTCCTTTTCACTCCTTTCCCCTTCATTCTTTTGCTCTTGACTTTGCAGGTGCTATCTGTGGCTCATTCCTGATGAGCCATATGCTCTGGGATTCTGGTTCTTTGCAAAATTTTCAGTAATTCCTTTCCTCCTTCCCTGCCTAGGGAGTTTCATCTGCACAATATCCTTATTAGAGTTTTGTGCTCTGGGCTGACCTCTAGTAACTGGCCATGCACCCCCCCCCCCCACCACCACTCCTGTCCCTAGGTAGTTCTCTAAAATCTTTTATGTAAGAGTTCCCTGCATAAAGCTTTCCTTAGGGGAAAGCTCAGCTTTCTTTCCTGATGTCCTTTTACCCATGGGAACATTACACATCTTGCCACATCAAATACTGCTCTGACTGCCAGTGGGGGAGTTCTTCAGGCAAGTCACAGACATTAGTCTTTGTTTAATCTTTTTTTAGGCCTGCCTTCCAAACTCAAGATTATCTGAGTGTTCTTTGACCAGATTGCCTCTAGGGCACTGAAATAGGTTCATGAATTTCTGCACCTCTGTAAGGAGTTTGCTGGGGATTTGATGCCAGTTTTCTTTTTGCAAATCACTCACTTCTACCAACTTATCTGGTGGTAGAAGAAAACATTAAACTGACTCCTCATGACTTAAAATTCCCTCATTTAATGAATTTCAATCTTTTTCTTATTAGAGCAGCCGGGTTGTAAGGGTGAGAATGAAGGTAAATTTGCCCTCCTTTTATCAAAATCTGGAGAGAGGTAGTCTTAGATTTAGAATGTGGAGAGAATTAGAATGAGGAGGTACTCATGGGCCATTGACTAACGATGGTTTTTTGACTTTAGGCAATGTTTTGCACAACTGGTAATGTCCTATTCTACATCTGGTTACATCAGTAAAAATTTCAAAACATCCTAATTTGTGAAGAAAAAAGTTCTCATCTTGAGTAACTATCATTTATTGAATGCTTACAAGGCATTAAAAACTTTACATATTGATGCATTAGTTGCTTACAATACTATTATGAAATAGGGAGTTTCAGCTCCACCTCCTTGAGAAAACCTGAGACTCAGTCACATAAGCAATGGGTAAATAGAAATTTGAATCCAGTTTTGTCTGACTCCAAATTCAATCTCCATATAGAAAAGTGAGTGGTATAGTGAGTGTCTATTGCAATTGTCTCCCCTATGTGATACTAGGTGTATCAAACATTGTGTGTGGATCCCATAAGTAAATATCTATGCTGTTTCTCATAGGTCATTCAGTTCACCAAATAATGAATTCTTTGTACCAGGCATTGTGCTAGGTACTAAAGATACATCAATATGCAAAACAAACTAAAAACCTTGTCTTTGTGGAAATAAAAGTTCATTAAAATTAGACTGCAATTATGTTTTTTGTCATTCATTCACATCATTTTTTGGTCATCGTGCATTTTTACCAATTAAACATAATATAAAATAGAGCTTTTGTCAGGTAACACCTCAGAAGGAATTTTGTTTTTTAGAATGAGTCTTTATGGGCCCTCCCTGTGGCAGGACTGGGAGCAGCACTGCAAACCAGCCACAGCCGCTTCAGTGCTAGTTTGATCCCCAAACCCCAGAGGTGACCCACAGGTGCAGCAGACCTCCCCTGACCTGCCCGCTGCTCCCCTCAGCAGTGTGCAGCAGTGTACTTCGTCAGTCGGCCTGTTCTGCTCCCCACTCTGACTCTGGTGAATCCTCTCACCGCCCCTGCACCTCTGACCTGCATCCCAGTTCTGCATGCATAAATAAATCTTAAAAAAAAAAAAAAAAAAAGTCTGGCTCTCCCTGGTGGCGCAGCGGGTTAAAGCACAGCACTGAGAATCTAAAGCCGCTTCCGCATGAGTTCGATTCCCGCCTGCCCCGGAGGTGACCACATGGCTGGCAGACCTCTCCTGACCTGCCCGCTGCTCCCCTCAGCAATGTACTTCCATGATCTGCCTGTTCTGCTCCCCACTCTGTCTCTGATGAAGCCTCTCACCCTCCGCAACTCTGGCCTGTACCCCAGTTCTGTATGAATAAATAAATAAATCTTAAAAAAAAAAAAGTCTTCATATTGGACCAATTTGGAAACTATTGATATAATTTAAATGATGGCAAGGACACGACCTTTTAGATCAGAAAGGGGTTTTGTGTGTAGCCAAATCCAGCCTTGAACTAAAAATATCTGGGGCATAGAGGAACTATTGGGCAACCTCCTTGGGTAACCCCACTTAACTATCACACAAGTAGGACAAATTATGACTACTTAAATGAATTAGGATTATAACTTTGATGCTAGCGATGAGGAGACTCAGGAGTACGACTAAAGGCAGAGAGATGAATTACTTCATCTCTTGCTTACCCTTTTACCCCTGGGTCCTGTGAGGTTCCTTTCAACGCTCTCATAGGGGGGCTGAATGGTGTGCCCCGACGGGCAGTCACTTTTAGCCTAATAACTGCAGTTCTCCAGGATCACCAGGGAAGAGGCTTTACTCACTTAGTGCCAGTCACAGGCTGCCTGACAGCTTGCTTAACCAGAAGATCCCTGTTCAAATAAATTGAGTCAGTAAGGTAGTTTTCGGACTTTCTCGTCACATCCTTCCCTTTACTGAACACTAGTGTGCGTTCGGATTCATTACCACCCGGTAATCCTCCCGGATCCTTAAAGGGGCAGGCGCTGAGAATTCGCTATATGCCGGGTGAGGAAAATGAAGGTACAGACTGGCCTCGCGACACACAGAGCTCTGTTTCCTCACTCCTTTGACCACTTCATCACCTGGGCTCGACTTCCCTTTTCCGTCAACGCTCCCCTTTTCGGTTCCCACTGAAAGCTACAAACAAGTCATGGCCCTAAAACTACATTTCCCAAAATGCAACGCATCGGCTTGCCGTGCCGGAGCTTTCCCTAAGTTGCCGTTGTAAATAATGTTGAGTCAAATCCACATTTTAGGGGACAAGCTGAGTTATTATCCATTTATTCGTCATTATACCCCTTTTACCCGACCTTCTACCGCTCGTGTTTGGAGAGATGCCTCTAACTAAGGAAATTCATTCAGGCGACTGCTCTGGACACCCGCTTCTCCCGCGTGTCTCGGCCCCTGCCAGGTCCCCGGGGGGCCTGGGAGTGTCATTGGTGGATGACCGCAGCTCTGGCTTCTGCCGTCGCGACCATGGCCTCAAGCAGCAGCGGCATCGCAGCCGCCCGCCTCCTGTCACGCTCCTTTCTCCGTGAGTCCAGCCCGGACTGTCTCCTCCCGGCCTCCGCGAGTTCCTGGGCCCGCTGGACCGGCAATTCTGGTCCTAGCCAGGGCTGTGCCGTCCAGGGCGGAACTTAGGCTGGGGCCCGGGAGCGGCGAGAGTCTGCTTCTTAGTGGGGGACTCTGGGTTGGTGGGAGCTTTGCTGGTTGTGCGGGGCGGGTAGAACTTAGATTGTTCCTATTTGGGAGCTAGAGGATGAACGCAGCTGGTGAGGAGCTAGGGTCAGGGTGTGCCCGTAGGAAATCGGTGTAAGGCTGTCCTTTATGCAGACAGGCCTTCCACTTGTAATTGTGCTTTCTTGTAGATTGTGGGGTCGGCAGAAAGGTGGGCTCTGTACTCAGAATCAGCATAACCCAGAAGATTCCTAGGAGCATACGGCTGACTGGGACTTTAACCAACTTACTTGCAGTGTCTCCACCAGGCGGTGGGATCCCCTCAGTTCTCTAAAGCAGGATACACAAGGTTGCTTGTCTTTGAATAACGCTGACTTGAAAATTTTCACTATGTTCAAAGTCTCAGTGTTTGTTAGGCAGGTAATGTAGGAAGAGACTTTGGAATCAGCTGCATCAGGGTTTGAAGTCTGACTCCACAAGTACAGTTCTGTGTGATAACCTTGGACACTTTTCTAAATCTATTTCTGCTTGTTTTAAATGTCATGAAAATAATATGATGCTGTAAAGAACCTGAGATACCATAACTTGTAAGCTGCACCATTATTTCTTCTACCATTAACAATGGAAAATGATTGCTGATTAAAATTGTGATACACCAGTGGTTGCCGGTAGTACAGGATGACCTGAGTTGAGTTTCCTGTGCAGAATTAGTGAAGCAAATCATGTAAAGTACCTGGGATGTAATAGATACTTAGCTTCGTTTTCCATTTTACTGCTTTTCCTGAACATTGATGAGATTTAACTCATTTCTTGAGAATATTAAGTCCTGAAAATGTGCAATGTGGAGACCCTCAATAGTAACATTTAGATACTAAGTCACATGATGACAAACATCTGGTTTTGGTAGCTGGGAAGAACTGGTTTATTTGGGAAAGCTTTCTGGAGGCTCTTCTTGTGCAATATAAATGACAATTGAGGCTGTTGTGGGCCAAAAGAAAAAAAGGGCTAGTTATGCACATCTCTTTCTCACCTGGGGTCTTGCTATTCTGAATTTCTGAAAAATCCTAACATGGATTGGGCTGCTATCTTAGGGGAAAGAGAGTGTAGGGAACAAAGGAAGATTGTTTAAAAGATTAGGATTCTTAATCCACCCTTTGCAATATTTAACAATACTCTTTTCACAGAACTGGCAGTTATTATTTCCTAGATTCTCAGTATCAAGAGGCTGTAAGAAACCACCAATTTTTGCTTTCTATTCCTGAACTAGTCTTTAATTATAATAGACATGTGATTACTTTTATAAGGATCTGAGAGATCTTAGATCCAACCCAAAGTATACCCTATATTAAGTGGTTATAGACTGCAGTGTTTTAATACCTTTAAAAAGACAAACTTTCTGATTCCCCAGATCTTTTTCCTTCCCATGACACATTTCTAAGTCCATTTACACTCGCACTGGAAAACAACAACTGTAACAATATCACCTTGCAAACATTTTTTTAAAGGTGGCCACAAAGTATTTAGGCTCTGAGTTTAATTTAGAACTAGAAATGCTAGAAATTTTATTCTATTTCCTTTAGTTTCAGTTGCTAGTACATTTTGTGTTGAGGGGCATAAGTGTTGACAATATTGATTTCAGTTAGTAAAAAAAAAAAATACAAACACTTGTAAATGCCTTCTAGAGCTCTTGGCACTGCTGGGGGGGTGGGTGGCTTAGAATGTTTAGAAATTACTGAACCAAAACAAAAACACAGTTCAGTAAAAACAGATTTATAGCTTATTAAAAAGAGGGAAAGAATCCAGTTGAAACTGGGAGAGAAAATGAAAACTCAAAAAGAGTTCACCCTTGAGAAAGTTTAAGGATTTTATAAGCACCTTTGAAGTCTTTAAGTGGTCAAGTTTTTCAAGAAGTTGGGCTGTTTAGAATAAATAGGGAAAAAGAGGCAGTGTATTTGAACCTCAAAATTATGGTTTTTAATGCCAGAAAGTGAATCCTAAAATGTAGCTGATCCCATACCTTTGTTTGGCATGTGAGGAAATAAACCCAGATGTTTCCTAGCCACTATCAGAATGAGTTCTGGGACTCAGGTCTTCTGACTGCATAGTGCCTTTCCTTTAGTCCATGCTTTGTGGTACTTTGAGCCTCCTTTTATGACTCTCTCTCTCTCTTTTTTTTTTTTTTTTTTTGTATTTTCACTGTTTTGTTGAGGTGCCACCTGCCCTAACTAAGTTGTTTAGGCCTGTTTTTGGAATTGGAGAAGTATTTAGAATTGTGGTTTAGGAACAGAGCCCTTGAGAGTGAATTGTTTTTGGTGTTTGTATCTGCTGACATTTTATCTAAGTATCAAATCGTTATTTAGAAAAGCAGAATAGTTTTGTTTTAAATATATCAGTGTAGCCATGAGAAATGGCTTTCTGACCTCAGATTTCATTCTTTCATAGAAACATAATTGGGGGTGGTGAAAATAATTCACCACCCCCAATTATGACTTCATTTCATCAAGGGACAGGTACTTTGTTGCTATAGGCCTTTTTTTTTTTTTTTTAAAGGTTTGTTTATTTATGCTTACAGAACTGGGGTACAGGCCACAGGTATAGTGGGTGAGAGGATTCACCAGAGACAGAGTGGGGAGCAGAATAGGCAGACTGACAAAGGGGAGCAGTGGGCAGACCAGGAGAGAGATGCGGCTTCATGTGGGTCAGCTCCCTGACCTGGAATTGAATTTGGGCTGCAGTGACTTACTTCGTAGAGCTTCATAATGTGATGCTTTAACCCACTGCGCCACCAGGGAGGGCCCCTGCCTTTTTTTTTTTTTTAAGATTTTATTTATTTATGCATACACAACTGGGGTACTGGCCAGAAGTGCAGGGGTGGTGGGAAGATTCACTAGACAGAGTGGGAGGAGAAAAGGCCCACTGATGAAGTACACTAGAGAGGGGAGCAGCTGGCGGGTCAGGAGAGGCCTGCTGCACCATGTGGGTCACCTCCGGGGCAGGCAGAGATCAAACTCATGTGGAAGTGGCTTGAGCTTCTTAGTGCTGTGCTTTAACCCACAGAGTCACCAGGGAGGGTCCTGCCTTTTATTTTTAAGAGAACATTTCTAAAATTGGGATGAGTCTTATAAATTGATGGTATCATATAATAAACTGGCCACAGTTTTTCTTTTTGATACTTACTAGTACTTCTTAAAATAAAACATTTTACATTTGATGGTGTATGGTACTTAAAACTGAGCTTCATTTGTAAGTAAATATTAACTATATAATTTTGTATTTGAATAGTGGGTTGTTGACAGTTGGGCTTAAGCAGCTGCTGAGTTACCCATAGATAGGAACTGAAAAATCTATTACATTTACCTAATACAAATGACTGATAAGTATACATTTGTTAAATTCACAAATACAAATAGGAGTAAATGAAAAACAAAAAGATATATTATTGTTTGAGAGGTAAATTGTTGGAGTGTTCTTATGAATGGAGGCTCTGGTTATTTGTTCGAAGGCCATGGCGTGAGTCCCTTCTAGGCAGTTGCTCTATGGTCACAGTTTATATCATTAATCTCACAGCCGTGTTAGAAATGATTTGGTCACTGCTCTGTGAATAAGACCACCCACTACGTGGCTGATGGATACAAATTTATGTGCCCTGTTGAAAGCACATCTCTCTGAAATTACTCAATCCCTTTCCTTCATAGTTGTTATTACAGTTCATGCTTTCGTAGTTTTTTCTTTCTATGTTTGATATTTAGCTGCCTGATGGGCAGGAAGCTGCGTGTAAGTAGGGCCCGAATCCATGTTATTGCCCTAAGTCCCTGTGACCTGACAGGTAGCCTGGCACAGTGAAACTTCTCAGAGACGTTCAGTCTTCTCATTTTATACCAGTAATAATAATGATAATTAGTAGCTAATAGTTAAATAGCACTGATCATTCTATGTGTCCTACATATTATTTACTCATTTAATTATATACTCATTTAATTCTCACATTGCCTATGAGGTACATTGTATTATTTTATCACCATTTTTAAAGTGACTCTGCACCCTTACAAATTTCTCACATTTAAAAATTTACACATATATATGTGCATACTACACATTATATATAGACATGACAGTGCATTTTACAAATAAACTTATGAGGGTGTGCATGAGAACATATATAAAACATTTGTAGTTGGACTCAATTGATTTTAAAATCTGAATAGTATGTTCTCTTTTTTGGAAATATTTAACCTTTTTGCTCATGTAGGAGTTTGGGAGTTTACCTGGCACTTTGCTACCTACTTTATAGGCATCATCTCATAACATCACTACTACCTCCTGTGCTTCTGTTACTCTATTTACACATGAGAAGACTGAGTCTAAGGGAGACCAGAAGACCTGTCCCAAGTCATATGATTGATGAATAGCAAAGCATAAACTGAAATTCATAGGACTGGTGAACAGCAAAGCATAAGGTCTCTCTTATTCCTGGTACTGTGTTCTCAGCTGTTCCTGGACACTATACCAAGAGAGAATGCACAGAAGTCCAGTTGTGGACAATTGAAGTGGGACTTAATGACCTAAAGAGCAGGGGACTCGCCATGTTCCCTGAAGATAGCCCGCCGAGTGGCAGCATTTGTCACTGGGAATTTCTCCATGGTGGCTACCTTCAGGCCTTCCTGCTGTCCTAATGTTTAATTTAAAATACTCATTTAAAAAATACTAGTAAAGTTAGAGATCATATGTTGACTTACCACTTGTGTTTCTCGCTTAATGCTCTATACATTTTTTATGTTGTTTAGGTTAATTCCCCATCTGTTACATGCTATGAAAACATTCTCCTTATTTTGTTAATTTAACTCTGTCTATGGTGTGCTTTGTTCTAAGTTCTTTTTTCATGTAATAAAGTAGTCCATTGTACTATATTTGTTCTTTCATTTGATTTGTTAAAAAAAGTTAGCATGCTATGTGGTATTTGTGCTAGATTGATAGAGCTTTGAGGACCAGTTATGCCTTTAGACTGCTGTGTATTGTCTCTGAATTTTAAGGAAACCTGTAATTTTTACATCTACAGGAATAGGTCGAGGCTTTCTCTACAAGTGAGTTTGAGATTGACATTTTTCGATGTGCACACAAAGAGTTGGTACTGATGGCATTTAGCTTAACATGACTATTTCTCCTATAGACTTTGATCTATAGGAGTCTTGAAATTCAGTAAAACATTTCCTATATATTTACTCTGTAAGGCACTGTGCTACACACTGTGGGAGAAATCAGATCTAAGATATAATCATTATGCTCATGGTATGTACAGTTGTAAGTTCTAGAAATGTTTAAATGACCTCTGAAATAATTTTCAGATAAATTTAACCTTAAGTGATTTTACAGATATAAAGTAGTAAAAAAATAATAAAATGTGTGTGCCCAGCCTCATACAGTGTGTTGTGTTTGTTATATACCACATGTGAATGAATTTGCAAGTTCTACTTAAATCTCAGATTCCCTACTTCCGCCCTTCTACCCACAAGAATATTATGAATATATGGGAAGATTTAAGGATTCCTAAACTTTACAGTGTTTCATTTGAATCTGAACTTATGAATTAATGCAAGAAAAATTCTCAGTAAGTTGATTATATTGATTCTAATCAGATTATATTGACTCTCTGAACCGGGAGCTGTGGGTTTCCTCTTACAAAACCTCCCATGGCTGGCTGATCCCTGATGTACTGATGCAGGTTTCAGTTTGGATGGCATGGGGCCAACCAAGTTGGTAGTGGGAATTAGGAGGATGGTGGAGATAAAGAGAGCTTTTAGCTGAATAGAGGTTACAACTATGACCAAGAAACAGACAAACCTCTCCTTCATTTAAGAAGTTACAGGTTGAGTATTGGGATTACAGGAGTGTGCTTGATAGCCCAGGATTCAGTGTAGACTTAATGCCAGTGTAAAATCCATTCTGTAACCCTACCTTTGCTACCTGCTCCTGCCAGCCCTGACCTTGCCCACCACCCCCATCTTACCTTGGGATTGGATAGTGAGTCTGTCTACACTGTTGTCTAAGTCTTAATGTTACCACAGTACTTGGCATGCTGTGCAGTCACAGGTTGGTCACAGTCACATTGGTCAAGATAGTTTGTGAATTCTTTGAGGACTGATGCTCTCTTATTCAATACTATTTACATAAGCATTTAGCATTGTGATTTTGTCTAGGGACTCCCTAAATGTTAAATAAGTGCATGATCACGACAACCCCAGGAACTAGGATATGTGCTGATTCTGGCATCCTCTCATTTCAGTACCAGTGATACTTGGCCTCATACTGTATTCTTGTCAAGACAGGATGAGATCAGGAATTTAATTTCTTAGCTGAACATATATTTTTTGGGTTGACTCAAAAGTCATGATAGTCAGTTAGTTTTAACTTAACCCGAAATGAGGTCTATAAAGGCCTGGGACTAGTGACTAGATGGAGAGAGCCATGCACACATGTTCACACATATGCATGATAAATCTCTCAAGATCTTTTCCACTAGATGCTGTAGAAGGTCAGGATATTGTATAAACTGAGCAACACCAAAGGGTTAGGAAGTGAACTGGTATTCATCATATTTCTGATGCACTTTCTATGAACATCAAAGCTCCTGAGTTATGATGTTATAGTTATTCTAGAAGAAATGGTGTAGGAATAGCTGAAAATCTTAGTTGACAAGTTGGCAATCTTTTTTCTAGTAGGCCATACTTTCTGAACCTAGGCAAAATCATCCTTTCTCAGGGATGCACTTGTGGAAGGAGAAAGGAACTGTCTGATGCCTCTTTTAAAATAGTGAGTATAAGAATAGTTGTGGAGGGACCACACTTTTCCTTCAAAAAATACCCAGGTATTTCTTATAGTGAATATTGGTTCTAGATATCAGATCTTGTTATCTGATTTTATAATCAAATCTACTTTTCTGTCTGAAAAATTCCTGATGATGGACCACCATTTACTGAAGATTCTAGAAATGGGAGGGACTGGTGGAGCAGATTCTGTTGGAAATAGCAGCAGAGAAGAAAAGGGTGTGTGTCTCTTCCTTATGTATTATGGTTGTAGCATTCTAGCTGGGAGAACTGGGAGCCAAGGCAAATATGGTCCTTGAGTTATAGCACTGGTTTGAGTGGCTGTCAGGCCACAGATTCCAATTGTGTTTGCTGGTCCAGGTTCAGTGTTCCGCATAGATGTGCCAGGACTTGATACTAAAGGCTCCCTCTTAGCCCGTTCAGCATATTCTAGTCCAGGAATGCAGCTGTCTGTTACTCCCCAACTGTGTGCAAGCAGAACAGTCTCTCCCATTGGTAAGGGTGAAATCTGCGTCTGTCTCTTCCCTGGAGGTACAAGGGATTCCAAAATTAAAAGTCCTTAGAAGTTAAGGTGAGTAACTGAGTTGAAGACAACTTAAAGGGTACTTAAGGGATGGAAGTGGATGAGACACAAAACCTGAGGTCTGTATTTAGGAGGGCATCTAGTGGTGATTCAAGGCAGAAAGTATGGAATAGATCCTGGGCAAATCCGTAACAACATTTTTTTTTTTTGGTCCTTTTCTGGGGCTAGCTTTCATGGACTATCACTAGTGGTAGTGGAAGTCCCAGTACTTTGAAAGGGTCCGGGAAGGGCCATAGAGACAGCAGTTTGGGATTTAACGAGGGTTTAGAAGGTTGCCAGAAAATAGTCACAATTTTAATTCATCTGTGCTCTGCTTTCTACTGACTTGAAATACACACAGCTGGCTTTAGGAACGACTTAGATTCCTCAGTTTTATTGAGGTAGGTTGCTGAAAATAAATTAGATGTTTTTGCTTATTTCTCTCTCATATACTTTAACTTATTTTATTTTCCTTATTACTTTTCTATGTGAGGTCTTGAGTCTTACATCAGAAGAGAGCAAATTAAGTAACTTTGGCTTATATTTTAGTCACATTTAATGTTAACACTAAGTGAGTTGTAGAGTGTTCTTATGTGATAAGGTTTGCCTCTTAGCAAACTTAATTGATTATAAATGTATATGTTAGGTTTAAAGAGGTTGGGTCAAATGGGGCAACCACGTGACTAGCACTCTTAGTAGGACTGATTCCTGGTTTTTAGTCCCTGGATTAAATTTGAAGCATGTGTCTTTGAGCCTAGCCCCACTTTTTCCCCAGAGGAATGAAAATTACAAACTTAAGGTTTTTTCTCTCAATTCAGAAAAAAATACAAGATTGTGCTTCTGGGTAAAGAGGAGATCCTGAAGCTAGAACAGTGTCTTTTGTTTGTTTTCTTAAATTTATTTTTACAGTAAGTATGTCTCATTTAAAAAGTGACCTTTAAAGTTGCTATGATCAGAAGAGAGCTCATGTATTAGAGGATATTTTTATTGTTGCTAAGTTTAATTATCGTCCAAAAATTCAGAAAAATTATAACATGTCATATTTTCTTTACTTCTCAGTGCAACAGAATGGAATTCGGCATTGTTCCTATACAGCGTCTCGGAAACATCTCTATATCAATAAGAACACGAAGGTTATTTGCCAGGGTTTCACTGGTAAACAGGTAGGTTTTCAAGCTTTTTTTGAAGGATATATGTATGTTTAGGTTTGTTAAACATACAAAAAAATTGAACTATTTTCTATTTCACAAAAGTTTTAATACATTTTTGCAGCAAAGTACATGGTATTTTAAGAGAGTTGTATCAGGTTAAGTGCTATATGAGCCTAGAAGATGAAAATTAGGATTAAACGTACCTGAAAAATCTTTCCCTAGGCATCTGTTGTGTTGAGAATCAACCTATTCTCTTTTAAGCACTACTGGTTTCTTCCAGCATTGGAACCGATCACTGTTTCTTTAGTTAGGAAACCAGTAAAATAGATAGCTTATGTTTAGGTCTTGTACAAAAAAAAATCACAGTAAGCAGGAATGTAGATTCAGTGTGTGGAAGTGCTCATGCCCAGAGAGGCTCATCCGGGCTGAGACAGGCGGGACGCTGCACACTGGCTTTGCTCCCCTTCCTCTCTGGGCAGGTGGTCTTTCAAGGGACAGCAGGCAAAGTTGCCTGAAATATTTAAATTTGCTCTCCTTCATTTACATTCATTCTCTCTCCTTTACCTATGTCATAGAATTTGAATAGTTTATCTGTGATGTAATCACACTATAATGCAATATAATTTCCTCCCCTTTTCTACTCTTCTACTTCCCTGGGGATTCTTCTGTTAGCAAGTTGACTTGTTTCCTACTTGGCGTTTTTCTTACTCTAGAAATTTTTCTTACTCAAACAAACTTATTTATACTTACATACTGTGCATAATAGTGTCTAGTATACCAAAATAATGTCATATAATATATATCATGTATGTTTGTGTCTATAAAATAGATTTTTGAATGTAAAATTGGGTGTCATAGGTTCATTTAAATTTCTTTCACTTCCCCTTACTTCACAAAGGAAGGGGAAAAGAAAACCAATAAATTTTAGTCTTATGTTTCTTTCCAAAGACACTAAAACTAGTTATTTTCCTTTCCATCCCTTTTAATTGTAACTTTATTCTGATTATATAATATAGGCTAGCTTGATGATTTCTTTTAAAGATTTAATCATTTATGCATATAGAACTGCGGTATAGGCTAGAGGTGTGGGGTGGTGAGAGGATTCACCAGAGACAGATTGGGGAACAGAACAGGCCAACTGTCAAAGTACACTGCTGAGTGGAGAAGCGGGTGGGTCAGGAGAGGTCTTTGGTGCCATGTGGATCACCTCCAGGGCCAGGGATCGAACTCATGCGGAAGTGGCGTTAGCTTTTTAGTGCTGTGCTTTAACCCGCTGCGCCACCAGGGAGGGCTAGCTTGATGATTTTTTAAAAAACATCTAGACCTTTTAAAAAAGATTAAACAACCTGGCTAGCACAGAGATATTAAATATGTAATTTCTTTGCTTCAAACAAGCTGATATCTCAGCATAATACCACTGTATATAATATATACAACATACATATGCTCACAAAGCAGGAATAGATTTGAAAAACATGATATTCATATTGATTACATGTTTATTTAAAAATTTAAAGGCTACTGTTAAGTTACCTTTTAAAACTTTTGTACAGATTTATGTTTTACTACAGTTTTTTTTAACTTTTTCACTTTTGTTATTCATTAGATACCGTGTGTGTGTGTGTGTGTGTGTGTGTGTGTGTGTGGCTAAAGGTTACCTTTATGCTTTCCAGCTTGTCTCTTCTTACAAGTCTTATATTTTGTCCCTCAGGGCACCTTTCATAGCCAGCAGGCCCTGGATTATGGTACCCAAATAGTTGGAGGAATCAGTCCAGGAAAAGGAGGCAAGACACATTTGGGCTTACCAGTGTTTAATTCTGTGAAGGAGGTAAGTAATAGTACTGAGTGTGGTAGCAAGAAAACAAAAAGAGTGGGGAAGAGTGAGTAAACTTTGGGTAGGCATCTTAATTGTGTCCCTTTAGGAAGGGTCACTGGATATTTTAAAATTTCTGTCACAGTAAAATTTCTGTCACAGTAAAATTCAGTGGAGTTACTTTAGTCACATAGGCTCAGGATATTTTTTCCACAACCTGTGTGATTTTTGCTTATAGGCAGACATCAGCTTTTTAGGGAAGAAGTGCTGTGGCTTGTGGCTTGGCTTCTTCTTGGCTTATTATCCTTTCTTCTCAGTTGATAGTGTATAGGTCAGCATTTGGCATTTTTCTTACTCTAGGAATTTTTCTAATACATACTGAAAATGAGCTGTTTTCCAGGCATTGTGTTAGCTTCCAGACATGCATTGTTTAGGCTTAGTACAACTTTCTGAGGTAGAGGCTGTTAACACCTCCATTTTATTTTATTTTTTAAAGATTATTTATGCATACAGAACTGGGGTACAAGCCAGAGGTGCAGGGGTGGTGAGAGGATTCACCAGAGACAGAGCGGGGAGCAGAACAGGCAGAAGTATACTGCTGAGGGGAGCAGCAGGTGGGTCAGAAGAGGTCTGCTGCGCCATGTGGATCTCCTCCAGGCTGGGGAATCGAACTGGCACTGAAGTGGCTACGGCTAGCTTGCAATGTTGCGTCCTAACCTGTTGTGCCACCAGGGAGGGCCCAACACCCCCGTTTTAAAGGATTTCACTGGCACAGAAAGGTTGAGGGTACTGTCTAGTCGCTCAACTGGTAAGTGTAGCCTTGGCGTGGCCCAGAGTAAATACCTTTGTGTTCCTCTGTGAAGACTGCTAGGGTGTGATTGTCCAGTCAGAGATTCTTTTTCTTCTTCCCTGATGAATTCTTAATACTTTAAAAATGAATTTTAAATTAAACTTTAATTCTTTGTCAAAAACTAATAGTGTGTATTATACAAATTCAGGTGATAGGTATGAAAGTACTTTAAAATTTAGTTTTACAGTGTTTTCTACATCTCAGTTTTTCCTTTCAGAGCTCATTTAAGTTCAGTGTATATTCTCTTATTATCGCTTTATAGTTATATGACTATATACAAAAATAGTGCTTTAAAAGAAATATACAAATTCTTGATTATTAATTTAAAGTAAGAAATAAATGTAGTGTTTAGGACTGATGATAAAAAAATAAATACTTAACACTTCTTACCCTTCCCTCTCACCACTTGAAGGATACTTTTAAGGCATATTTGAAAGTGTTGCTTTTTTTAAGGTACAAATTTATAGACTTAATCAGAACACTAACTTCAGGTTAATTTATACTATCCTCAGGTGTGGGGGAAAAAAAGACATACCCATATTTGGATTTTTCTTTTTACTTTAAACTTGAAAATAAATTATGTATTCTATGTATCTGTATGTGTGTTTGAAATGTACCTTATTTTAAAGAGTAAGAAATATAAGTCACAAATCATACTCTGGAAGGATTATTTAAATTCATTTTGCTTTAAATTTTTGTTCCTCCCCCCCTTAAATTCTGTTATGACTGATTTCATGATCTCAAAGTATAGAGAGGAGCTGTTTTCATAATTTTAGGCAGATTTGATTTTTATAATGAACTTACCTGTTTTTTTTGGTAAAGAAAGTTTTTGTTGCTAAGAGGTGCATTTATTATTCACCATAATACACACAGATAGCTACTATTTGCCTCACCAAATTAACTCTTCAGAGAACTTTCTGAGTGAGGAGGATAGCTACCTTCCACCCAGCATTAGGTTGCCAGCACAGACCCTGTAGGTCCAGTTTCTAACAATTTTCAAACTTATGAGGTAGAGAATTATGGGATGCATTTCCATAAAATGCCTACATGCCTCTCTTTTGTTATTTACATTGTTTTCATTTCTTTCATTTTCTCTGTTATTATTGAACAGAGTTTTTAAAAATTATTTTTAACCCTTGATATCATTTGTGGGTGATCTGCTGGCATCTCTTGGTATTCTTTTGTTACTGTCAGAAACAGGGATGCAGTAAGAAAACTTCCTCTGGAGATGTGGGGAATCATTCAAGAGTGAGTCCCAAAGACACTGTCTTTTACTTCTCTCTGTTCTGATTGTATTTGTATGTTCTATAGCTCAGTATTTTTATCCATTGCAAAATCTCATGGCATAGCCTTCCAAAAAAGGTTTTGCTTTGTATCTTGATTAAATTACCTTTTAACATTTACAGGGTGCCAGGCTGTTATCACTAAAACGAGCAGACACTTCTGAATAAGATATCCCTATGTTTGCATCTTGATTCTACCACTTCCTAGCTATGTAATCTCCTAAAAGTCATTTAGTAATTCTTGGCCTCAACATCATGATTTATTCATGGGGTTACTAAGCATGCACTGTCATGGTGAAGCCGTGACTGAACTCTCTTGCAGAATGGATGCTGCTACTCTTTGAGAATTAGTGATCACTGACAATCTCTACCTTCAATCTCTTCTTTACAGTAGAAGAGACATGGTCACATGTAAAAGTGGGAAAAAAGATACATCTTTATAGGTGGAGAGTAAGTAAAGAACAAATGCAGGCTTGATCCACAGACAGAAAAATGTTCAAATGACGATGTTTAAGTGCCTTGCATTGTGAGAAGCCATAAAGAATACTGAGTAAAACTTAATGTTTGACTTATTCTGGGCATTTAATGCATGTATTTTTTTAGTTTATTTCTAATAAAGGAGCATTTAAAGTAAAAATTGTCCATTAAAAGAAAATGCTTTGATTTTCTTGTCTCTAGGTAATATTTATCAAGTATGATAATACTTTTAAACAGGTGATTGAGATTGAAGTTCTGAGGTTCAGGGGCTCACTAGTCCTTTTTCTCCTGGGAGGTATAGGGTCTTTGGTACTGAATAGATGATACAGTGTCTTTTAGAACAAAATAAATACAACACAGCCATGGGAACTATGGGGCACAAACACAAAATCAGGCTGTGCTTTGAGATTTACTGACATGCCATTGCATGAGGGAATGGGATGTCACAGAAATTCGATTCAGAGGGACGTTCTGAAGGGACAGAGAAAGGCCTTGCTATATTTTGTTGTTTTCTGATAGCTTCATTCTTAATGCGAAGAGTGAAGGCATCCACTATCTATTGGTAATGTCCTTTCCTGACCCTAGACATTAAAATCGTGATATTGAAAATGTTTATGACTTAACCAATAATAAAGTGCTTCATGGTTAATGTTTCAGGCCAAAGAACAGACAGGAGCAACAGCTACTGTCATTTATGTCCCTCCTCCTTTTGCTGCTGCTGCCATCAATGAAGCCATTGAGGCAGAAATGCCCTTGGTGGTGTGCATTACCGAAGGGATCCCACAGCAGGACATGGTACGAGTCAAGCACAAACTGCTGCGCCAGGGAAAGACAAGACTGATTGGGCCAAACTGCCCTGGGATCATCAATGTGAGTGTAAATAATAAAGTTAAGCCTCTCATAGACCGCCTAAGTTTGGGTCAATCCAAATGTACTTTTGTATAAGATCTTTGAGTTATAAATTTTTTGCCTTTTCTGAAGCTGTGATTTACTTTTCTTCAGCCTGGAGAATGCAAAATTGGTATCATGCCTGGCCATATTCACAAGAAAGGTAGAATTGGTGAGTGTTTTTCTTATGGATTAAAAAATATTTTCTTTCAGAAAAGGAAAAATACTGGATGGTTTCACTCATAGGAGGAGTATAAAAGACCAAGGGAGAAAATAATAATAATAATGAACAATTATATACCAGAGACATTTTATGAGGGTGGAGTGGGGAATAGGATAAAAAATGGGGGTGGGGAAAGTGCACTGGACTGTGGTGATGATACACTATGGTGATGATGGGAAGCCCATGGGGATTACAGCTGAGATGGGAAAAGGCACAAAATGAAGTAAAAATAAACTATTATGTTATTTTAAAAAATACTTTCTCTAAGCTCAAAACAAAGAATCTGTGATTGTGCAAATCAAATTTAGCAATGAATTTTTTAAAAAATTGAGGTCATATGTATTCGCAACACTGTATGTGATTTGGAGGTCTAGGACCACCTGTTTAGATAGATGTCACCATACCGCTCCGCTGTGAAGTGCCTGCGAGTCCTCCTCTGTCCGTTGTTTACCCTCCACGCTTTGCTTCCAGGTCTTCCCTTCCACCACTGGTAGGCTCAATTCTATACTCAGATTTTTAGGGTTGGTTATTTTTTTGGTTTCCTTTGATTCTAGGGTTTGTTTCTCTGTATTCTGGTATTTGTCTTTTTCCTTCTGATTTATTTTGCTTAGTATCATCCCTTCCAGTTTCATCCACGTTGTTGCAAATGGCAATGGTTTGTCTTTTTTATAGCTCCGTGGAATCCCACTGTAAGTGGAATCTTAATCTACTGTTCTGCCAGTGTGCAGCTGTAATTTGGCTAGTGAAAATAATGCTTTAGTGAACATAAGAGTGAATGTATCCTTTCAAGTTAGTGATTTTGTCTTCTTTGAGTAGGTATCTAGTAATGGAATTGCTGGATTATGGTAGATATATTTTGAGAAACCTCCATACTTAACCCCAAAGTAAGCTTGGCTTATTCTCGTTTTCTTTGGATTAGCTTTGAAGTTTACATTTTGTTTGAAAATTATTAGAAAAATAGTTGTGAGGAAGGAAGTTAGGTAGCAAATGTCCTGAATGCTGGTATTGTAGGCTAAAGGTTTTAGTGGTCTAATAGTTGTCAGTCTAATCCAGTATGTTCTGCCATGCTAAACCGGGTCTTAGACAAGGTGACTTAGATCTTTGTTGCACAACCTTTATGGATATAAAATAAACCTCATTAATAGCCCTCTTTTCTATCTTTAACTATTAAAACCTCCTCTGATTTAAAAGTTTTCTTATTTCATCATTTGAAAGTTATCTGGACAACAAATTGTGGGGATAGATTTTATGTATATTTGTTTTGGTAATTTAGTTTTCCACATGCTAGTCTATAATATAAACACAAACTAAACTATTAAATTTGTCTTCTTTTAAGGTATCGTGTCCAGATCTGGCACCCTGACTTACGAAGCAGTCCACCAAACAACACAAGTTGGATTGGGGCAGACTTTGTGTGTTGGTGAGGGACTTTTGCTAAGTCTGGTAGAATGTGGTATCTTCATTGAAAGAGTATCATTATCGTTAGTATTGTTTTGGCTGTTTGCAATGGGTTTTGATGCCATTTTATTTAAAAGATATTATGATTTCAACTTTAACTTACTTAAATGTGAATTTTTATGTATTTCTAAGTTTCATGCTCCAAGGCTTAACTTTCATGTTGAGGAACAAGCATCCTCAGATATGTGGGTCCAGAGAGCCTTGTTGCCTAAAAATACCCCTTATTTTGCTTGCTCTGAAGAAATGGTTCTTCATATTAAGGCTTTTATTATTATAATTACCATTTTTTAAAAAAGATTTTATTTATTTATGCTTATAGAACAGGGGTACCGGCCAGAGGTGTGGTGGGTGAGAGGATTCGGCAAAGACAGAGTGGGGAGCAGAACAGGCAGATTGACAAAGTACACTGCTGAGGGTAGCAGCGGGTGTGTCAGAAGAGATCTGCCACACTATGTGGGTCAGCTCCCTGGCTGGGATCAAACTTGTGCTGCAGTGGCTTGAGAGCTTCATAATGCAGTGCTTTAACCCATTGTGCTACCAAGGGAGAGCCCCTGTAATTACCATTTTTTAAGTCATTAAAAGGTACCATTTAGTGCTTCATAGTTACTGAATTCTTTGTATTTGTCTTCGTTCTTACAGCAACATTCTGAGGTGTTTCCGGGGTAAAGAGTTGTCCAATCACAGCTTTCTAATTGATAAAGTCTAGGTTAGGAGCATCCAGAACCTCTTTTTTATTTTGCCAAATCATAGTGTCTCCCACTTTTAAAAGTAAAATTGTGTTTTTACATTTTAAACTAATTTTGGTGTTTGTTGCCAAAAGATAGGCAGATTTCTCATTTTTATAAATGTTCCTTCAGATTTTGGGAATCTTTTTACAAGCTCTTTTAAAAGTAATTTTTTTAATTAAAAATTACAAAATAGAGTCCTGAAGTATTTTTATGAAGACTTCAGTATGTTTACAATTTAAAAATTGAAAAAGTGGCAGCAGTCAGCAGGTAACACATACTCAAATCCTGGCCAAGTACTCATTCTTCAACTTCACGTGCTTGGTAGTTGAGGCCTATGTGTAGTCACTGTCTAAAGATGCGCCCCTTTGGATCTACTGGAAGTGGTTGTACAAACACCCGCAGTGGGGGATGTTGCTTGAACTCCCTGGATTAGAGTCGTAAATTTGTGAGTGGTTACTCTGCAGCATGCCTTATCAAGTAGTAACTTTGTGGGAAGAAATTTGTTAAATGCTTAATCAGAGAAGACATTCTCCCTTGCAGAAGCTATACACATTTTTTTAAAAAATTGCTCATTTTTATTTTAATTTTTTAAAAAGATTTATTTATGCATATAAGAGCTGAGGTATAGGTCAGAGGTATATGTTTGTGGGGGGAGGGGTGAGAGGATTCACCAGAGACAGAGTGGTGAGCAAAACAGGAAGACCTATGAAGAACAGGAATAACACTGCTGAGGGGGGCAGTTGGAGAGAGAGGAGAGGTCTTCTGTGCCTTGTCGGTTAGCTCACTGGCCAGGGATAGGTTTCATGCTGCAGTGGCTGGTGATAGTTTGATAGTGCTGACACTTAACCCCATGTGCCACCATTGAGGCCTCAAATTTTTAAACATAAGTTATCTGGGAATTATCTGTGGGCGGGAAGAGGCTAAATAATGGAGCTAAAATACAAAAAAGGTTGTCTTTGTTAATGTCAGGAGCCAAACCCCATTTATCACTCATGAAATGCAAGCAGAAAGTATAATTTGTGATAGATGTTAAATGCGTGAGTTTGGATACATTTACACATATTAGTGAGAAGGGGTAGTAAAGAAAGAAACCAATTTGAAATATTTCTTGACTTAAATTTTATGGTCCATTCTCCAGTTTCCTGCTGTGTTCATAATCTTTGACTTTTTTTTTTCAGGCATTGGAGGTGATCCTTTTAATGGAACAGATTTTATTGACTGCCTTGAAATCTTCCTGAATGATCCAGCCACAGAAGGCATCATACTGATTGGTGAAATTGGTGGTAATGCAGAAGAAAAGGCGGCCGAGTTTTTGAAGCAACATAATTCAGTAAGTTTGGGTTTAGAACAATATAGCTTTTTGTTCTTAAGTGATATCAAAGGCTTGTTTTAGTGTTTTTTTTTTTTTCAAGGATTACTTTTTCAGGAAAACATGAAAGGTAAAATTAAACCTCTTAGAACTAGGCCTGTTCTATCCTGGCCACTCAGAAAACTTGATGCTCTTTCTGGATTGCTTCTGTTGCCCCTTTATCAAAGTCTGTTTTCTGTTCAGATCCTTCTTGGCATTCTCACCCCATAGGTTTGTGGGAGGTAAGTTGCCTCCTAGTGAACAGATAACATTCATGCCATCAGCTTGAAAAAGCCCTCACTTGGCCTGTATTACACATTCACTTTTCTGTTCTTCCTCCTCAGAGGAAATAAGTGTTCTTGCTCTTTTTGACTTTCAAAAGAGCCTATCCTTTTTATACTCTTTTTCAGAATCTCACTACCCTGTAGCAACATCTTTTCCTTAGAGTGCAGCAATTCTCTTCAAAAGTCAATTAGAAAAACTATTTCCTGTGTCACATGAAGGCTTTTCCTTCTCTTTAGCAAAATATTTAGGTTAATATGACATGACACTATATCCAGGCAAACTTTAAAATATATTTTGAATAGCTTAGAAATGAATGGGGCATGCTAAGCTTCACTTGGTACATGCTTTCCTAATCCTGGTTAGTTCTTTTGCAACTAATTCTTAATGAGGGCCTATTGTGTTAGGAGATTCTGTTTGAACAGTTCAAATCAACATGTTATATACAGCAATACAGAGTGAGCTCTTAATAATCATACTTGCTGCTACAGCTATTATTGTGATCATGACAGTGACAGTAATTATTTGCAAAAGTAGTATTGTTTAGTCTTTCCTGTCTTTTTGAGTAAGATGATTTCGTTCTTTTGTGAATGAGGGAGACTAATAACCTGACAATGTTATATACAAGCACATGGACCAGAGGTGGGATTCACAGCTCGGTGTCCCCGACTTCCCTGTAACACCATGGAGGGATGGGGACAGATGGTGTGCGCTGATGACAAGAGTCAGGCGTCTTGGGCATGTGCTCGGTGTCACCCTAACTGATATGTCTGTGTTTCTTATCATTTATATATCCAGTTTTTCAGATAGGATGGTCTCCCCATAGCCGCCTAGTTGTGCTTTTCTCTGCTTAAAAATCTCAAGTGACTTTTGTTGGTGGCTCCATCCTACTCTTGTCCCTATCTAGTGTAGTATTCCCACTATTTGAATATGGGCACAGAGGGATCAAGTAGAGATTTGTGCCACTCAAATCTCCACAGAACCCACAGTGAATGAATAAATGACTTGTGGAGTCTTAATTTTCCACTGTAGCTCTGGGCATACAGAAGGAAGTGAGACCATAGTCCTTGTGTTTAAGGAATTAATGGTTTAGGAGGGAGAACTCATAGGAAATAAGTTGCAGTCACTGAACTGAGAATAGTGCTAAAGGCACAGATTGCTGAACAGAGGATGATCAACTATGAGGGCATTTGTGGAGATTGAGGGGATGAGTCAGAAAGGCTTGAGAAGGGAATGCTTGCAAGTTAAGTAGGAATTTGCCAGATATTTGAGAATGGAGAACATTCTCAGCAGGTGAATAGAGGCAGGGCACCTGGAATTACAGGAAGAAAAAGAGCAGGGGAGAAGAGTGGGAGATGACACTGTTGGGTAAGCAGTGTCAGGCCATGCAAAATCTGGCTTGCTAATACCTTCACAGGGCTAAGCACAGTGGAAGCAAATTGCTAGGAATCATTCCCTGCCATGCACTTGCAGCTAAAAATATGGTCAAATTCATTTAAGAGTGTCCTTGATTAAACAAAAAATTATTAATTTTATCAAATCTCTATCTTGAGTTAGTATTTTGTGTTGAAATGGAAAGTAAAGCACTTTTCCAGTGAGCTGAGTTAGCAGCTATTTTCATGGAACACCAGTTTTGCTTGAAAGAATAAACAGCAAACTGGTTATTCAGACCTTGGTATTTAACAGTCCTTTCTAAAAAAAAATGAATTGAGTGGGCCTGCCATATTAAGGAGGAACAGCTCATGGTGTTTGTTGCCAGTGATAAAACTGAGCTTCTGTCTGTTGCTTACATAACAACATCCCCCTAGGAAAGGCATTCTTAATGATACTGATGAATGTGACTTGTTGATACTGAATGCTGCCATGTGTTAGCATTTGGAAGAACAGTGTAACTTAGAGAAATATGGAGAACCTATATTTTTTCTCTGACCAATGCGTGTTACAGAATCATCACTTAAAAGATCCTTTCAAACTGCAAGATCAATCAATGGATTTTAAAGTAACAAAGGACAAGAGGTTCATTGCTGTGGTTTCACAGTCCAGCATTGTATTTAACCTTTAAGAATTAGTGCTTGAAGAGGTTTGTGTTGCCTCAAAGGAGAATGGCCACAATTATCTTGGAGGCTATTAAAATACTTTTCCAACTATGTGTGTGTGTGAGTCCAGATTTTCTTCTGGTACTTCAGCCAGAATGACATATTGCAATAGAGAGAATGTAAAAGCAGATACCAGAGTTCATTTACCTTTCATTTAGTTGAGCTGCAAAACTATAAAATAATGTCTCACAGAATGTCATTTTGAATGAATTAATAAAAATTTATAAAATTTCATTAATCTTTTTTATAAAGTAAGTAGCAGATAAAATCATTAAAAACAAAAGTCCTTTGGGATCCTTGACAACTTTTAAGTATAAGGAAGGGGTTCCAAATGCTTGTGAACAACTGCTTGAGAGGAATAGGTAGTGATAATGCCTGGATGAGGCCCACAGATTCCAGCTTTGCCCCTGGGCTGCCCTGCGCAGGCCTCACTGTTTTACCTGGATCCTCTCTTGCCTCTGGACTCCTGTTATGAATGTGCTATTTGTGAATTTTGTGAAATTTAGCATATATTCATATATTCCTTTATGGCATCTCTTACCTGATTGATATTTTTATGTTATATATTCATAAAAATATACGTTTAAAATTTGGTTATTTTTTCAACTGTAATTCTAGATGACAGAGATCTTACATTTCCTGTGTATGGGTTTTATGTTAACCTCAGAAACAGTGCTGCCATTACTTAGAACTTGCACATTAGAATGGATTTTTGTTGAATAAAACCTCACCTGATCTTCTTTCTTAGCTTTTATAGAATTTCAGAGGAGAAAGGATCCGTGGCCATCGAGCTGATTTAGCTATTTTATTTCATGAATGAGAAAGCAGATGTTTAGAGATGTGCCTTGTCCAAAGTAATGCAGGTTTTGTCAGTAGGAGTCAGCTGTCCTACATCCTTCCCAGTATACCTTTCGTCCTCATCTTTCAGTAAATGTACTCAGATGACCCAATAATCGATTAAGACATAAAATGAGATTGAAATAATACAAGCTGTTTTGGTGTCTTGATTATCGCAAGTCACACACTTTCAAGTGTGCCCTGTTTTTTCAAATTAGTTACACTTATGTATTTATAAAACGGTTTGTGCCAGTGAAGTTAAAGTTTAATATCTAAACAGATTTTTAAAAATTACCCAGAATGATTTCCTGAGTTTGTAAAAATGTGAGTCATCATAAAGGAGAATGAGTTGGTTTCATAGCTTGATATTCGTATTGGTTTTCTGTGTGAGGATGAATGCTAGATCCTGCCAAATCCCCTTGCTGTTTGCTAGCAAAACCATAAATTTGAAGTCTGGTTTTGATCCATGTTTTCATTAGCATGTGTAAAATATCACTTTCCAGGGTCCCAAAGCAAAACCTGTGGTGTCCTTCATTGCTGGTTTAACGGCTCCTCCGGGCAGGAGAATGGGACACGCAGGGGCAATTATTGCTGGAGGAAAAGGTGGCGCCAAAGAGAAGATATCTGCCCTTCAGAGTGCGGGGGTTGTAGTCAGCATGTCTCCTGCGCAACTGGGAACCACCATCTACAAGGTAAGCTGTGCCAGTGGCCTGCGTGCCCAGATTACAGGCCTCAAGCTGTGGGCCACACTGGATACCTAGAAATTGTGACATTTTCTTCTGGGTCTTAGCTATTCTTTTCTTTTTTGTTTTTGTGTAGCTTAACAATGTATGGCAACTAGGCTGTCACACATCTGATTAAAAAACTTTCTTTTTAAAATAATTGGTATTTGCCCTTTTGTGAACGGCAAGATGTGATGTAAAGAAAGTGTTTTGGAATTCACAAGTGCCATAAATTCCATTCCTTAGGTTTTTTTTTTTTTTTTTTTTTTTTTTTTTTTTTTTTTCCTGTGGAGGGTCTTTAGGATGTAACTGTTCAGGTAGATGGGTTGACAGCTGAGTACCCAGAAATAGAGAGGTAGTTGGGGTGAAGGGAGATCTAAGGAAGCTGGCAGTGTAGGGTCAGCCTCTGGTTTCTGGCCTGACCTGTCTTTTGAGGCCATTGTTATTTATAGGTTGGAAGATGAACTTCTTAACTATCTTTTCCTTTCAGTAGGACACCATGGTTTAAATTTTTCCAAATGAGTTGGTGTTTTCTGTAATCATTTTGTAATCATTTAGCACACTCTTTATTTTTATGATAGTGAAAGCCTTCACTAAAAAGCAGACAAGAAACAAAGGAATTTTTTTAAGAATGCTCAAAAAAGAGGCACACGTTGCATTTCCAGGGCAGAATGGTGTTTTGATTCTACTTACTTGCCATAGACTTAAGAATAATAAACTGGATCCTTGTTTTATTGATGCTTTGTCTGGTCCTGTCTTTGGAATATGACACTCTGCCATAGTGTTTGAAATAAGCCTGGGTTGTTACTGAGTGTGGAAAGGTGAATTTATTAAAAGAGGGAAAGAAGGGCAAGAGCAAAATCTTACTTACTTTGGAGACATGTGTTACCATTTCCATCCAGTAGGTGGCGGCAGGCAACTACACAGATTGTGTACTCTTAATTGTTACAAGTCGAGAAGTGAGGTTTTCCATATTGTTTCGTTTTCAGACATTTCTAAGGTTCTTGACATTTTGTTCAAATCTTAAGTGAATCTTTGTTTAGTTTTATTCTCTTAGAAACTAAGCAAATCTTTCCATTGCCTTATTAAAAAGCCTGGTGTTCATGTCCAACATTAAAGCATTGGCTATCATAGTCAGTTTTGTCACCTGCTAGTGATACTACTGAAGTGTAGAAAATATAATTCAAAGCCTCAGCTTCTGCATTTAGGAGACAAAGTTGCAGTCCTGCATCAAGCAAGTGAAGTTCAAATGGACACAGATTAATTGGAAAGCTGTTATTTGTGTTTAAGCACTCTCATTCTGGTATATTTTACTTCTGTAATTTTTGGTTGTTCAAAGGATCCTGAAGATAAGAGGAAACAGCATCACTTTGCCCAGGAATATAATTTGGGTCTTTTGTCTTTTTATCTCCTCTCTTCACTTCTTTCCAAAGGAGTTCGAAAAGAGGAAGCTGCTGTGAAAGAAAAACCTAACATTTCCGACTCGTATGGATGACACAACATAGAATGGGAACCGGCAGCCGTCGGCATCTGATGTCTGCTTATGTCAGCCTGCGCACCTGACTCGGATTTCAGTACCATGAGAACCAACAAGGCTTAGAATGCCCTATATTGAGAAATTTTCACCTCATTATATAACAGAGACAGCCAATAAATCTCTCATTTGGCTTCAACACAGTTTGGAGACTTTATTATTCCATGTGGAAAATGGGGGGAATGGGAGAAGTGGAGGGTACATGTGTGTACAGTATGTTTGAATGAACTCTACAGAGAATCCTTTGACTTGAGAGAATGAGGCTATAAAAAGATTCAGTATGCTGTTTGTCTTAGACATGGAGTGACTAAATCTTTTGAATCATAGTTCTCTCATATATATATATATATATATATATATATATATATATATAAAATACTCATCATCTTGCAGGCTGGTTTTGAATATTAGGGGTAAATATACAAAGTCTCTGACAATAACTTGTCAGGGCCACCACCATCATTACTGTTGTCGTCATTATTATTATCATCAAGATTGCAGGCAGAAACCCATCTGCGTTTCTGTTGTTTTCCTAGTTGGGCTATGGAAGGGCTCAATAATGATGCATTTTTCTGTGGTTGTGCAGAGGGTGCTCCTCTTCCCCATCCAGAACCCCATTTCCTTGCTTGAGATTTAAGACATTCACAGAAGGAAAGAGAGACAACATATTCTCATATTGTTTAACTGGCCAAAGAAGAGCTTCACAATACAATGAAAAAAAGTTTGGGGAGGTGTCCCTGAGGAGGGGATGTGAAGATGGTATCTATCAGTCATGCACAAAAGGGAGGACAAGTCTCCAGGGACGTGATGAGTGCTAACTTGGAGGAAGTGAAGAACAGAGTGCTTTGGACCAGTGAGCCTGGGGAGGGGCTAAAGGAGGTTTTGGGGAGCTGGGGAAGCAGGTTTTTAGGGGGTTTCTATGACCATGCCCAGGCTGTTGAGAATCAAAGAAAAGGTGTCAGGGGAGGGATTCACAGCCTAAGCTTTCCACATGGGCCAAGGGACAGGTACACTTTAATTCCTGCTCATAGCTGTTTCCTCATGGTGAAAGCAGGACGATGGCCCCCATGTCGTAGGGTGGCTGGCAGAACACAGCTTATGGATCTGCAGTCTACTCATTACAGGATGGGCTTGGCATTACTCCCTAACTCCTGAGTGTGTCCTGGGAGCACAGGCTGATTCCTGTGGGCATGGAGGAAAGCGTGCTCAGTCTTTCTGGGAGGGTGCATCCAGCCCATGATCTCAATAGAGCAAACCTGCTCTTGTTTAACAGTCTGTGACAGGGGCAATTCATAAGGCAGGTGACTAACAGAAGAGGGCCTTGTGAGCATACACCCCTGGTTCCAGGCTGCTCCAGGCCTAGCGGGGTCCCTTTTCTGTTCCTTGAGCATCCATCCTTGGACAGCCCCTCTCCTCATAACTTTTGTTGCGTAAAGCAGGAAGCTCAGTGCCCTCTTGACCCTATTCTCTTCTCCCACCAGTCTTCCCTCTCCCATTCCCTTTTCCCTTTACCCCTCCTAAGGCCTTGTGAAGCTCCCTCCTTCTGCCACCCTGGCCATCTTTCTCACCTCTTAAGCAGGAAGCTCAGTGCCCTCTTGACCCTATTCTCTTCTCCCACCAGTCTTCCCTCTCCCATTCCCTTTTCCCTTTACCCCTCCTAAGGCCTTGTGAAGCTCCCTCCTTCTGCCACCCTGGCCATCTTTCTCACCTCTTTGCTCTCCTCAACTACCACCACCTCTGGTCTGAGCAACTCTAAGCATATGTGAGCAGGATATCTGGTTCTGTTTTTTTCTGATTTCATTTGTACAAGCCCAAAAATGAAAGTCCAATTCGTGAGCCCAGTGCATTTTTAACTCATTAGAGAAACTTTTCAAACATTTGCAAAATAATTGGTAACAAACTCCCAAGTACTTATCAACTAACTTTGAAAATTATCAACATTCTGCTATTTTTATGTACTCTGTACCTGTAACTCATTCCTGTTGTTACTGTGGTTAATTTCATTTTAGAATAAGGAGGTTGATTTCTATAGGATTTTGATAGGGCTTTGGTTAAGTTCTATTGACTATTTTGAAAAGAACTGGCCAGTTAAACATATTGAGTCTTCTGTATTTCAGGGATTTTTTTTTTTTTTGCCACAAAAATATACAAACATAAATTGATTTTTGTACATTGATGTGGCTAAATAAATTTATTAAATTTAATGGCTTTAAAAAGAGGTTTTTCAGGAATTTAGTATTAGAATTGTTTCCTATGACTAGAGTTTTACTTCTTTCTTTTCAAACTTCGTGCTGTTTTCTTTTTCTTGCCCTATTGCACTTGCTGAATAGGTGTAAGAACAGATATCGTTGCCTACTTTCCAACCTGGAGATTTTTTCATTAAAGATGATATTAAATTGATGATGTTCATACCTGTCCTTCATCACATGGGAGAATTTCCTCTCTGTTCCCAGTTTAGCTGAATGTTTCTGGTGTTGTTTTTGTATATTTTTAAACCTGAATGGTTAAGAAGTTTGTCAATTGATTTTTTAATTTGTGAAATGAATGTCTTTATTTACTCAATTTAAATGTTTGGTTTTTAAATATTAATATATATATTCCTATTCATAAATACTATTTGGTCATATTACTCTGTCATATGTTGCTGCATCATTCTGCTAATATTTTGATAAGAGGGATAATTTTCAAAATTTTATTTTCTTAGGATGTCTTTGCCAGGCTTATCATTAGGGTAATACTGGCTTTATATGATAATTTGGGAAGTGTTCCTCTATCCTCTATTTTCCGAAAGAGTTGGCATAAGATTGGTATTGTTTATTTCCTTAAATGTAATGGAATTCACCAGTAAAACTACCAGAGCTTGAAATTTACTATGTGACAGGTTTTGATTATAAATTCCATTTCTTTGATAGATTAAGACTTTTCAGATTTACTGTTTGGCCTTGTACCATTATTTTGGTAATTCTAGTATTTATTGTACATTGGGGAGGGCCTTCAAGCAAAAGCTACAAATTCAGATATTTCACAGGTAATACCTTCCATCATCTGCCTGTATTTGATCACCCTTATAGATAATTGTTTTCTTATAAATTATTTGTCTAAATTTGTTGTGGGAAGATCCATCTGATTAAGTTATTCCTTATTCCTAGTCATTACTAGAAGCTGGAAATCCTTCATGACATCACTTTATAGAAATGAAAGGGCCCCTCTTCTTTAGCTGTTCCTAAGATTCTGCCCTTGAACAGGAAGCTAAGCCAGGTAAGACACATCCTTCTCAGATGTCATCAGTTTTGTCAAGCTAGTTCACCCTGGGTTTCTGGGTCTCATCTTGTCCTGTGAGTCATGTGTGATGGCTTTGAGTTAAACTGACATCCTGGGGGCAGGTCCAAGGCCAAGATTTGAGGAGACTTTAAATGAGCTCGATCTGGTGTTTTATTGCTTTGAACATCTCACACATTTCCGGTTTCCATACACCCCAAACACAGAGAATAGCCACTTCTTGGATTTTTCACAGTCTTTTTTGGAGGCAGTGATTATGGTAGACTGTGTTTTAAAAATTAATTTAATTTTAATTTTGGGATTACATTTTTATGTGGTAGTCTCTCGCTGAGAAAAGCTGTAAAGTGCCCTCAGTCCAGAAGTAAGTCATTTGTCACACTTTTCTGGAGTCCCACTGAAATAACACACAGATTCTCACCTCAACTTTCCTCCTTCAGGTCCTGCCCTAATCCTTTCCCACCCCCAGGCCCCCTGCAGTGGTTCCACATCTTCCTACTGCTCCACTTCTAGCTGTTGCTGTCTTTGAAAACTACTCTTATTTTTTCTGCAGAACTTTAACACTTGCTGTGCCTTAGTTCCAGCTCTTTAGGTAAGTCCTGGTCTTCATAATCATATATATTAATAATTCTTAAATAATCAAGTAATCACAGTCACAACTGCTCCCTCAGAAGTAATTCTGGGGCCAGTACAAAAATGGGACTTTTTTTGGCCTGCTCTCTACTTGCAGCTTCTTATATGACTCCAGCGCTGTATAACATATCAACAACTAGCCTCTGATACCAACTAGGTTCCCTATAATTTTGCTGATGTCAGATAGTAGCTACCAGGTAACACAGACCTTCTGGGCTAAGGGGCTTAGTCCCGCAACTTTGTTCAACTTCAGATATCAATTGTAAGTGCTGATGTTTTCTCCAGATCTCTTAATTTTGTCTTACTTGACCACAGTTTTGGGGCTTCCCACAAACAAATCCTTCAGATTCAATAATTTGTTAGGATGGTCACAGAATCTAAAATAATATACAGACATATATATATGCATATATATGTGTGTATATATATATGCATATATATATGTGTATATATATGCATATATATATGTGTGTATATATATATATGCCTATATATATATATGCAAAAGATTTATTTATTCATACAAGGACTGGAATCTAGGCCAGAGGTGTGGGGGTGGCGGGGTGGTGAGAAGATTTACCAGAGACAGCGTAGGGAACAGAACAGGCAGATTGACTAAAATACACGGGAGCAGTGGGCAGGACTGGAGAGGTCTGCCGAGACATGTAGGTCACTTCCCTGGCTGGGGTACAGTGGGTTGTGTCTAGCTTCATAGTGCTGTGCTTTAATTCCTTGTGCCACCAGGGAGGACCCCATACAATTATTTTTTATAATAGAACTCAGGTAATGTCAAATGGAAGTAAAGATCAGGGCAAGGTGTAGGCGGGAAGGCACAGGAGCTCTCTCCTCACGGAGTAGACAGCCATTAACATATTCTCCATTGGAAACTTCCTAAACATCATCCAGAGTGTTTATTGCAACTTGATTATGGTGGTATGATTGATTAAGTCAGTACTGATCTCAGTCTCACTTCCCTTTCTGTAAGTTCCCACTCTGTAATCACTGGTTGGTTTCCCTGTCCAGCTTGGCCAGCTCCTCCCTAGAAATATGAGAGCTCACCCTGAATCCTCACATCAGCATGAAATCATTGTGGCCTAAAAGGGTTCATTATGGACAACAAAAGACAGTCTTATCAGGATACTCCAAAGGCTTCTTTTCTCCAAGGGGTTTTGAGGTTTTGTGTCAGGAGCAGTAGACAAGACCAGATTATTCTTTATTATATTATCACCCAGAAGACTGAGTGACCTTTCCCATCACACATCTTCCCATTACATTCCCCATTACAATTCTCCTAGGGATCCCACTGCCTTCAGAAGAGTTCTGAACCCTCAGCCTGACACACATAGACAACCTCCAGCTTCCTTTCCAGCCCTGTGTTGGAACTGAGGCCCCACATGGGCCCCAAAATCTTTACATCAGCTACGAAGAACTCTGAAGTTCTCCAAAGAGCCCTAATTTTCCCAGGCCTATGACAGCAACATATTCCATCTTGGTAGACTGCCCTCTTTTACATCCTCCTGGGTTTAATTAGCTTTTAATCATAACTGTAATATCTAAATACATTCTTCCTGGATGTTTGAACCTATTTCAGAAAAGAGCAAAGCCTTTCTTGATAAAGGCCTGTACTGCTTGTTTGCAGTGTTCTGTGACATGAGGGCACATCCCCCAGATCTTGTAATCATTCAGGGAGTGCTTACCATGTGGCAGGCATGACTGAGCACTTTATTTGTATATTCCTTATCCTACTGCAATCCAAAGTGCATGCCTCTTCTATTCTGCCAAGTCGCCTCTCCAGCATCTCAATGCCTGAAAGAACTTATCTGCTGGTGACCTTTCTGTCTTTATCTTAAAACAGGGTCTCCCTAAGGAGGAAATTCATGGGATGAGCCTGGACTCTGTCTCTCCTTGGTGGAGGCTTTATAATTAGTTCCCCAAGGATAGGAATTTGTTTTATTCATTATATATACCTGTCACCTGGAATGTCTGGCACATAGTAAGCACTCAATAAATATTATTTGAATTGAACTAAGAAACTAAGAATTCCTAAGTTGCAGGAATAAGGTAGTGACCTAATTTTTATGTTTTCAGTTTTTATCAGCATAGGGCTCTGAACATAGGGATGTAATTAAATATAATCTTTGGACTTGGGGAGACTATACTCTCTATGGAAATACAATCCACATGATTCCCGATGCAATGAATATTTATCCACTCTCTGCTATGTATCAAGCACTTTGGTAGATGTCTGGGTTCAAGGGGAGAATATAATATTGACTTTGACAATGCCTTGTCAAACACAAGGTGCTTGTTAATAGGTGAAGAAGACAGACCTGACTAAGTGCTCATGCGTGTGATGATCATGATATTGGAGAAAGATGGTGGTTATAAATCTGATGGGAGTGATGAGGATGAAGATGACTATAGTGGATGTGATAGTGCTGCAGAAGGTAGAGACCGTGATGGCTGCTTCTTACACAGTGCCAACCAACTGCCAGGCCTGGTTCTAAGTGCTTTATACATACTAACCTATTAATCTTCCTGAGCCCCTCACAAGGAGGCTGAAATTATTATCTCTAATTTACAAATGAGGACTCTAAGGAGCAGGCAGGTTAAGCTCCTTTTCAAGATAGGATAAGTGGTGTTATGAAAGAGGGAAGCTTGTGGAAGTGTCAGTCAGGAGGCTTTAACACATTTAGGGAGTCAGAATTATGAGGATGTGACAAGGTGTTCAAGCTTAGAGTTGCATTTGCTGAATTGGGGGCTGGGATATTTGCTAAGTCAAGGTTTAATGAGAAATATATGCAAAGGGCCCGCATGGATGAAGGCAGAGAAACCCTGTCATATTTGAGAAGGAAAAATAAATCAAAGATGGCTAGAACAGGTTGAAGAAGGAATGTGTCATTAGATGAAGCTGGAGAATTAAAATGAAAATAGCTCTTGAAGGTCCTTTAAGAATTTTGTCTTATTCCAAAAGCAGTGAAAGATATTGAAGCCTTTTAAATAGCAGCCTTGTATTTTTGAGCACTCTTTCTGGCTCCTGCATGGATATGGGAGACTGGCCAGAAGTTGATGGCATTAATACAGCTAAGAAGTGATGGTTTATTGGGCCAAAATGGTGGCAGGAAGAGAGAGAAGTGGGCATTCAGATTAGAGAGCTTTGTAAGGAATAAATGGGCAGTGACTGTAAATTACTTGGTTTAGAGAATCCAAAAAGGAGCAAGTTATATGTTACCTTTGAGGCTTCCTGCAGGTGGCAGTGTCAAGCAAGCCACTGCAGATGTGAATCAGATGCGCTCTGATTTGTGATTGGGCAGGAAATAATAGAAGCTACAGGAATGATTAGGATCCACTCCTGAGAAAAAAATCAGGACCCACACCCACTCCAACTCTGAACACTGCCGCCATCTACAGGTCAGGAAGGCTGAACTGCACAACATACTCTGAGGAGAGCATGGCTCTATGCACGACCTCCCTTTTGATTTTCAGTCATAACGTGCAGAGATCAGATTCCCATGACCGGTGGGAGAAGGAATGTCAGAGCATTTAACAGAGTCTTCGCTTTAGACTTGGGGTGTAATGTGGATCTCCACCACAGGGGACCTCAGTGATCATCCAGTGACTGCACATTCTTTAGGGGTGCCAAGTTTCCTTTGTAACCTATGGATAGCAAGTGCCAAATATGACATATAGGGAGTCACCAAAGAGAATTTTATCACTCAGCCACACCAGAGAAGAGAAGAATAAAAATGTTTTCACATAGCAACGCAGAGCTGTGAGGGTTTAGCAGGAGTCAAGTGCCATTGATGTAAAATGTTATACATTTGAAATGCAAGATCTGGATTGGAGGTGATTTTGGGATGAGAGTCTTGTGGGGAATTAGGAAAGAGACGCTAAATCAGTATTGATAGAACAAAAAGGAATTGGGATTTTTTTTCTTTCCCAACAAAAGAGAATATGAAAGGAAAGTGGACTGCAAGGTTAACTAGAAATGATAACCACTGATGGTCAGTGGTCCCTTTTAGGGTCTGAATAACAGCTGAGGACTCTGCTCACCCACACATACACTCACAGACCCTTGGGAACAAGGGTTAGAACCCTGGACTTAACTCTTCCTAAGGCATTGAGCTTCTACAGAAATCTTTTATGGGAATGACAAGATTCATTTTGTCCTCATCCCTGAAGCCAGTCTAGCCTATTCAAGCAGCTTATACATGCTGATAAGAAGGGGAGGGGATGTGATTCCACATTGACAAACCCTTTTGCTTCTTTCACCCCTTACTGATTCATTTGGTCCTGTCTTCTCCAGGTTCTGATCTTCTGGCTCTGTAATCTCCCACTGTAATTCCTGGCTTTACTCCTGACCTGGGCATTATGACTTGTTCTCTCATGTATTTGAATTTTGCTTCCCCTTAGCAGCCTTTGGCTTTCAGGGCCCTGGGTTGTCCCTCAGGGGTGTCTGAGAGTTGGGGAAGCCACCTGGGATCAGAGACTGTGAGAAGTCATTGCCACCCTTATGCCTGAGCTGGCAATGGGAGGGAACTGTTCCTGCAGCTGATGAGTCACACGGGGTGAGAGGGCTGTGGTGGGTGCCCTGAGAGCAACACAATTGTTATCCAAGTCAGGACCTGCCCAGGAGGAAGGGAGGCTATCAACTGCTCTGACCGCCCTCACTCCCATCCTCTGATCTTCTGGGAGCAAGACATGCTGAACCCAACCGGGAGGCAGAGGGTGGATGAGTCCAGGAGGTGCACAAAACGGCTTCTTCAGGGGCACAGTGCAGGGCAGAACAGAACTGGGAAGCCTGGAGAATGAATCCGGAGGGGAGCATAGAGAATCATCATCTCACTCTGCTCTCAGCTGGGCAATATCCTGGCCAGGGCAGAGCAGGTTGCTTTGAGGGAGAACTTGGGGAGAAAATAGCAGGTACTGTGGTGGGTCATCAGGAGTGCTTTGGGGACAATACCTAACACCTGCAGGGAGATCCCTGGTGGAGGTTTGCATCACACAGTACCCTGCAATATTCCTCTGGAACAAAATAGTTAACTGTTGTGTGCTCTCTGAGGTGTTGAAAGATAAGAGGGTATTTGTAGGTGTGTACACCATAGTTTCTTGAGTGTCCTGTGAGAGAAGTAAAGATAGTTTTGGGTGTTCAGTTCTCCAGGGTGGCAGGTGCAACCTGGGACCTAGGCGTGAAGGGGTTGGAGCCAGGAGAGGAGAGGTCATGAGGCTAGACCACACACTGTTTTCCCAGAGTCCAGGAGCCATGTTCCCTCGCTTCCCAGAGTGCTGGTAGAGTTCCTTGCTCATAGCCTGATTTTCAGAGTGGTTCTCCCTGAATCACATGAGGCATGGTGCAGTTTGCCCACAGCACAGCTGCAGGGCAAGCCTTGGAGCTGCGGCTCCTGGGAGGTAGCTGTGGAAATGACTCTCTGTAATGTGTTTTCTGGCCTGTGGGTCATTGTCTCTTCTCTTCGGGGATGACACAAAGGAGCTGTAACAGAGGATCTAGCCTTACTTTTCAGGTGGGAGAGCTAAGATTCATGCATGGGAAGCCTAAAATTATAACCAAGTTGATGACAAAACAGAAGTGAGAGCTTGGATTGACTCTCCCAGCTCCCATGGCTGCTGTCAGGAGCACAGCTACCTTGCAGGACGGAGACACTTTGAACAGATGGCATTTTGAGGGACATCGGACAAAACGTCGCTCGAACAGGGAGGGTGAAGGCTTTGACTTAATGCCCTTGACTTGCACGTGCTCTAGGTGTGGGAGAACCCTGCCCTGGCAGGAGGCATGTGCTCTTTGACCACGAGGAATATGAGGATGGGGTGGGGTCAGGAGCCAGGACTTGCTTTTGGCCTATTGCACAGAGCAACACTCTCAATGGAGCTGGCCACAGACAATGGGGATGGCAATGCAAGATATTCTCAGTAGTTGTAGGAAAAGCCGTCAAAAATGGAGCTTTGGTTCTTTATCAAGAATTCCATCGAACTGCTACAGGCTGGGCAGCTGGTGTCAGCTCTGTCAGATACAAGTGGAGATTTGAAATTGTTCAGGATCAAAAGTCTGGGTAGGTGTGCTATAATCCAAGGAAAAACTGAGCTGACAGTGTGAAGGTCAGCCCTCATGGCTTTTATAGAAATAAAGGAGTTCTATCTTTTAATAACTTTTAGTTCATTAGTATTCTGGTATGGAAAGGAAAGCATCTTCTCTGCTGCTGAATTAATGACTTTTCAATATGTGAGAACTTTAATTTTGACACTGGGGGCAGAGAGGCCTCTGCATTGTGATTGGGTTGGTCTTTGGTGGTTCCAGCAGCCAGAGAAGCAATGAGCCATGATCCAGAGAGAGGAGTATGTCACCTTCAGTGAGGTGCCTGAGGTTTCCAGTGATGGGATGAGGATGAGGCAATACTGAGCGCAGGGAAGTACCCCAGGGGAGAAAGAGCTGCTCCCACACAGCATCCAAGACTGGACAGTGCACAGCTGATGATTGTGTGGGTCAAGGGCGAGACACAGCAGCTGGCAAGTGAGGAAACAGGGGAGGAGAAATGGGGACCGCCCCTCCCAGCTTCTGGCAAGACTTCTTGTGTGCAGCTTGTCTCAGAGTCCTGGCAGAGGACTGCAACAGGATGGGTCAAGGAAGGATATGAAAGTGAAAGTGGCAATCAGCCTTTCTTCTGTATGAACATTACTGGTGATCACTTGAAATTGGAAACACTAAAGTCTGAAGCAGTTTTATTATTTAAACTAGTCCTGGGTTTTGAGTCTTTTTTTTTTTTTCTTTTTAAAGATTTATGTATTTATGCATACAGAACTGGGGTACTGGCCAGAGGTACAGGGGCGGTGAGAGGATTCACCAGAGACAGATTGGGGAGCAGAACAGGCTGACTGACGAAGTACACTGCTGAGGGGAGCAGCGGGCGGGTCAGGAGAGGTCTGCCACACCATATGTGTCACCACTGGGGCGCGTGGGGATCGAACTCGTGCTAAAGTGGTTTTAGCTTCTTAGTGCTGTGCTTTAACCCACTGCGCCACCAGGGAGGGCCCAGATTTTTGAGTCTTTTAAGCAGGAACAAATGAGTTATGAAGGGCAGGAAAATAATAACTCCATTAGTTTCCTTGGGCTGCTATAACAAATGACCACAAACTGGCAAATAAAACAGCAAATTTGTTCTCTCTTTTAGTTCCAGAGGCTGGAGTCTTAAATTGAATCACAGTGTGGCTAGGTCTGCTCTCCCTCCAGAGGCTTGGAGGGGAAGTCACTACCCACTCCTGGGGGCTGTTGATACTGAATGAGGAAGTTATAGAATGGCTGTAGGTAGTTATAATTGGGGGTGGGGGAGAAGGGGAGGCCTAAGCCCAGGTACTTAAGCTCATTTACCCAACTGAATAAGGAACCAGGGGGTTGTCTCCAAGCCCAGGTGTCCTAGGCCCCTTTATCAAGTTGAATGAGGAACAATGGTTGGGGTTAGGGTACCCCAAACAGTAAAAATTGAATGCTTAGAACTCCAACACAATAACACAATGCTAAAGCATGGACCAAAGTTTGTTTCACAAAAGCAGGCCAGGTAACCTGGGAGATTCAGTAACCTAGGAGGCTCCACGGGCTAAACCAATCAGCAAGAAACAACTCCATGACACTCATTGGCCAAACCCTCACTCCTTGCTCACTAGACCCATATAAATACTTGTTTCTTCAAGTGGGAGCCCATTTGGGACCCCTCTCGACCCAGAGTTTTCTTGTCCTTCTTTTTATCTGTCAATAAATTTTGCTTTTCTACGTAACTATGGCCTCCATATTGAATTCTATCCTCACCATGACAAGAAGCAAGAACCCTTATGGGTCCTTGGACTCCCAGACTTGATTCAGTATTCATGGGCGTCCTGGGCTTTTAGCTGCTTCACTCTGCCCTCTATCTGTCTTCACATGGCCCTCGTTCCCTTTCTAGCTCATCTTCCCTCTCTCTCTCTCTTTTTAAGGTTTATTTATTTATTCAGAACTGGGGTACAGGCCAGAGGTGCATGGGTGGTAAGAGGTTTCTCCAGAGACAGAGCGGGGAGCAGAACAGGCAGATCGATGAAGTACACTGCTGAGGGGAGCAGTGGGCAGGTCAGGAGAGGTCTTCTGCACCATGTGGGTCACCTCTGGGCCGGGGATCAAACTGGCACTGAAGTGGCTGTGGTCAGCTTGTAGTGCTGCGTCCTAACCTGTTGCGCCACCAGGGAGAGGCCTCCTGTCTCTCTCTTTTATCATCGACTTTATCGTTGATTATGTGATAATTCAGGATAATCACTTTAAGAGACTTAGTTAATGACAGTAACAAAGGCCTTGTTTCCTAAATAAGGTGCATTCACGGCTTCCTGGCATTGGGACAGACATCATTTCTTTGGGTTGACCAGCACCATGTCACTCCATGACCCCTCCACAGGTTTTGTGATTGCAGCCTGGGTGTTAAACCTGCACAATACTGGGAGAGTAGGGCATGGACAGGGAAGGCAGGGCCTGATGCTGATGGCTACATTTGCACTTCTTCTGGATGCCCCAGGGAGGCCCTGCAGGGATCAGATGAAGGCATATTCTTTTCAGTGTTGCGAGAGGAAGACAGACAAAAGTCTGGGTTTATGGGTTTATGTGGGAGGATGAAGGAGTTGCTGCTTCTTTTTTCTGTTTAAAAATTGCTCATGGAAATGAAGTCATCAGCTGAAAATGAAAGAGGGGGATGTGTTAGGAGGCTTGAAGAGAAAGGAGAGCATGTAAAAGAGTCCCTGGGAGAAGAGTAAAGAGAACCAGCTCAGTTCCCCACCACCTTACACTTCAACAAGTACTCATAATCGTTTTCCTGCTTCTCATCTGTCTTTATCTTCATTCCTCTCCTTATTCTCTGTTCTTGTTCAAACACCTTCAGTGAATCCCTGTTGTTATCAGTAAGGTTGAAACTACAGAGCCAGCCAAGACCTACTGTGACCTCGGCCCTGACAGTTCTGCTTCTTGAGTTATTCCAGTGATTGCTTCTGCGGTAAAATAGGCAGTGGCAATTTTTTTTTCTGTAAAGATCCAGGTAGTAAATATTTTAGACCTCTATGGTGACTACTTGGCTGCAGTATTGGAGCAGCTGTGGACAACTCCACCTGCGTGAGCATGGCTGTGTTCTCATGGAACCTCGTCAGACCTGAAATTCAAATTTCATATTTTTTTTTGTTGTTAAGATTATTTGTGCATATAGAACTGGGGTACAAGTCAGAGGTGCAGGGGCGGTGAGAGGATTCACCAGAGACAGGGGAGAGCAGAACAGGCAAATCTATGAAGTACACTGCTGAGGGGAGCAGGGGGGTGGGTTATTAGGAGAGGTTTGCTGCACCATGTGGATCACCTCTGGGGTCGGGGATCAAACTCGCAGTGAAGGGGCTTGCTAGCTTGCAGTGCTGCGCTTTAGCCTGCTGCGCTACAAGGGAGGACCCTCGTTAAAAAAAAATGTAGAAACCATTCTTGGCTTTCAGGCCTTACAAAAACCTGGCAAGCTGGATTTGGTCTGTCAGCCTACTTGGCTGAGGTCGGAGAGAAATCGTATGTGTTTGTTCTGTCGCCCTGAGCCTTTGCCTGCCTAACATCCATCTTCTTACACGTTAGATATGTCTCACACTTTCACCTAAGTGCTTCTCCTCCTGTTCTATCGATATTCTTCAGCTCCCAGCTTCCCCAAAGCTCTTAGGGGTTGTGCCTGGTGGTTGACCTCCCGAAGCCCAATTGTCTGTGCTCCTCGTGATGTTCATTGGGGCCTGTTATTTATCTTTTCTATATCTTTCCTGCGTCTTCCAAGCAAACTACCTTTTTGAAGGGCAGAGTTTGCATTTTAAGTCTCTGTGTGTCTCCTGGAGTCATGCCCTACACCTACTTGGTGTTCAATAAATATTCAGGAAAAAATGGTACTTTTTAGACCCTACTCTGCCGGGCTCGAAGGACTTATTTTATGCACAGAGTTCAGAAATGAAAAGCCAAACCCCAGCAAAATTGCTTCCTTTTGCATTCTTCATTTTGATGATGTCTCTAAGGTATGGTTTTCCAGAATCTTTATGCCCCTAATATATTCTAAATTACCTTCAATTTCTGTTGTAGCTAATAGATAGGAGGTGACATGGAAGGGTACAGGGCCTCCGGTCACCTGGAGTCGTATACCAACTTTGTCGGAGTGATCTCACAAACAGACCATACCAGAAGATTTTATTAAAGGTTTTACCTATACTAGATAATTATGCACCGTAAAGTTAACACACACTGGAAGGAGGCAAGAGGAATTTGGGGTATGCTGAGTGTAATTCAGCCAGTTGGGACAATGATAATTAGAACGACCCTGAGCTACACTTCAATATATTGTTCTGATCCAGGTACTATTTGGAGGTCATTGAACAGATGTTATTTGACATATTGCTGTACTCAGGGAAACAAAGAAAGGAAGAAAACAGCAGATTTTGAATATCCTGAATTCTGTGCCTAAGGTATTTACACCTATAAACTTTCCTTTCCATCCCTGTTACAGGGGGCCTCTTGAAAATCTGTTGAACCTTCAACCTGAACTCGAATTAGCCTACATATTACTTTTTGCATAGTAGATAATAATAATAAACTCCATATAAAAATTAACTATCGAGGATGTCTCCCTGTAAAAATGTTTTTAAAAACAGAGGGCTAAAAAACTCACCCTTGAAAGTTGGACTAGAAACTGAGCTTAACAGTGGGGGTATCAGCAGGGGATGGATAAGAAAGTCGGGGTAGAACACAGTGGGCTCTGGTGGGGGACTATGGGTGTTTTGGAGATAGGTGTGACATGGTAACAACACCTGAAGAAGAGAATCTGTGTCTCTAAAATACAAACAATGATATAAACCAATATCACCATAATAAAAAACAAACAAACAAACAAAAAAACAAACAAACAAAAAACTAAGGTACAATGAAGCAAAATGCCCCAACATTTCACCTCATGGCACCTGGTTACAAAGAGTCAGCCCAGAGGGATTCTGCATTTATTGTCATAGTGGGACAAACCCCACTCCAGAAATCCATCTTCAGAATTTATGGCCTTTCTTTCCTCACCAGGCTCCATTTCTGCCTCCAAAAGCAAACTCCCTAGCATTAAGTATATCATCTGCAGAGATACAGTCAGCTGCGGGATGCTGTGAACCCCTTACCTATTTCCCTCACAGGACACTCCTCCTTGAGAGTCTTTGAGGCTACCCTGCTTTCATAGTCCTTCATATTTTCTGGGAGGTCACTAATTGTGGTGACCAGGTCATTAGCCTAGACTTAGAGAGGAGATCAAAAGTCTTCTCTCACTTGGAAATTGCTAGGATAAATTCAGGAGACCAGGTGTATCTATAGAGGTCATGACTATATCCCCAGGGTCTGGTTTATTACTTGGTCCATGACAAAATGTGAAATACATGTGTTATCTTGGATCAGGCTCAGGGCCTATTATCTAGTCTATAATTATTAATGAAAAATGTTACACTTGATTCCACCTAATAAATACAGGTATATATATTTATACAGATAAATATATTTAAGTGATCAAATGAATCCTGACTGCCACATTATAGTTTCTTTGGGAGGCTGGCATGAATGGGAATGAGTGTGGCTGCAGGAGGTATAAGGTAGTGAACTTATACCCTAACACTAAGGCCCTCCTTAGTGGCCCAGTGGCTTAAAGCACAGCACTATGAAGCTAGCTGCAGCTGCTTCAGCATGAGTTCAATCTTTGGCCGGGGAGGTGACCCACAGGGTGAGGCAGACCTCTTCTGTCTTGCCCACTGCTCCCCTCAGCAGTGTGTACTTCATCAATCTGCCTGTTCTGCTCTTCACTCTCTGGTGAATCCACTCACTGCATCTTTGGCCTGTATCCCAGTTCTGTATGCATAAATAAAGAAATCCTTAAAAAATAAAGTTTAGGACCCTCTCTGGTGGTGCAATGGATTAGGACACAGCACTGCAAGCTGGCACAGCCCCGGAGGTGACCCACATGGCACAGCAGACCTCCCCTGTCTCACCCACTGCTCCCCTCAGCAGCATACTTCATAGATCTGCCTGTTCTGCTCCCCACTCTGTCTCTGGTGAATCCTTTCACTGCCCTGGCTGGCACCTCTGGCCTGTACCGCAGTTCTGTATGTATAAATAAATAAATCTTTAAAAAGAAATAAAGTTTAAGTAGTGACTCCATGAGGGTAATTACCAGCTCTAGACAATAAGAGGTGCAGGGTTGGAGAGAAGGTTGCTGGCAGTTACCTCAGTATCATGCACTTAAGTCACTGGGGCCTCTTCGCCCTGCCTTTCCATGGCTCTGCCAGGGCCCTGGCAGTTTTTTTTTTTCCATCTTGCATGAATTTCTTCACAGCTTCATAATTTGGCCTTGCAGAACTTAGACTTGCCGTGGGAGGTCTTTACTAGAATTCCTCTTTGATTTCCATGAGACCTGTTTTGGTCAACCTGTATTTCAAACCTCCATTTAAAAGATCCCGCTTGAATGATGATTTCCCTGACTCCTCCTAATTCTCCCCACTGGACCCTACCTCCTGTTTTTTGCCATCTCCCCTTCCTGCCCACATACACACTATTAGCCTGACAGGGTCCTTCCAGTCCTCTTTCGATCTCTCTTTCCTGATCACTCATTCTGTATTTCAGCCCTCCCCTCCCTTCACTATTTCTACTTCCGAGTAGCAGCTCACTCAGTTCTGTCTCAACATAATCACACATACTTGGCTTAGACCTATGGGCATGCTGATGTGTAGTAGCCATCTCTTCTGTAGACTATACGGCTGAGGAGAGGAGGTCTGTGGTGTGCACCCACGTTCGCCATTTTAGACTCTGTGCCTGGCTCAAGGTGTGTGCACATTGAATATTTAATGAACAAAAGAACAGGTGCTCCCATTGCACTGAATGAAAGTCACATCACTTTGTGGCTTAGCCATGGCTTCTTTACTCTTGTTTACTTTGTTTTTAAATGATTCTTTCATGGTGCATTCCTGCTCCTCGAGCACAGAAAGCATACATTTTTATCACTGATGTCAGTGAAGGGAAAATGAAGTTGACAGGCTTTTACACCATTGGCCTCGTGACTACTGCCAGTTGGCCTTGATCCTGTTCATGTAGAAGGCGCGTGGGTGTGAGCATGTGTACCAGATTACGGACACCTGAGCGTGGGTGTGTGCGCATGTGCAAGAGTGCACACCTGTGCCTAGGAGGGAGGGGATAAAAGGGCGGCGTCCCCCTGGGGAAGGGGCTCGGGTTGCTGTTGGCCTGCTGCTTTGTCTCCCCTGCTTGTATTAAAACCTCTGAAAATGAGGCCAAGGACTCCAAAATTCTCTTTCAAATCACTGGGACTGAACATGAATCTATTCAGCCTGGGATGGATGCAAAACAGTCATGTAGGTAAGTGCTTAACATATATTACAACAATTTAAAAGCCTTCTTATGTTTTTCCCATGGCTCATGTATCTCTGTGCTGTGATTTTTCTGACTTTTTGGACTCAGGCATTTGGAGCTTTCATTGGCGCTCGGTTTGCTTTCTGCTGGGGTAGCTGAGTGTGGAGAGGATCGTGAAACCGCGCAGTGCCTTTCCGTGTTCTTTTCGTTGTTGGTGATGGGCTTTAGAGGGAGAAAGCGCGGAACTGTGCTTTGTTGGTGGGCGGCGCTAGAGAGTGTTTGAAACAGTGGAGCAAGGCCCTGAAGTTGGGCCAGGAGGCAGCTGGGGATGCTTGGGAAGAGCACAAAGGCCTGTGCTCCCCACAGAAACAGTCATGGCGAGATCTCCCGGCAGGTGGACACGGTTCATCCACCCAGGCGTTTTCAAATCTCCCTGGTGAATGAGAAAGAGAAATACTGCACCGTATCACTACCATGTGGAAACTGAAAGCTGAACTCCTAGAACTCCCACTGTGGCATGGAGGTTGCCTGGAAGTAGAAGGTGGAGCAAACAGTAGTGTTGGTCCAAGGTACAAACTTCTAGTTACCAGATGAAGTTCTGGGGCTGTTGTGTCCAGTATGTGTGAATTAACTTGAGTGTGGCAAACACACCTCCAGGGGCATGTATATCAAAGTATCAGGTTACACACACTTTATATACAAACTTGTCAAGTATGCTTCAGTGAAGTTGAGGAAAGGCAAAATAAGGGCTCCCAGGTGATTCTAATGTGCCCCCAGGGTGGAAAGCGGCTGCTCCGGGAGAATAAACACAGCTGTGACTGTTCCTGAAGAGGCTTCACAGCGTCTCCTGGCAGCATGATGACACTTGGAGCCAGTATGTTTTGCTTGACAAATAAGAAGAAAGCTTTGTTCTCAGGCTATGGTGCATTTTGTTTTTGTTCTGCCCCAATGTCTGTCCGGCTGCAAGAAAGGAAGGTGGGAGGCAGAAAGGCTGAGCAAGCAGAGTTTATTGCTGGAGGTGGGGGGTGGTGGTGGGGAGAAGGGTCTCATATAGATTCTAAACTCAGATTCCAAAGGGGTGACTCATCGCTGTGTCCCTTGATGTAAGGCCCAGTTCATTTTCACCTTCTCCTAGTCCCATCCCCGATGCAAGGTCCAGTTAACTGGATGCAAAGCCCAGTTTATTACCCCCAGTTTATTACCCTCAGTAAATCTCTGCTCTTGGTCACTCCCAACAGTTTTTCTTTGCATAGGCATGGAAGGAAAAACTCTAGGGTGACTGTGACCTGGAAACTTCAGAAGAAAAATAAGGCTTGAGACCTGGAGTCTCACATCTGATTCTACACTCTTCCTCTTGTCAGTGGGGCAGGCAGAATTTATGGGATCTGTAGCCAGTGGAATGGAGGTGTTTTGAAACTTGATTGTTTGGGGGGCATCAGGGAATCAAGAGGGAAATATCAACAGGAGAAATAGAGGTGAGTGTATATATATAAAGACTTTGCATTTTCAGGGTTTGATGCTCATTTGATTTGTAAATCACAAAGTTTGGGTTTGATGCTTAACTTGGCTACTTGACATCTGTGGGGTTCTGAATAAAACACTTAACTGAAAATCCTCATTTGCCAAGTGGGAATAGTGGTACATGTTGCTCCTAGGTTCTTATGAGAATTAAATGGATGATGTTTGTGAAATACTTAGCAGAACACCAGGTGGATAGGAGACTCAGCAAATGAGGCCTGTTGGTAATAACAGCAAAGGCAAGTTCCTGAGTGGTTAGGCCACAGGGTCCTTGACAGCAGGAAGCATTTTTCTTGGCGCTTCTCTTCCAGCCCTAATCTGGGTTTTACTACTGTGTGTGGCACCCAACTGATGATGGGTTGGAGTTCTTACAGTCAGGCTGGGGGAGGAAGTGCAAGTTAATCGTTCTAGGAAGGACTGTGCTGAGCAGAGAACCACTGGGCCATAAACATTAGTGTGAATCTGAATCACCAGGAACCTGAACAGATGTCTGGGTCCTCCCCCAGAAATTCTGATATACAGATTTGGGACTCAGCTTTAGATGGTCTCCAGCAGCCCCCCACAACCCACTGGGGTTCATGCTCTTGTGTGATCTTCTCCAGTGGCGTGTGGCCTGGGCCTAGGGCCTCACTTCTCAGGACTAGACTCCAGCAGTGGTGGGCTGATACCTTTTCTGAGAGTAAGTTAAAAAGAGGTGGTGTTTCCAGGGATGCTGGCTGGGAGGACAGCTACCTACTGTGAACTACTCTGTCAGGAGGCCCTTGGGTAAGAAACTGTCCCACTGGGACAGTAGGGGACAGAGGTCTGCCACCTGGACAGGGCTGAGCTTGGAAGCAGATCCTCCCAGAATGGAGCCTTGAGATGGCTGTGTGGGGCCAGCCAACACCTGGACTGCAGCTTGTGGCAGATTTTGAGAGGCACAGAGTTAAGCCATGCCCAGATTCCTGCCAAAAATTCTGTGAGATAGTAAGTTGTAGTAAATGTCGTTTTTTTAAGCCACTAATTTGGAGATAATTTGCTACACAGGCATGCATAATAAATGCAGTAGATCTGGAGTGAGGTCCAAGAACTTCTTTTGTTTAATAACAAGCTCTCAGATGAGGTTGATGGCTACTGATCTGAGAGTCACATTTGGAAAAACACTTGTTTATTATCCTAAAATTGTTTTTGTCTTTCTAATAACCGATCACCTTCAGATAACTCAGTCCATTTAAATACTTTCCTCAGACAAAAAGGCAAATGATGAGCCATTTACCCTGCATACTCCACCTTTGTTCCTTCCTCTCCACCCCTGATGACCACTAACTCCAGAGATGCTTCCTTGACCCAGTTTTCCCTGGTTATTTAATTCAAGCCCAGGGACAGCTATTGAGTGATTAATGCATACTGTGGCTCATCACTTTATTTTAAAAAATACTTTCCTCCAGGAAACTGAGTGGGGCAGGTGATTTGTTCTCATTCAAGAGAGAAAATGTGGCCATGAAGTAAAGTGAATTGCTTAGGTGCACAAGAAACTAGAACTTGAGCGAGGATGTGAACTCATGCCTCCTGATTCTGTGATCTTATTTCTAACCTTGCCTTTTCCCTAGTAGCTGTCTTAAGCCTTAATTTGCTTTATTATGACCTGGTCAGAGGTCAGGGGTTATAAAGAACAGAAATTACTCTATAAAGTAGAGAAAGGGTTGCAGAGGGCTAGCTAAGGGTTGCAGAAAGTTAAATGGTAGGAAGGCAATCACATTTTGATTTGAAATTGCAAAAGATAATAGCCAGTCCTTAGATAATGCTTGTTCAGTGTTGCTTTGTTATAATGTTTATTTAGAACAACCAAACCACTCCCAGTCTTGGCCACTGTGTGGAATCTGGGGACTGCATGATTCCGTGTCTGCGTGGGCTTGTCCTGGTCTGCTCTTCCCTCCTGTGCCTACAGGGTGCACAGCAGGTTCACTGTGTGTCTACGTTGTCTCGGTCTGAGTGTGGCACTACATGGATGATATGCCCTGTGAGGGGAGGGTGTCGTTCGCAGGGTTGGTCCCTACCTCACACCTGCAGCTTCCTAATGGGCTCAGGTCATCCATGGCCCTGAGCTGGAATATGAGATAATGAGAGTGAATGAATGGTATTGCTTAATATTAGAAGTGTTTGTCTTTATTTTTAGATGGACTTTTGTGACAAATATGCTATAAGAACTTAATTGTGACTTATATCAGTTAACCAGTGGTAAGGTGCTTATACATAGTTTCACTGAGTCTTAGTTTCTGATAATATATTGGTGACTTTAAGTGATCACTCAATATACATTCTGGAAACATGGGAACTGAAATGGAAAGTCAAGAACCAAGAATTTTTTTCTTTCATTGTTCATGAATCTCTTGGGTTCTGTCCTTTCTCCTGCTTCTTCTGTGACTCTTGGCCTTTCTGCTCCCCTGGAAGGTCAGCTTGCTTTTGCTTTTACTTTGTTATGGTGCTGACCTGACTCTCATTTAGTAATTAATCTTCAAGACCTACCAGTATTTCATAAGAATCTTCAACTCTTAGTTGTAATTCCAAGAGAGGTAATATTTAATGAGGTTACTTGACCTGTGGGTTAGTAGGGTCTGGTGCCACCTTTCTCCTACCCAACACTATCGGGTGAGAAGTTGAGGGGCTAGGGTGCATGGCAGGAGCATTATGCAAGACTAAGGATCAACAAATACCTTCTATAAAGGACCAGATGGTAATTAGGCAGGAGGGAGAGATTGATTTAGACTGCATATGGGTCTCTCACTACTTAAGAGGTAAGTGTTTTTGTTACTAAGGAGAAGGACAAAATTTCAAAGCAATCATTTAGAGTGGCCAGAACGGGAAAAGGTCTACTAGAGGTTTCATAAGAGGTATCTAGCTGTGGAATGAACTTTTCCCTTAGAGTGGCTTCATTTAGTAACTATTGAGTTTGCATTCAGACAAGCTACTGAATGCAGCGCTACAAAAAGACACTCCTAAATGATGTGGAGTCTCTTCTGACTACTGCCCCTTTTTCATGTGGTCAGTTCATGCTGTGGTCACATGGGAAAGGAGCTTGCCTGCAAAGCCGATGTGCACCATAGCTAAGAATGTAGATTTTGTATTTGGAAATTACAAGAAACACCAAACAGATGGATTCTGCTTGCATCAAAGGAGCCTTCAGAAGATGTAACATGTATAATTGAGCCAAAGATGCCATCAATTGTGTAGCACAATCCTATTTTATGTGCTACTGAAAAAGAGCCAAGGACTGGCAATTTAACAATGACAAACCATTGACTCCAAGACACATCACCATATCAAAGATTCTAGTATGTGCAAAAAATATGACTTAGAATTGATGAAAATGGCTGGCTTACCAAGAGTAATCATTCCTAAAATTTGTGTTAACATCAGGAAGCCCTGATATTCAGCAGCAATGGGGTCTTGAAGTCCTGGGAATTACACTAACTGTCCTGTCATCACTAGGAAAATGAAACATTAAAGTTGTTAGTAGTCATTTAACTCAGCCTCTCTCCTACATCCTAGGAAAGAAAAAACTATCCCTCGTTCTAGCATGATCTCTTTAACATTGACTCAATTGTTCTGGGCATTTCTGGAATTCCCTATATGTGCCTCACACACAGAGACATATATAGCCTCACATATTTTTGGGGGTTATAACTTACTGGGTAATTACAATTTAAATGTGGTCATGCTTATAATTTAAATGTGATCATGTGAGAATGCTGAGTTTGATTAATAGTGTTACTTGTGAAAAGAAAGTGTCTTAGAAATTCAACCAACTGAAGAAAGTTCTACCACAAGGTGTTCCCAATGACCATGTCTTAGTTTATTCATTTTCCTCTCATTCAGTAAGAGTGCTTGCCCTGCACCAAGCCCTAAGTCAGTGACAGACATGCCTTGCCAGTTTGCTTTCCTCACAGTTTACAGTTCTTCTAACTTCAGCCTGGAAAACACTGGATTAGACAGGTTTGACTGGGGTGCCTGCCAGTGGTCCAGTCCTCTGCTTGCAGGGTCGCTGTGATGTAGCGCAGACAGGTTACTGGCTTTTCTCTACTGGAGATCTTGACAAAGAGGGTGATGTGGATGCCCTGAGCACAGTGTTTGTCAACCGGATGTGGGACTGCACCACACACATTGCTTGGTTTTAGACCCCAAAGAACCAGGTTGAAGGTGAGGGTGGTGCTGGTGAAAATGATACCACGTGGTGTCATGTCAGGTGCTCTGTTATTAGTCACACAGAGAAGGCACCTTGAGGGGCTGCCTGTGGTCATTGGAAATTACATAGTAAAGTGGAAACTTTATCATAGAAAACTCAAGGATAGAGCCAGTCACACATTTTTAGCCAGGGTTCAGTAACCCTGATTTGACCACTGGTGAAGAATCTGTGGAGAAACATGGATTATATTGTAATGAGCTGTATTCATTATCATGCACACCAGTATAGTTGATCTTAATACTAACATTTTACAGACTTTAATAAGGCATTTTTAACATGCTAGAGCACTTTATTTATTCACATTTGAGTGTACATTAGCTCACTTTTTGATAAAATTAATGAGTCCAATGTTCAAACTCTTAAAGTTATTCAGAGAGGTTTACATTGAGTTTTAGGCAATTATCAGTAGACCTTTAAAAGGCTATGCCCATGATTTGTTGATAATCATAGGAAAAGTGAAATGAAAAATAAATGATTTTCTTCTGAATATAAAAGCACATTTGCTCTATATCATGAGGAAGCTGGAAATAGGAATAGGATGAGAACAATACTCAAGTTTATTGCTGCGCTCGCTGTTATATTTTCTGAATTGTGCTCTTCCAGGTTGATTTATCTGTACTGATTATTGACATCTGCAATTTTATTAGTCTTAAACATTTTACTTTTCTCATTTCCTACTGTTCTTTCCTCCTCATTTCTCTGTCTTGGTAATGTAGCATTTCATTTTGGAGCAATACTCTTATTTTTTCTGTTTTAATATTTCTTCTGAGTCCTTGGAATTCTTATACGCAGTTGAGCACATTTTAAAATTTTCTTAAAAATTTATACCCTTTATTAAGCAAAAGAAAGCTCAAAAAGGCATAAATAACTTTGTATAAGAAAACAAAAACACAGAAAGCCATAATTCTTATAAATATTTTAATTGTAGCTTTTAAGTATTTCAAACTCTTTTAAGAAGTAAAATATAGTCAAAACAATTTCAGTCCCTGTTTACCCTTCCCTGTGCTCCCACCTCACATTCTGAATCTGTTTATTATTCCCATTTATTTCTTTTTGCTTTAATTTAAATATTTAAGTTGCCTTGAATAAAACATATTTTGCGTAGTTAAAAATTTAACACAAATGGTATCAATCTGCATGAATTGTTGTACTTTTTAATTCAAAAAGTAAGTTTATGATTTTTATCCCCATTGACAGATCTAACTATAGTTCATTTTAAGTGCTATGTTACTCCAAATTACTTCAATTTATTATCATTCTCCTGATGAAGGATATTTAGGTTATTTTAAATATTTTTGTCTTTACATAAAGTTACAATAAATGCAAGAAAGATGCTTTTTTTGTGTGTTTCTTTGTGCCAAGAGGGAGCGATCCTTCCAGGAATTGCTATGTACACCCAAGATTCTTATGTTAAAACCCTAAGGCTTAGTACCTCAGGATGTGACCACATTTGGAGTCGGGGGCTTTCCAGAGGTAGCTAAGTTAAAACAAGGCTGTTTGGGTGAGCCCTAATATAGTCTGGCTGGCGTCCTTACTAGATGAGGGAATCGGACACCACGGTGCCTTGGGAAGAAGTGACAGGAGACCGCTGCAAGAGGAACTGAGAAGTCTTGCACCTGCCGGCCCTGTGATGTTGGCCTGCCAGCTTCCAACCCGTGAGAAAACCTGTTTCTGTGGGACTACCCACTCTGTGGGACTGAGTTAGGGCCACTCACGCTGACTAATACTCTCAGGAATGAGAAGACTGGAGGGATGTTTGAGGGTTCAGTTTCAGGGGATAATGCCACAGCACTCTCTGAAATGGTTCAGGCAAATTAATCACCTGCCACTGGCCCTCTTCTTGTGTCACATTGTCACCAATGCCAAAGGAGGCTTGACAAGGTGTTTTTAATTTGCATTTTTTAGTGAGGTTAAACATCTTATGTTGATGAGCTACATATGCTCTTTATTTTTCTGTAAATGGCCTCTACTTATTTATTTTTTGCCTATTTTTCTATTGGAAATCTTTTTCAATAATTTTTGGATATAGTGTCTGTTACTACTTTCACCTTACATTTGTAATTTTGCTGCCTCAAAGTTAGGGAAGCGCAACATTTTATATTCTTCCTGATTCTTGTTTATTTTTCAGTAACTAAAAGTATGCTGTTTTTTCATACCTAAATAGCTAGTTGTATTATTGGGTTTTCCTTGTATGTACATATTACCTTATATTTTTGGAGCTGTTACCTGACATATGAATTTAGAATACTTTAGATTTCTGCTGAGTTAAATCTTTAACAATTTTTAAAATGCTCACAATGCTATTTGCCTTAATGTTTACTTTGTCTGAAGTCAATATTACTGTATTTGTCTTTCTTGGTTTTGGTTTTCTTACTATAATTTTCTATCTCTGTGCTCTCAATTTTTCTGAGTACTGATGATTTCAGACATGATTATAAAGATGATTTCTTTATAAATGACACATCACTGGAATTTAAAAATCCAATTTGAAAATTGTCTTTCAATTTCAGAATTTAGTTCAATTACACTTAACATAATTACTGATATTTAGATTCATTTTGCTAATCTTAAATTTTGTATTTTATTTGTGAAATTTTTCTTTCTCTGCTTTCTTTTGGGTTGTCATTAGCTTCCCCACCCTCTTTGATTTCAGGTCCCCATTCTCTTATTCCTTACCTATTACTTTCCCTTTACCTCACCTTCTATTCTGTCTGAATGCTCACTACAATGTGACATTTGCTTACAACTCTTCAATGGCTTCCATTTGGTTTTGAGTAAAAGCTTACTTTCTTTCCCAGCCATGTGAGATGGTGAGCCTCAACAGGTGACTTCACCAGTGACAGAGTGGGGAGCAGAACAGGCAGATTGAGGAAGTACACTGCTAAGGGGAGCAGTGGTTGGGTCAGGAGAGGTCTGCCTGCACCGTGTGGTCACCTCTGAGGCAGAGGATCAAACTTGCACTGCAGCTAGCTTGCATTCTTACCCGTTGCGCCACCAGGGAGGGCCCTAGTGCAGCTTCTAATACAGATTGTGCACTTGACAATCTCCCTCTCACCTTTCACACCTCAGGTCAGGATCACTTTCTCTGAGACTTTTAAGGGCCCTTGGAGCCTAGGAATATTAGATGCATCTTCCTTTCCATTGTAATAGCATGCCATACACTTCTCTGTTGCTAATTATGGTTTCTGATCACATTTGTTTGGTAAATTCACATCAAATGTCATTTTTGGACTGAACTTCTTAGTGGCAAGGAGTGGGTCTTATTTCCATTCCCAGGGTCCAGTACACACTTAGCTCAATTCATATTGACTGAATAAATTGAAAAAAAAAAAGCGTTAATTTTTTAAAAGCTGATTTATTGTAAGTCATCAATAGTATCATGCTCACTTCTGGTATTTTTATGCCTTTTCTGTTGTGAGAGGGACTTGTCTTCCCAGCTGGCTTGTGAGTTTTCTGTAGCAGAGGCCATGTTTTATTTGCTTCATGCCACTTTGTCCCTTAGCAGTGTAAAGTCTAAAACAAAATCCCAGGACACGTGGCTTGATTGATGAGAAACTCAATGCAGCGTGCGTTCTGATGCTAAGGGTGTGACAATCCTGATGGCAGGCAGGGAAGTAAAGAGGTTCAAATGCCAGGGCACAAGGTCACTCCCCTTTGGTGGGGCCCATGGCAATGGCCACCAGGTCATCTGACCGGTCCTGCTCTTTGTCCATCAACCTGCACTCCCGGCAAGGGCCTTCCCATCAGCCTCAGTGGGTCCTGGAACTTTCTATGGCCTACTCGGCATTTTAGTCTTTTTTTTTTTCCTTCTCAGAAACACAAGCTAAGAAAACCACACATCTTCACTCTCACTCCATACAGTCTAATGACTACTCTGGCTTTTTTTTTTTTTAGCAGAGATTTTGCTTCCTTGCAATGATAGAAAGATGACTTAGGGTGAAATAAGACTTAGGATGAAATCCTTTGGTAGTCAAAACTTTATTACTAAGGTCTCTCAACAGTTAAAAATAGTTTTAGGCCAGAGTTTCTCTGCATGTGGTCTCCAGAGCACCCATGTTCCCTGATCTTGTTAGAAATGTGCATTCTTGGGTTCCACTCAGACCTCCTGATGAGACTCTGTAGGGGTGCAGCAATCTTGCTTTCCTGGGGATGCTGATATATGTTACAGACTGAGAATCTGTGCTTTAGACCTTTGGTTAATCTGATAAAAGGAGTAAGTGATGTCCTTTATTTTTTTTCTCTCATGATTATTTTAAAAACATTTAAATAGCACAGACATCTTTATAAACAGTCAAACAACAGTGTTAAATTAGACACGATCAGGCCACACGGCAGCCAGAAAGGCAGAGCAGAACCACCGTTAGAAGAACGGGCTGGGTTTGTGTCTTCCTCTTGTCTCCTTGTGTGACCTTGAATACTCTGCCTCTTCATGGCTCATCCCTCAGCTGTAACATTGAGAACACAGCAGTACCTTATAAGAAGGGTTCTTGTGAGAAATGAATGAGTTCACACTGATAAGTGCTTAGAACAGTATCTGGCACATAGTGCATAATCGATTATGACATAAAATAAGTGAACCTGAAGCCAAAGGTTTGGTGATCCAGCATGGGCCAGAGAAGAGGTGGATGAGCAAGTCACACCCTCTGCCTAGTGTCTTTGCTGCTGCCTGTTGGTGAGTCCCGTCTGTAGGTCAGACCAGAGCAGGCTTACCAGATGCTGAGGGGAGAACCTGGCTGCAGATGATGCAACTTCCAGGGAACCTGCATGTATTTACCTGGCATTACCACCTGTGTTCTGATTGCTGGGGGAGGAGATAAGTGCTGTCACCCTTCACCAGGGTGTGGCAGTAGTCTGACATCCCGGGGCCATCACATGGTCCTATTATACGTTGAAGAACTTTCTAAAAAAAAAAAAAAATCCTAGCACTGACATCTATTGTTGGTTGGTGGTAGATGCTCCATCACTTAGCAAATTTGATGTGTTTTAACCTAGCTTTCAACTTTCTCTAATCCTGCTTCATCAATCCTTTTCTGCTCGGGCACGTCTACCTTCATTTGGCAGACATGGCAGGTTTTACATTTCCCCCATGTAAATGACTTGTTTATTACAGTAGGGGTCCCTGGTCTTGGAAACAGCTTACAGATCTCCTCCAATAGAGCTCAGAAAGGGCTTCATGAATAATAATGTGCAAGTAAACCTGATGTGAGCTTGGACACTGCCTCTTTGAAATTCATACATCATCCTAAGTGCCATCATTTAAACAGAAAACTCAGAAGGCTTCCTGTGAAGGTTGAGTCTGAAATATGCTTTCTTTACAAAACTTATCATTTTAGCACAAAACAAACACCAGAAAGGAAAGGTGGGAGTAGGTGCTTCCTGGTATGTGTTTTACTTCAGCATAAAATTTGTTTTTCTGATTGTGCTGGGACTTTTCATAGCCCCTAGCTTTCACTTTTTAATTTGCATCTCTCATTCTATTAAATATCTTTCAGCTTCCTTCTAGAGGATGAATTTATTGAAAAGACCCAAAATTGAGGGTGAGGAGAGGGTCATCCAAAACAAAATAAGTTAACTCAATTCCACTTGTTTGGGACATGAGAGAATTGTTGATGTATCTGTAGTTTGGTTTTCAGCTTCTACCTAGACCAGAGATCCTCACACTGGCCTGCACACCATGACTTGGAGATGTTCAAACTATTATGGATGCCTGGGATCTATTCTCGTTCTTGTGATCTTGTGTGTTTTGGACATTGGGATTCCTCAACAATGCCAGGGTGATTCTAATATGTGAAGAGGGGCCAGAGTTTGAGAATCAAACTCTCTACCACATGTATCGGAGATGGCCTCTGGAGAAGTAGTCAGACATTTCAGGTAAGGTTACCTGGTGTAGAAGAGAACCCTGAGGGAGAAAGGTGGAAGGTACAGCTAGGTACAGAAGCTGGGAGCTTTGCTTTATATTTACTTCACCGTCTCCCCTACCTGCTTTCACTGTTACAAAACTCAGACTTAGGGAGGAAGAGGACAGTAAGCTTCTCTAGTAAAAGTTCTGTGAAAAAATTTGTCCCCAAAGAACTGGCAATGGGGTGTGACACAGTGACCTAAGGGGCCACAGGTTCCCTTGTGTTTTCATCTGCCATGCAGAAAAGTAACCCTCGCACAGTGGGAGGGTAGCAGGTGGTCAGTGAATCCCAGGGACTTCGGTGCAGACTGCAGAATCCATCTAGGCCCAGCCGATACTTGCACCTCATACATGCAACCGGGGCTCAGTGTCCAAGATCTACAGAGAGGTCCTACAACTCAACAACAACAAAAATCAAAAGTGATCTCATGAGATCTGAATAAACACTTCTCAAAAGAAGTCCTACAGGTGGCCAACAGGAATATGAAAAATTGCTCATGTTGTCCCACATTCCTGTATTTATGGATTTAGTTTCTTATTCATTGAGAAATTTATAGGACTCTGACTATAAATCAGGCCTGTGGACTCCTCCCTTCTTACGAAAGCCCCCACCCTCCTGAATTCCCGTACAGTCCATATTATCTCACATTCATGTATTTATAGATTTAGTTTCTTACTCATTCAGAAATTTATAGAAGTCCATTAAAAATGAGAGAATGGTTGAGTCTGCTGTCTCTTTTAACTACCTCTTATTTGTGTTCTTTCCTTTTCTTGTCAAATTGCACTAAAAGCATAGTCTGTAACTAGACTATTAAAGTTTCTTTTTAACTACTGAAATCACCCAAATTTCCCCTATCCAAATATATACTGGAAGCACATCTCCTTACAACCTCCTTGAATTTCCTTCTCCACAGGATTAGCAACCTGTTTTAGCATCACCTCTTACCTTCATCCTTCTAGATCAGACATCTGACAGTGCCCCTCAATTCTAACTGAAAGCACACAGTCCTGGGCTCTTGCTCTTCCTCTCTAATTTGTACTTTTGGGGTTCAATCCAGTTGTCTTCATTTTTATCTGAATAACTGTATCTTACTCTTTTGTTTTGACAAAATATCACCTCTTAAAATTGGATTCTGTGGTTCTCTTTTCTGTCTGACATGGGTCTGTCTTCAAGTGCTCGATCTTTATTATCATAATTTTTGTAAGAGCCACTGGCTGGAGTAGAATGAAAAGCAAGCCAACTATGTCCCTCTTTCTCCCTGGAAACTGAATATCCCTAAGATCAAATCTTCTTGATCTTTGAAGAGTCTCCTGAAGGCTTTGCCTGTTATCCCTATTACCACTAGTGATTTTGGAGTGACAGAAGAGTGAGGGAACACAGATGGTCACACAAAGTGGGACTGAATGAAGCCTCCAATGGTGAAGTTCCTTTTTTATTGAAACTGGCGGGCCAAAGTTGTGGAGGGAGAAGTTCTAGACTGCACAAAAGAGCCTGAACTATAATATGAATTGGAGTGAAGAGGTTACTGTGATGGTAGGTTAGCTGTGGCAGGTGAGAAAAGAGAAAAGGATAGACTTTGGCTGTAAAGGAGGATGTGGATAATTCTTGATCTACTTAGAGGGTAGAATAAATGAGATTTGTGACTGGATTGGATGTGGGGGTTAAGATGAAGAGGGGGTCCACGTCTCCCTATTTTGGGGGGCTGAGCAACTTGTCGAATGGTAGTGTAATTTATTAAGCTGGAGGGAATGCTCTTGAAACCTTGAAATCTCTCCTGCACAGGGTCTGGGATGTGGAAGAACTGTTTGCAGCTGAAGTGTTCCTTCATTCTCTTGATTTAAAAGCTTCCTCTTGGTGTAAATTTTCTGATGTATAAAAAATTCTGCAAAGCAGGTGCAGTGAGTGTGGCACTGGTTGTCTGGAGAGACTGCCAGTGCCCATCACATGCACAGGATTTGTCCTGTACTGATTCCCCAGTCAAAAACAGCAAGCGATTCATGTTGTCTGCCAAACTGAAAAAGTAACTCTCACTAATAACTTTACAAGCTGAGGCCGGAAAAGTAATACATCAATATGGTTTATTCTAATATATATATATTTTTTAAAGATTTATTTGTACATACAGAACTGGGGTACAGGCCAGAGGCTCAGGGGTGGCGAGAGGATTCACCGGAGACAGAGCAGGGAGCAGAACAGGCAGATCTACGAAGCACACTGCTGAGGGGAGCAGCGGGTGGGTCAGGAGAGGTCTGCCGTGCCATGTGGTCATCTCCGGGGCAGGCGGGGATCGAACTCATGTGGAAGTGGCTTTGGCTTCTCAGTGCAGTGCTTTAACCCGCTGCACCACCAGGGAGGGCCCTATTCTAATATATTTAATGGTACATTTTCACTTATTCTAATAAAATAATGATCTGATCAATTTTGATCATTTTAAATTTTGTTTACAATGTAAAACTGGATTATTCTTTCGGGAGCAAAGTATTTCTGATTGGATCCCACTTGTAGAGAGAAGACATCAAGAATCATTAGTTACTGGGAAAATGATCAAGTAAATACTTATGTCCTTAAATTCATGAAAAGTTTATATTCTTATAGGTGCTGTGGACCCAAGCTGCATATATGTGGCAGGTGTATATTAATGTCACTCTGCAACTGAAGGGTGGAAAGACTTTGAGTTGGTTTTAAGTCATTTGTAGTGGAAATGGTAGGACAGCATGCTTGACAGAATAAGGTTTCAAAGCAAATTGAACATAGAGCTATATATTGAATCACTAGGATTAGCTCAGGCAAGGCACATTGCATGTATACATAGGTCATACAAAACCATAGTGTTGTCAGATATTATTTTAGTCATATTCATTACTTTATTCATTGCGCCATCATCACTTTATTCATTACACCACCTTACTATAGTCTCCAAGAAAAATGAAGACATCTCTAAATTCATTATAATAAAACTCAAGTGGAAATTCAAATGAATAAAACTCTAGACTGTTAAAATTCATTTTCTTCTAAAAATTTAATTGGAATGTCAAATAAGATTATTAAAGTACAAGAGTAATTAAAAAAAATTACTCCTGTGATAATATTAGGGGATGATTACTAATGTGTAAGAATGTGCATATCTACTTATAGCTATAAAGACACACACACACATTAGGGTATATACACCAAGACATATATGCTTTCTCATTCTTTAAGTCTCTGTATACATTTTTCTTCTTAGGATGAATCTCTGATGATGAATTAGAAAATTACTGTGCGGAACTTCTGTTGTATAAGTGGCTATTTCTATGGCCTTCAAGTTGCAAGTTGCTGTATCCTGGGTCATCTTGTCTAGTTAGTTAGTCGGCCTCCGGGTTGCGTCTTCTAATTCCTGTCTGAGAGTAAAGACTAAGCTACAGCTTTGGCAGATGGAATACAATCATTGCTCAAGAGTTAGAATATCTCACATTGAGTCAGAAGCCCCGAGTCACCACCTCTATTCTATTGTTACCTAAATATTTGAAACCCAAATTTCACTAACTTATAACATGGGCTCACATTTCTCTGCTCCTAACCCACTTTTTAGTTAAAATTTAGCTCCGCTTTCTAATACCTGGTACCCTTAGCTGCTTCTCCTTTCTTAATCTGGGAGACAGCTTGGAGTGTTTCTCCTACCTCCTTGCCAAAAGATTAATGCTAAAGCTTTTCCTTTTCTCCAAAGGACTGGTGTCCTAATTCTGCCTAGGCCCAAGAGGTCGCCGGCAGAGTGCTTGTTCACACCATCACTCTCGTTCTGGGAGCAGAGTCCCATCTCAGGCAGCACCTACAGCTTCTGCCAAGTCATTTCCTTCCATGTAGGATATGGTGACCTCTGTTTCGATCTCAACAGGATCTGTGCAGACCATCTGGACCCCAAGAGATTTACTCAGAAATGTATTAGTCCACATCCAGAAAGAATCCTGGAAATTTTAAGAAGGATTAGAGACTTGAATATGCTGATACTGCCAATTTGTGTTAGCTGCATCAGAGGCTGCGCATGGAGGCTGAGAGGATCACCCTGGGCCATTGTCCTGGTCCAATTTTCTGACAAACCTTACCACCCACTATAGACAAAGTATCGGCAAATGAAGCTGACTGCTGAGTATCAAATTCCTGATAGTTTCAACAGCATAGTGGGTATCACACTGACTTGATAAATCCTCAGTAGGTTTCTTTCAGCACTTTCACGCCCCCCAATCATAATGCTGTTCCCACAGTTGCCTCTGTGACTAGTTTAGTTCTCAAGATCCAGGAACAACACAATCCTATTTGTATCCTCTGACAGCACAACTCAGAAATTGAACATTTAGCTGAATAGAAGTTGGCTTGTCAAATTATGAACATAGAAACCCTCACTGACAATGTTAACAATAAAAACTTTTAAAGCACTAGGAAGGGAATGTGAGAATTTGAAGAAGGGTGGAAAAAGTAATGTGTAGTAGAGCTGGAGGGACCTCAGAAAACACTTGGAAAACAGGGAAATTTAATTGAAAAAATATTGATCCAAAGGAAAAAAAATCAGGTTCCTGTTCTGATATCAGTCCTACAAATCTTCATTCTTCTCCTCTTTGACGACCACGCCCAGGAAATAACATCATCTCATTTTCTTTTCCCTCAAAGATATTGATATCAAGTGCTATTGACTTTGAGGCCAGCCTTTGATTTCCCTCAGTGTAATGACTCAAGATTTTCCCATATTCCATTTGCTCTGATATTTTTAATTCAGTATCTCCCATTTCATCCCATATTGTAAACATCTCTCGAGCCTATTTCTAACCAATGTATTTTCTTTTAAGTGTGTTCTCTCCTCTCTGATATTCTGTGGAACAAAATGCCCATGTTTCCTGGGCAGTAATTCCTTGTAGGTGCTTGTTTAATTTCCCTATGGAGACTCTCCTTTCTGATACTTTTGACTCACTAGGGAACTTTTGCATCTGCATCTTCCCACCCACTATTTTGTTTCAAAGCATAAATGAGGTCAGACTCATTCACTTTGCCCATCAGTGAAAAATCAATGGAAGTCCACCCAGGCCCTCCTTAATTGCCTCAAACTGCTTGAAGCTGGGGTCAATCATATCTTTCCTACCCTATCCTGCCAGTTAAATCCTAAATCTGTCAAAGACAAGTTGTCAAAGACAAACTTAGTATACAATCTTCAGATGTTGGGTATGTAGGTTGCCTTTTTTCCCTGTCATAATCTAGCCTACAGTCCAGATACTTCAGTGATGCTTTAGTTCTACTTTTTCATGACAGGTCTTGACAATTTGTGTTTACTCCCCATCAAATCTTCCATTTCACCTTGACCAAAATTCACCAAAACTAAATACAAAAAAATTAACAAGTGATTTAGATTATTTATGTTTCTTTTTTTTTTTTTTTTTTAAAGATTTATTTGTGCATACAGAACTGGGATACAGGCCAGAGGCTCAGGGGCGGTGAGAGGCTTCACCAGAGACAGAATGGGGAACAGAACAGACAGATCGACGAAGTACACTGCTGAGGGGAGCAGCGGGCGGGCCAGGAGAGGTCTGCCACACCATGTGGTCACCTCTGGGGAAGGCGGGAATCGAACTCATGTGGAAGTGGCTTTAGATTCTCAGTGCTGTGTATTAACCCACTGCGCCACCAGGGAGGGCCCTTATTTATGTTTCTTGCAATGATTACAGTTAAGCAAGACACCCAGAGTTGTTTATGACTTAGGCATTGACTTCTCAGGAGGCCCAGGAGTTCATTTTGGAGGCACCCCTCAAGGTCCACAGTTCCCACAATCCTCCTGACTTACACCTTCCTTCATGGCCAGATAATGGTAGGGAGTGGATGAGTCACACACTCCAGCATGAAGTGTCTCTCATACCTAACTGAAACTGACAATTCAGAACAAATTGTTGTATTACACTTCTTTCCTTTAGAGCAAACCACAATCATCTTGTAATACTGGGTCCTCCTTCCTGGTCACAGTGCTCTTACTCATTGTTCCATACTAAACCAAGCCATCTCAATTTTGGTTCCAAAGACCCAGATCTTAGTGGTTACCTTCAGGTAAACAACTCATGTGACTAAACTCATAAGGGCTAAAAGACCATCTGCTTAAAAGTGATCTCATTCTTGGTCCCTCTCTCGTGTCACAACGGGTTAGGATGCAGCACTGCAAGCTGGCCGCAGCCGCTTCAGTGCAAGTTCAATCCCTGCCTGCCCCGGAGGTGATCCACAAGGCGCGGCAGACCTCCCCTGTCTCACCTGCTGCTCCCCTCAGCAGTGTACTTCATCAATCTGCCTGTTCGGCTCCCCACTCTGTCTCTGGTGAAGCCTCTCACCGCCCCTACCCCTCTGGCTTGTACTCCAATTCTGTATGATTAAATAAAAATAAATCTTAAAAAAAATTCTTAAAAAAAAAATGATCTCATTCTTTATACAGAGGGCTTTGGTCCAAGAGACTCAGAGAAAGATGGTCTCTAGATGAAATAGTAGGAAATTTTGTTTTATCTTTTTATATACGGTTCAGGGGATCAACCTAGGGAAATAGTTCTTTATGTTTTTTGATCTGGCATTGTTAATTATGCATAACTGTGATAACAGATGGCCTTTCAATTCTGGAAAAGGACATACTGTCCTTTATTTTACCTTCTACAAAAACTGCTGTAAAGTCTATTCAGTGGACATCTTCAGTGAGGTTACACATATGTCTGTCTGCCTAAACATGTGAGGGAGGTAGAAGGGAAAAAGAATTTATTGGGTTATTGTCACTCTAAAAAACTTGGCCCATTTGATGCAGTAAATAAGAAAAATGGATATTGGGTGATCAATAGTTGTGTTTGCCATAGGACTGATCAGTTTTCTAAAGCGGGTAGAATTTTCCAGTTATAGAAAAGACAAATGGTACAAGAGTGCCAAGTCTCTGGAGGTACTTACCTAGGAGCAGGCCAGACAGGTAACAGCATTTGGATGTGGGAAGATGAAATCTTTTGTGATTTGGCCTGTGGCAGATAAAGTCACCAATTGTGCGTCGAGGGCCTGGCTATATACTTCCAGCAGTTTCTCTCCCCTTATTTCTCACACCTCCACCAGCTCCAGGTAGGAAAAGACCTGCTGTCCTAGGTAGCCGTCCTTGTCCAGTGGACCCGCCCCTTCCACCTCTGCTGCCCTGGTGGTGTCTCTGTCTTAGTCACTTAAGTCTGTCTGTCCTTCATCTTGCACTCAGACATTTGTACATTTCCCTTTGTAAAATATGAAACCTCAGGCCTGCCATTCAAGCCTTACATTGTTTTTCTATTAATCCCTCGATTACTAAATACTTCAATCTTGTGGTTCACATAGCTTCCATCTTTCTTCTGGTCCTAGAAAGTTGGAATCTCCCATTTCATTCACTACTTAATTAAATCTGTTCCTTGGAGGATACCCCAGATTTCTTCCCATCCAAATATAATGAGTAAAAAAATGATTAATCCTTTCAACTTTCTGCTGTAATAGTCTTGACCTTGGGCTCTTCTTAAAGGCCCTTCTTGGGTTTTATTCATTTTCAACAAAGTTCTTACTAGCTTTCTTCCTTCCCTTTTCTGCAGATGACCCAGGAACTTTCTCCCCCTATCTTGTGTCTTCAGAGAAACATCACAGATAGTTTTCTGCACTTTTATTTTCTGTGGCAATTTCCCTGCAGAGTGAGGATCACAGAGGGACTGATGCTTACTCATCAGTATCTCCTTTAGGGTAAGTGGGAGAGAGGTACCACCCTGCCCCAGTGAACTCCGGCTGAAAATAGGTTTTTCTTTGACCAATGAGATGTGTGCAAAAGTGACAAGTGTCACTGCTCAAAAGACCCTTAGAAGCTGGACCCTCCCTGGTGGTGCAGCAGGTTAAAGCACAACACTAAGAAGCTAAAGCCACTGCAGCATGAGTTCAATCCCCAGCCAGGGGAGCTGACCCACATGGTGCGGCAGACCTCTCCTGACCCGTCCTCTGCTTCCCTCAGCAGTGTACTTTGTCAGCCTGCTCTGCTCCCCACTCTCTCTGGTCAGTCCTCTTACCGCCCCTGCACCTCAACCTGTACCCCAGTTCTGTATGCACAAATATTTAAAAAACAACAACCTTAGAAGCCATAGTCCCTATCTGCTGCCCCAGCAACCAGTAGTACCCCTAGGGGTGACTTCTCTGTCATTGTGCAGTAAGAATGATGAGGGACAGAGCCACTCCGACCTCTGATGAATGACTTAGTGAGAAACACAATTCTGTTTCAAGTCACTGAGAATAAGTGACCTTCATCCTGATGGCCTCGTCCCCCATTAGGAACAGGACAGTGGCTCTGACTTCTTGGAGGTACAGCTCAGTGGGGCAGAGAAACATTGGCGAGAAATTATATAAGGCCCCTCTGCTTGTGGTAGCACTTGTCTCAGTCATTCCTCACAGTTCAGCCTCCTTTCATCCTGTCAAATGTGGACAGTCTCTGACAGAATAGTGCCCCCTTGCCTAACCTATGTCTTGTCTGTTGCCATTAAAATTTTTTGTTTTACTAAAGTGATTCTCAAAGGGAAGTACGCATCAAAATCACCAGGAGAGCTTATAAATCATGAATTGCTGGGTTCCCTGCGCAGAGATTCTGATTCATGAGGTCTTGGGAGGGCCCCAAAATGTGCATCTCTAAAAACTTCCCAGGTGATGCTGATGTTCTAAAGCCATGCTTTGAACAACTCAGTAACTTGTTCTAAATCTTAGGGAAATGGGGGCACCCGCATCTTGTTTATACTACTCTTCAAACACTCACTAGCCAGTGTTAGGTCTGGTTTCACGCTTAAAGGAACTAATTTGAAAACCAGGGAGGAAAAGAATATTGGGGAACTCTTGAGAAGAGAGTCCGCAGGGGCTGGAGAGGTGACATTTAGATTCCCTGGGGGCTTTGTGAAGCTACCAGTGGCAAAGCCAAGCCAAATAGGGGTCTGCGCTGAGCTCAGACGGCTGGTGAGCCCTGCTTTCCCTGACTAGAGGGCTCCACACTTAGGAGCACGAGGTTAGTAAGAGTTCAGGTATTTTTCCTGTTGGCCGGGTCACCAGGCATTGGCCACCTTGTACACTAGTTCCTTGCCCGCCGCTAAAACCTAGATTACGGGTCATGTAGTGACAGACTTCGATGTTTCCCTGAAAACGTTTTCAGCAGACCTTCCCACTGCTGACGATAAGGAGTGATTGACAAGCCTGGTCACAAGGGTGGAGGCCAACAGCAGTAGCAAAGACATTCCAGAAGCTTCCCTCTGACACAGAACAGTGCTATATATAATTCTACCTCACTGTCCCCTCTAGGACACAGTTTCTGTCTTTCCAATTTTTTTTTTTTAATTTAATGAAGTATGACTGTTTTACATCCTTGTTACTATTTTGACAGTAGAGGGTTTCTGCTCTCAGGTGGGGTCACTGTTCTCCCACCACCAGAGGCCCTGTTGTCCTCCACCAAGGGCCATTGTGCTTCCACCCCCTCATTTCCAACCTCTCCCACCCCCAAGGGAGTTTCTTTGGAAACACTAGTTTCACCCCCTCCTTTACTTGTCACAAGGAATAAAATACTTTTCCTGTGTGCACTCCACCTTGGCACTTACTTGGCCCAGACACCACCGAAGAGAGTGGGCCCATTGAGTTTAGTCACACATTGACCCTACAGAGCTAATCCTGGCAGAAAAAAAAAAAAAAAAAAAAAAAAAGCAACCTGTCCTCTCTAGAGCATTCTCCCAAACCTCCAGTTGTCTACTCACATGAGATGAATTGGATCCAGTTAAAAATAAAATATCTGGTGAGGACTGAACCATGTTAATCTAGCATAGGATAGTTTCCGTAACACAGAACAGAAGATAATGGGGACAATTTCATCTAGAGTGTACCTAAAAATCAACCGTATCTTAAACGTCCAACTCTTTTCTTGCTATTCCATTAGGAATACTAACTATTACTGCCATTTTAGCCTAACAACTTGCTTGCCTTCTAAAGTTTCTGACTCTTTGAGCAATAATGAAGTTTTAATTGCATGCCAGGCAACATGTTCAACCCTCTTATTACTCATTATCTTTTAACTCCCGGGTTGAATACTTCGATGTAGATACTTTTGTTATCCTTTTAATAGCCAAGAAATTCAAGGCCCTGGGACGCTGACAAATTTCCCAGTGCTTTCTGGCTGGTAAATGACAACATTGAGGCTCAAACTCTGAATTTCTGATTCCATGAAGTTCATCACTGTGGATCCTTCATAACTAGTGCAGGCGAGGCTTACAATTAAACTTAAAATACTCTCCTTCCTTCCAGGAATTTTCAAACTTCCCATTCGGTGTTAAAACTACCTAAACAGGGTCATTAGGCAACAGAATGAGCAGAAGCAGAAGGTGCTACAGAAATAACTCTAGGTAGATTTGTGTCCAAAATTAACTTTTGTTTTTGACTCTAAAGCAAAATGAAGAATTTGTTCCTCGGCATTTGGCTGGCTTTTCCAGGATCATGTTCTCTCTTTAAACCCTTTCTGATGTTTTAAATTAAGGTCAAAATCTTCACATTTGCCTAATTACTCAGTAAGTGTTTTCAGCCAAATGTTAGGTTGCCAAGTACCTTCAGACTGCAGTGGTGGAAGAGGACGGCTATGGGAACAAAATTTCCCTGATGTCAGTTCCTTTTCCTTTTTTACATGGCACCTGGTATATACAAGTTATGGTGGCCACACAACTGAAATTGTGTGTCTCTGTTGTCTGCCCACTCCCCCCACCTCCAACACACACACACACACACACACACACACACACACACACACACACACTC
>NW_004567132.1:23599931-23748896 GCF_000260355.1 Condylura cristata | reverse complement strand
CTCCCTCCCTCGACTCTGGAGGAACACTGGGCCTGCTGGCTGACCCTCTTCAGAAAACCAACCTCCAGTTCCCTGACACCACTGACTGCAGGTTCATAAGGTCGTCTGCACACAGCGCCATCCTTACATCTTCTCCCAGGGCTGTCTTGTGCCACCAATTCTTGAACTTTTTGAAGTTCTTTTGTACAAATGAATTTGCCTCCTACAATATTGTCCCATTCTAATTTGTGTTCCAAAACCCACGAGTGGGTGCCTGAAACTTTGGATAAACCCAACCAAAGACAATACGATGCCTTTCCACTATATATGCACATCTGTGAAAAGATTTAATTTATAAAAAAGATCCAGATATACATTAACAGTACTTAATAAAATAGAACTAGAACAATAATTTGTAATAAGACTTACACGAATGTAGGCATTGTCTCTTTACCCTCCCTCAACATTTTAATGTACAGGATATTTTGGAACTCTGGTTGGCTGTGGTAACTGAATCTGTGTAGGTAAAGCTGTGATTAGCAGGGATTACTGTACTTCCCCCATGTTTTTCTCCAGTTAAATCAGTTTTCACATGTCTGCTTGCTTCTCAATTTTTATATGTATGTGTATACATATGTGTATGTGTATGTATTTTATATATAGAAATATCTTATGCAGTTGTCCTCCCTGTTATTTTCTGGGATTATGTATGCATTACAAACCCATTAATGGTAGTTTTAGTGAAGTTGTGTGAGGGGACCGAAGGGCTTCTTTAAGCAGATGCCAGCACTGATTAAATCTTGCCTTTCCCCCTCTTCCTTCTAGTCTCTGCTCCTGTAGCACCTTTTGGGCATATGTAGATGGTTCACAATTGATTATCCTATATATCAACTTCCAACTCATATTTAAAATTTTTTTTTCCTATATGGAAGTGCTTCAAGTCAGTGTCTTAGTATTTGATTCTTATTTACTAATGGAGAGGATATTTTATTTCAGTGATGACAGTTTAAATTTTAATGTTTCTATGCTGTTCTCTAAAGTATTTTTTCCTTTTTCATGATGAGCTAGTCTCTCGCATTAATAAGAATGGCCCACATCAACCAATGCTGGCAAGGGCCTATTAAAAAATGAACCATCATGTTATAGGGCACCCCAGTGTGAGCTGGGCTGCCTGTCTGTGAGGCCTCACCTCCCAGCTTAAAGTTGAGTTGTACTGCAGAACACACACAAAAGAGTCAATAATGGGTTTATTTACAAAAGGAAAGGAAAAGGAACAACCCAGGGAAAGAGAGATAATAAGGTAACTGGAATATCTTACCAGCTTGCTAACTTGGAGCTCTGGCAACAAACTAACTTTAAACTTCCAGTCACCCAGTCCTGAGAACCATTGCCTGAGCGAGTGAGTGCTGTAGCAAATGGCGCCCTATTTATCCCCCAAAGTCTCAGAATGCCTGCTTTAGTTCCATCCTTGGGTCCTCGCAGTTCTCTCCCTGGTATTGCTGGGAGCTGTAGTTTGCAATCACTGGAGTAGGGGGTAGAGTCCAGAAAGCTAGAATAGGGGGTGAAGTTCACAAGACTCTACAGAGTTCCTTTAGGACATCCTTCCCCTTAACACTCATACACTACTAGTGGGAATGGAGACTGGTCCAGCCCCTACAGAAAACAATACAGTGGGGTATCAAAATATTAAAAATAGATTTACCATATGATGCAGCAATTCTGCTTCCAGTTTCTAAGAATACAAAAGCACTGATTTGAAGGGGTACATATGGACGCCTGTGTTGATTGCAATACTGTTTATACTAGTCAGGATGTAGAAACAACCTAAGGGCTAAATTAAGGAGATATGTACGCACACACACACGCACACAGTGGTATACTTGTCAACTATAAAAATAAATGAATCCCTGTCGCTCGCAACAGCATGGTTGGAACTGGCAGGGATTATGCTAAGAGAAATAACTCAGGAGAAAGAAAACCACTCTTTTTCACTCTTGTGGGGCATAGGGAATCTAAACCCCCCCCCCCCAAAAAAAAATCTTAGATGTGAGGAGACCTGAGGCAACCAGAGGGAGAGGGAGAGGGAGGGCGGGGTGACAACACCACTAGCAGGCCAGGCCCCATGTCTGATGTGGGTGGTGTGGAAACATCTGAGGAGTGGGAATCTACTCCCCTATGTTATACAGTGTTGTACATAACTTCCTTCTGTTTTAAAAGAAGGAAGAAAGCATAGAAGTTGACTTTCTTAGATCTTTTCTTGATCCATAACTGTATCCATATTTGTATCCTAGGTACTGTATATGGAACTTCACCACCCCTTTGTCTCCTTGAAGATTTACATCAGGCTATTTTATAGAGGAATACATTATGATGTGGAATTCTGTGAACGGAAGTCTCTCATTTGTTCAATTTGTTGACTATCTTTTCTGATATCACTTTTACTTTCCTGCTTTGGAGTTTTAGCTCATGAGCTTGGGAGGGGGTAGTTACGTGTGCGATTTTTCTCTTGCGCTCATCACTGCAGCGTCTTCACTGTATGAAAGGCAGGATCAGAGCTACACTCAAGCTGTAGCAAACACCTTCTCTAGGGAGACCACGTGCCAGTCCAGTCTGCAGTGGCTGCCTCTGCTTTTGTTTGTCTTCCCAGGCAGCACCGGAACTGTGATCTGGTGCTGGTCACAGCCTGTTCTTCCCCTACAGGTGATATGAGATGCCAGCTCAGCCCTAGTGTTACCCAAGGGCCTGGCTTTGCTCTCCTAATGTCCTTGGGGATCATTATTTTATCCAAGCCCTTCCTCCTCCCAAGTCTAAATCTGCTCTTTGGCTGTTTTTGTGCTGTGCTGGAAATGGTCTGTGTGCTTCAATCTCACCTCGGAGGTAGTGTAAACCTTGTTCTAATCATACTGTTTGTGAGTGAGGTTAAGACTTGTTATTTTGGAGGTAGTGAATGTTCTGTGTGATCCATAGTGCCACGCTGCCCTCAAATCAGGTCCTCGAGATGCCATGGTAGGAGATTATTTGAGACACTTTATGGGCCAGATTTTGCATAAAATTGAATTAGGTTAATAAAGCTATGTCTTTTACTACATATCTTTTTTTTCTGGAATAAATTTTTTTTAACTTTTTTTTTTTTAAAGATTTATTTATTTGTGCATACAGAACTGGGGTACAGGCCAGAGGCTCAGGGGCAGCGAGAGGCTTCACCAGGTACAGAGTGGGGGCAGATCGACAAAGTACAGTGCTAAGGGGAGCAGCAGGCAGGCCAGGAGAGGTCTGCCGCACCATGTGGTCACCTCCGGGGCGGCAGGAATCGAACTCATGCGGAAGTGGCTTTAGCTTCTTAGTGCAGTGCTTTAACCAACTGCGCCACCAGGGAGGGCCCCTGGAATAAAATTTAAGGGAAGTATGGAGTTAAGGAAGGAAAGAAACTATTCCTCACAAAAGTGTTTTTCAGGCTAGCATGACTACTTAGTATTAATTATGTTCAAGCTTATGCTGTTGCAGTTTGAAATCTTTAAGGGTTTTTTTAGAGTTTAGTTCTTGAATGTTGTCTTAAAGACTTAGCTCAAAACTTTTGCCTCCTCTGTGATGTCTTTTTTCATTACTAGAACCTATTTCCCTTAAGTGCCACACATTCAGGGCTTGTACCTCAGAGTGTCTCACTTCAATATGCAATTGGGTTGGGGGGTGGGGGTGGTGGTTCACATTGAGCTGTAATTGTTCTGTGTGTGTGTGTTTTTTTGTTGTTGTTGTTCTGTGTTTTAGATGTTCCTCCTCATAGTAAGTCCTTAAGAGAACCCTGTGTCTCTTTCTAATTCTGTGAGCACATTGTGGTTGTTTATGCAACAATTGGTGCTTATTGAAAACATATGCATTTTCTGGGAGATGTATGGGGTAGTTCCAGCTGGCCTTGCTAACCCGAGGATGCTGATTTGGACACACCTCTCATGTCTATATGTCAAAGACAAGAGTTCACCTTATAGTATAGTATAGTATAGACATGAAATAGACTTATTTCATGTCTCCAGTGCTCATTATCAGAGAATTGTAGGATCCTAGGGATGTTACTGGAGAACCCAGACCTAACCTATGATATTCCATACACCAGTATGTACAAACTGCGATACTTGGAGAGCAAGTAGCCAAAATTTCATTGCCAATAGTAGAGTCAGATTTAGGTTGCTCATCAGACTCCCATTCTGCTGCCTTTCCCCCTCTACCAGGGTCTCCTACCAGATGTAGAAAAAGAAAGAAAATTTAAATATCACTGTTAATCAAAATGGTACTGGCCACTGCCTCCTTTTTTTGCCATACCACAGGGTGCCCTCCTCTCGTGAGCCCCAAATGGGATGGCCTGCATGGCCAGCTGTCAGAGCTCAACTTTGCGACAGCCCACTCCCCAAGGACAGTGGGAAAGCCTGTGCTTCAGTCAGCCTCCCTGAAAGGGCTTCAGGGATGCCGATCAATGTGTAACCATTTTCTTAGTCCAGCCCTTCCTTCCAGCTTCCATTAAGTTTCAGACTCACCCACAGCACCCAGTCCAGGAGGGTTTTGCCACAATGGAACACAGGGGTGGGGGCCTGGAGGAATTTGGGTGTTTGGTGAGAAGGGAGGGGAAGGGCTTAGTCTCTATTGTTTCCGAGGCTAAAAAGTTCTGTAGACTTCCCTTAGCATTTTTTCTTTTTTGAAGGTGACCATATGACTGTATCATCAGAAAACCCGATTCAAAAATTCTAGACAGAAATTTTAAAAATATTTTCACGGAAAAATCAGACTTAGATGCTAGTGCTCTTCAGGATCCAGAGGAAGACAATGACAGCAACAGACACTAAGTTTTCACTTCTCATTTAGCTAAATGAATGAACATATTAAGACTGTATTAGGCCTGAAAGGCACTTTTAAGAATATCTTCCTATTGAATTTTCACACCATCACTAAGAAGCGGGTGATGTCAGAACTATTTTACAGATGAACAAAGTGAGGTTGGGAGTAGAGAGATAACTTGCCCAAAGTCACAGTACTCAAAGTGGTGAGACACCACCACACCTAGATGCTTCTGTCTCCAAGTTTCCTATTCCTTTATGCCCTCTAAAAGGCAGACTCCTGGACAGGACAGACCATTGATCTGAATCAGTTCGGTAGTTTTTATGCACAGTGATGCCTCATTAATCTCATATTACTGGGGAATGAGCTGTTCTACATAAGTGAATATTTCATGTAATGGAAGCTTTAAGCACTAAAGCTTAACATAAAACCTAACCATTTTGAAGGCAATCTTTCTGGCTTGTTTTAGATGTTTTTGTTCTGTAGGTCACTTCCTGCGCCAGTGCTGCTTTTGCTGCCCCCATGTTGTCTGCCATTTAAACCCGATTCTGCCCAGGTTTTGGAGGCGGGTGACAGAACCATGGGTATGTATGGGTCACTCCTGTCTCTGTGCAATTTGGAAATTGAGTTTGGGGGTTCTGGTTACTCTCAACATGAGAGTACTTCGTGGTCACTGAGCTGTAGCTACCAAGTCTCACGCCATCTCATGCCTGGACAACAGACATGCCTGGGCTTTATTTTTGTGAGCATCTGCTGCTCCGTTACTGCAGTGGTGACTCTGGAGACTGACTGCAGGGCAGAGCTTGTGTAGCAGAACAGTTAAGTCAGTGAAATCAATGGAGCAGCAGCTCTTTTCATCTGAAGGTCTCTGTTATGAGACTATTGTGGGTGCCAATATTTTGATTTTACTCTGTTCCATTTTCCTGGAACTACTCTATTACACAGAAGTTAGACTTTCTAGACTCGGTGACACTCAAATTTCTTCTTCTCTCTTACTTAGCGCATCTTTTGGTTCCACACACCGAGAGATTGTCCTGTACTTAACCAAACTAGATGTTCTTTCTGTTGAAAGTTTTATTTATTGAATATCATACTTAAAAATTTAAGAGCACTAATTTGTTTTATATTCCTTATGAAATACAACACCTTGTTCTTTTGCTATCTCTTTTTTTTTTTTTAAAAGATTTATTTATTTGTACATACAGAACTGAGGCTCAGGGGTGGCGAGAGGCTTCACCAGAGACAGAGTGGGGGGCAGAACAGGTAGATCGACGAAGTACACTGCTGAGGGGAGCAGCGGGCGGGTCAGGAGAGGTCTGCCACGCCATGTGGTCTCCTCCGGGGCAGGCGGGAATCGAACTCATGCAGAAGTGGCTTTAGCTTCTCAGTGCAGTGCTTTAACCCGCTGCGCCACCAGGGAGGGCCAGCTATCTCTTTTTTAAGGATAGCAGTTACATATGTTCAAAGTTTTCTTCTATCTTGATTTCCCCAGAGTTTGTTTGTTTTGATCCAGGTCTGTCACTTTCAGTATTTTATTTTTTTGTCTGTTTCTAGTGGAGAATATTATGTTGGAGCAGACTGGCTGTTTGGAAATTGAGTTTGGGGGTTCTGGTTACTCTCAAATATGAGAGTACTTCGTGGTCACTGTGCTGTAGCTACCGAGCAGGGAGAGAGGCAGGGCTTGCTGTCTCTACTGAACTGAAGGGGACTCCAGTAGGCAGGTGTAGTAACTGCACGAACTGTCAGTATCGCTCAGCATCTGCAAATCCAGTGTGTCAGCATTTAGAGAGCTTTTCCTTGGCGTATTCTCTTTGCCCACACAAGAACCTCCAGTTTCCTGCCCAGGAGAGTGGTGGTAGGGAGCCCCAAGATGCCAGTGCTCTCCCAGCCTAGAGAGACAAGGGCCCTCAGGCCTCATGGTTTATCCATGTTCTTGTTTTCAAACATGTACTTCTTCCTACTGCCTGCCATGACCCTGGGAACAGACCTCCTCTGGCTCCTGTTCTGTGACTAAACTTTCAGTTTCCTGTCAAGGCGAGAGAAGGAAATTAAGAAGTTAACTTCACTTTTGGATTTTAAATGATGCCTCCTGTTTGCTGCCCACCTTTTTTGGCCCCATGATTTGAGTTTTTCTAGGGGTAGGGCTGCCTGGCTGACCTCTCACTGACCCTCTCATGCAGGGCTTTGCTGTCCTGCATTATCAGCTCTGCTCATTTCTCGATGCTTTCCAGTTTACAAATGCAGGCTCTTGTTACTATGGAGCCTTTTCTTTCTCCTTTTTCTTTGTGGGTCTCTCTCTCATGCACACACACACAGACAAACTAGACAAACTTTTTTTTTTTTAAAAGATTTATTTGTGCATACAGAACTGGGGTACAGGCCAGAGGTGCAGGGGCGGTGAGAGGCTTTACCAGAAACAGAGTGGGGAGCAGAACAGGCAGATAGTTGAAGTACACTGCTGAGGGGAGCAGCGGGCTGGTCAGGAAAGGTCTGCGGTGCCATGTGGGTCACTTCCGGGGCAGCTGGGGATGGAATTCATGTGGAAGTGGCTTTACCTTCTTTAGTTTCTTAAAGCAGTGCTTTAACCTGCTGTGCCACTAGGTAGGGCTCCCAGCCCCCCACGTTTAAGTAGGGAATTAGGAGGGAGGAGAGATAAACACACATGTCCAAGCTACCATGTTTAACTAGAAATATCACTGGCCACTTACCAAATATAAGTTTTCCTTACAATCATAGCCATCCCCAAGAATTGTAAGAAAGTGTACAGCACTTTAAGGAGGTGCTTTAGGTGTGGACAGTCATTTGTGTCTTTTTTTTTTTTTTGAACTTATTTATGCATACAAGAACTGGGAGTCTGAGATGGGGGTTGAGGGAGGCGATGGTGAGAAGATTTACCAGAGACAGAGTGGGGAGTGGAACAGGTAGATCCACTGAAAGGAGCAACAGATGAGACGAGAGGTCTGCTACAGTGTGTGGGTCAGCTCCCGGGCTGGGGATCGAACTCATGCTGCAGTGGCTGCAGAGAGCTTCATAGTGCTGAGACTTAACCCTTGCACCACTAGGGAGGCCCCCTCTGTACAGTGCATCTTGACCACTGTACTGAGAAAGCATTGTCTTCTTCAAGAATTTTAGGTATTGTTTTGGTTCATTTACCATTATTATGCTTACATAATCTACCCAAATCTGGGTACAGAACAATAACCAGATAAAGCCTTGCCCTTTTGGCATTTTCCCCTTTGGGGTTTCACCTCTTAATGTTGTCAGTGTTTTTACCTGTTTTCTTAAGTAGTGTGAGCCTAAAGAACAGGGCGATCAAGTCGTGGGGACAGAGTATGAAGCGACAACAGATGTATTCTGAGCATGGGCCACCGGGGCTGGGAGGTATAAAATATATGGTCTCTATAACCTCGACTTAGGATTTTCACAGCTTCTTTCTCTTTTCTTCCCTACTTTTGATTTATAGATGCACTTTTGATAGTTAAAATAGAAAAGGGGCTTCTGAGTATAGAAATTGTTTAGAATCAAAGAATTGTAGGGCTGGCAGATATCTTTTAGGGCACACAGTAAAATCTTTTCATTTTATAGTTGCGGTAGTTCATGCCCAGGAAAGTAAAAAGAATTGCTCAAGGTCACACAGTTAGTTATCACCTGACCCAAGGCTGGAACTCATATTCCTGGGGGCTTTGTACTCAGAAATGTTCAGATTTATAACCTGCAAAGGCAGGCATATTAGCTGCCAGTTCGGATAATAGGAAACGACAGTACAGACGAGGCCACCTCTTCTGAAGGAAGGACGAGGCTCTCATTAGAATACCAGGGCATCTCCAGCGGGCTTGAGCCAACCCCAGGCTAGAACAGGAAATGCTTCCATATCTGCGCCCCTCTTATGTGTAATGTAATTACATTTTCACTTCAGCTTAACTGGAAAAAGAGTTTGAATTTACACTGCACACGATTTTTACGTGTTTTCTGCTGATCACTGCTTAACAAGGTATTTCACAGGAGAGGTTTGTTAGCTTTAATAGCCCTTAAATTACTTATGGCAATTACCTGCATCACTTTCAACTCCATGGAGGTTATTAAAATGCTCTCATGGCAACTGTAAAGAAATATAAAAATAGGTAAAGATGAAATTACGCCCTTTCCCTAAAGGCACTTGCTTGGAATGTATTTGCATTGCTTTTATACAGGGGGATGCATTTAGTTCAAGACAAATATCTTAAGCACTGGGGTTTCATCAGTCTAAAAGCAGACAAACCTCATCTTAAAAATTCTTTTCCCATCTCGCCAAGTTTATTCTTTATAGAAGTAACCGGAAAATATTTTGGTTGAGATTTAATAAGCATTTGCTGAGCCTCTGGCACATGTCAGGAAGTAAAGCATATGCTATTCATTTGAATTCAAAGAGCCACTGTGAGCTAGGCGACTTTACACCTGCTCTACAGATAAGGAGACTTCAGCTCACGGAAGTGACATGAAATCCCTAAGTCACAGAGCTGGTAAGGCTTGCAGATGGGGAACACAAGCCTCAATTCAGCATGATTCATATTCCATCACAAGTACCCCCTATTCTTTAGGTAACCTGACCGGTAAGCAGAGCAACTTCTGTGTGGTTCTTGACAGAATTTGGGGGAGGTTTTTAGTCCCATCTGACTACTGAACCCCATCATTTTAGTGTTCCTGTGGGCTAACATGCTAACTTCAAAATTCCCCCTTTGAAACCAAAACCCAAATTTGGGTAAAACATTCCATAAATCTCCACCCACCAATGTCTTCCTACTTGATGTGTGGTCCATGAACCAACCAGCACCAACATCACATAGAAAGTGCTAGAAAAGTAGAACCTCTGTCCAGACTTCAGACCTACCAAGTTAGAAGTCACATTTTAACAATTTCCCCAGGTGGTGTAGATGCACATTGAAGTTTGAGGAACATTGATTTAATATAATGGAGTTTTCCAGGCATTCCTTTTTCTGTTTGAGAATATTGAACATATGGAGGAATAGGGTACAAGAGAGAGGACTTCAGGCTACAGCATGAGTGAAGGAAATAAAATTCATTTCCAGCAACAGGTGAAGCTGTAGGTAGTTTCTGGGTTTGTGTGCAATAGTCTGTCTCTGCTTAATGGTGACCTAAGATCAGTTACAATCCAAGGGAGAGACAAAAGGTTGCTGATTTCTGATACTTTGGGGGCAGAAAGCTGGGATTTCTTATTTTTTTCCCTGTTAGATAAAAGCTGGCACGTAAGATCCCAGATTTATTGTGTAGTTGAGAATTTTGAAGTGTGACACAGTACATGGAAAGTTCTACCAGAATGCGTGACAATGAGGGCTGGTCTGTAAGATCCCAGATGGAGGGGAGGCAGAGCCAGCCTCTGCCTCTCTGCAGCTGTCTTCACTGCTGCCTGTGGGCCTGCTCATTTCTCTGTCTTGGGAAAACACAGGGCTGAAACGCCAGACCTGGCATGACAAAGGGCAAAGGATGAGACTGGAACCAGTCAGTTTCCTGTCCTCCAGGTAACACCCAGCTGAGGTAGTCTAAATTCTTCCTTTAAACTTAGAGATGTTTAAAAAAGATTTGTAGGTATTTATGCATACAGAACTGGGGTACAGGCCAGAGGTGCAGGGGTGGTGAGAGGATTCACGAGAGACAGAGTGGGGAGCAGAACAGGCTAGCTGACTGAGTACACTGCTGAGGGGAGCAGCAGGCAGGTCAGGAGAGATCTGCCACCATGTGGGTCACCTACGAGGCGGGGATCAAACTCATGCTGAAGTGGCTTTAGCTTCTTAGTGCTGTGCCTTAACCCACTGTGCCACCAGGGAGGGCCCTAAACTTAGAGATTTTTTAATGGAAGAGAAATTTGAGATTTTTTTTAAACCTGTAAATGCAAAGCTGCTGCTGGAAAAATGTGGTTTATTCAATTAACATTTATTGAAGTAATTCTCTATGCCAGACACTGCTTGGTGTGGGAGAGAAAGGGAGAGAAACATGAAAATCCTGTGAGTTAGGTACTTTAATCCCTATTTAGTGGAGAGAAAACTGAGGTTAAGTGCCTTGCTCCAGAGGGTCTTAAAATCCAAGTCACTAGCAAAGTTCAGTTTTTCTTCTCCAAGCCTTCAGCTCTCTCCATTTCTATACTGCTGACGGCTCAAGGTAAAGGTAACTTTGGCTCAAGAGGACAAGGATCAGTAGGTTCTGAACACCCCCTCTCCTCTCAGTCTGTGTGTTGAGGGTCAGTGGATGGGGTCAGGTGCTGAGTGAGCAGGCTTAGCAAGTCCTGCCAAATGTCCTCACCCTGGGCACAGTCAGCTGAACTTAGGTGAATTGAGGGGAAACAGCTGAAGGCAGGTTTGTCTTTATTTTTATTCTTCTTTGACTTTCTCTGAGACTGACTATAAAAGTGTGTATGATATAAAATGAAATTTCCTCTAATTTATCATATAACACGCCATACTCCCCACCCTCAGATCAACCTGAGCACCTGCAGAGCACACAGTTCCTCTGGCTCCGGCTGCCAGATGTCTGAATCCACCCTGAGAAGTCAGCTTTGAATTTTCAGGAACCAAACTGTGAAAATACCAGACATGGAAGTAGCATAGGCTTATACTTTTTTGGCTGATAAATATTTATCAAGTGTGCGAGGTATTTTTGTGGAATCCACCTGGCAAGTCTGTCAATCCTCTCTACTTCAGGCATGCCAGGGTTTAATGTCTGAAGCCTACTCTGGACTGAATGTTTGTCCCCTGGCCCCTTCCCATGCACATGTCGAGAGCCCTAACCCCCAATGTGATGCTATTAGGAGGTGGGGGCTTTGAAGGCAATTAGGTTTTAGTGAGGTCTTGCGTGCGGATCCTATGATGGGGACTGGTGCTCTTATAAGAAAGACACCAGAGCAGGCTGTTTCCTCCTTGTGCACACACAGCAGGGACGCAGTCCTTGGGAAACAGGGACGAGGGCTCTCACCAAACCCGGCCGTGCTGGCCCCTGAACTCATACTTTTCGGTCAGCAGATCTGTGAAAAATGTTTGTTGTTTCCGCTCTTTAGTTTATGGTATTTTGTTCAAGTACCTGAGCTGACAGGCTGACTTAATGCTGCGTCAAAGAGGCACGAAAGGAAAGATTTAGTCATTGCATCCAAGACAAGACGGCTGAGGAGGACTCCCAACATTTTCCATCCAGCCCTTTGTTTAGCAGCCTTGGAAACTGAGGCCTGAGAGGCAGAAGAGTAATTTATGATGGGGTTGATCAGGCCAGGCTGGGAAGTAGGATCCCGCAGGTTGCTCTAGCTCTCTCTTAGGGAGAGACTGGTCAGACAGGTTGTTTCAGTTAGGAGAACACAAAACCCTGTGGCCCTTCTCTTCAGAGAGATGACAGTCCTTCTGAGCTAGGAGTGCTGTGATATGAGAAGGAGCTCACAGCCCTGGGTGGAGAATTGGCAGTCAGCTCCATGCTGGGCTTTGAGATGTTTTGTTACCTCAGGTGAGGTTCTGAATTCCTCAGAACCCCCCTTTCCCTGTCAGTGAAGGAGGGGTATGCTGAACTTGCTGGATTAATCAGGAAAGGTGTGGAAGTTGTCAAGAGATCCTCTGGAGAATCTAAATCAATATCTTACATGAAAACAAAGCCAGCTTTGAAGCCCCTGAGTTCACAAAGGGAAGTTTCTTTGTTATTGAGGCAAGCTAGAAATACACAAAATTGGTTAAAACTAGTTCAGCATTTTTCTATTAGAAAGTTTAGAAGGCATTTTCCCGTAGTGCATCTGGGCATAGCTTTCTAAAAGAAGGAAAAAGATATAAATTAAATGAATTTGCTTTCTGTTGGTGGATCATTAATCTACATTTAGCTTCCTCTTACCTACTCAGGATTCATGCTCAGCTGCCTACTGCCTGAGTGTCGGCTCTCCTTCTAGAACTTTCCTCCTTTCACCCAAACAACCTGTGCCATGTCCATCCCCCCCTCACTCTCATTCCTTCAACACCTCAGTCATGAGTGCTTGAGGTGGGTGAAGTTACTAGATCCTGTTCAAGTTTGCATTGTTGGATATCAGTGATGTAGTCATGAGAGTCTTGTGCTCTGTGGTTTGGACAAGACACTTTATATCCACGAGACGCCATGTCCTTGTCGGTGGATAAGTGAGGGTTGGTATAATGTGAAGTGATAAGGAATGATTAGATCTTTGTCCAGTTTTAGCATGCTTCATAAAATATAAGATAGTGTTAGTATCGTATTTAAATGTTAAGTCTTATTAAAGTTGAGAGGAGATCAAGGGTAGCTCACCCCAGAGCCCTGAAGTGCTCATGTAAGACCTGCATGTCTCTGCCTATGCCGAAGTCTTGTCCTGCTGTCTTGTTTAATTTTCTTGTCTAGCTTCTACTAAAGAAGAGGGATGGGGGTGACAGACGGTGACCTAAACCCTTCGTGCCTCTAACAGAGATGGAACATCTTACACGAGCCCATCCAAAAGCAGAGTGGTGGCAGCCAGCAGAGGGAAATCAGTGCTTTTTTCCTTTTATTCCCAAGCACAGGACTAGCCTGGTTCGGGAGCAAATTCAGCACTTGTTTTTTCACTTGCCCCAAACTGGTACCTAGAAGTTCAAACATGAGGGTGAAGAGACTCAAAAAATCAATGACTCTCTAAAAAGAAAAGACAGAAATGCACCCATCTCCCACCAACCTTCCCAAGAGGCGGTAGCTGCTCCAGGTAACAGACTTCATGCCTCTCTGTAACAGTGTGCTGGGGCTCAGAGCCTTCGGGTGTGCAGAGCTCTAGGGAGGCACCCCCCACCCCGCTGCCCTCTGGGGGGGGGGGAAAGGGGAGAGGGAAGGCTTCCCTTTCCTCAGGTCAGGTGGGACAGGGAGCATCACCTCTGATTTTGGTGCCAATAAGAAGGATCAGATGACATTTCATCTCCTTGATGGCTGCCCATTGCCCTCCGTCCAGGCCAGGTGTGCAGGGGACACGAGAAGTGTCATGGATGGAGTCTGCACTCGTTGGTGGGCAAAGAGGTGGATGTTTCCAGTGGTAGCACAAGCAGCCCTAGTAGCCACTATACCTCGAAGAGGGCGGCCCGACGAGTACATCAGAGGCTGCTGTTGGTCTAATGGTGGAGATCCTGAGGTGCAGCTCCCTACCCACATGGCACTGTGCTCAGGACCTTCACGGCCCATGGGGAGCCCTGTGTGGGTTCCTTAGAGGAGAGGCCTCACTGGCTTCCTGTCCTTGTGGTGGATTTGGGTGTCCCAGGAAGGCAGCTTGACCACTAGAGAAAGGCTCTGAGAATGGCAGCTGAGATGAGAGACATTGAAGCCCAACCTCGCCCCGCAGAGGGAAAGGGATGGAGATCCCCACTCTCCTCCCTCTGCTCCAAGAGTCAGGGTCCCTGTTCAGCTTGTACCTGGCAAGAAGGATAAAGTGTGAGGAAATCTAAAACTAGATAAAACAATTTTGATATCCAGAAGTGTCCCCAAAGTTATGGGTTCTGATCAAACTTGTCATTAAGAGTCTTCTTTCTGGGCCCTCCCTGGTGGTGCAGGGGGTTGAAGCGCAGCATCAAGAAGCTAAACTCACTTCCACATGAGTTTGATTCCTGCCCGGGAGGTGACCACATGGTGCGGCAGACCTCTCCTGACCCGCCCGAAGCTCCCCTCAGCAGTGTACTTCGTTGGTCTGCCTGTTCTGTTCCCCACTCTGTCTCTGGTGAATCCTCACTGCCCCTGCACCTCTGGCCAGTACCCCAGTTCTTGAATAAATAAATCTTAAAAAAGTCTTTCTAGTGAGATGCAATAGAGGGGCTAAAGAAATAGTGCAGTTGGTGTTGTTCTCCCATGGAGCTGTTATCCCCAGAAACCACTCACTCATGCAGGGGAAGAGAGGGAGAAGACAATACAGTGAACATCTTGAGTATTCACTTTGTTGTCCTCTTGTTAAAGCCCTAGGGCTCTGCCCCAAAATGCAGTCCATTTGGCCAGAATTTTATAGAGGGCCTTGTGAAATTTGCCTTGTTTCTGACCTGTCTGCGGGAGCAGCACCAGCAAGAAAAATCTGAAGAGGTAAGTCCAGTAGTCCTCAGAAGTCTCAGACAGCCGTCCTGAGGTCTTGGAAAATATCAGCAGAAGTCTTCAGACTCCAACTGTGGGGGGTGGTCAGTAGTCAAGTAACTCTCCTGGTTTCTGAGTCCTGTGTTGTTTTCTAGGGATTTGGACTGTCATTCATTTTGATCTTGTCTAGAACCCTTCCTCATGGCTCTATGACCCATAGAACACCCTGAGAGGGCACCATCTTGTCCTCTTATGCTTCTGCTCTGTTTTTGGGTTGCAACCTCAGAGGGCCACCTTGACAGGTAAACCTGGAAGGTGTTAGGTGACTGATGTCCACTAGGTGGCAGCAGAAGACAAGCCTGCTAGAGGCCCTTAGTAGAAGTTGGAAGGCTCCATAGGTAGGTAGATGGAGTCTCCTTTACCACAAAAACAGGTGGGAAAGAAGTGAGCTGGCAATTCAGAGGACTGGGAAATCAGCACTAACAGATGTAGGATGATTCTGGCAGGGCGTTGAGGTAGAATTTGCATAGAAAGAATAATGGTCCTGTATTGAATGTTCGCTGTGTTCTGGGCAATGCTTGATACACACATTGTATCATCCACTTCTTGGAACAACCTAATAATTATCCCTATTCTCCTTGTGAGCAAATAGAAGCTCAGATTAATGAAGTTACTTGCTCAAGATCACACAGCTAATTAGTGATGGAACCAGAAATAAAAATCATTTCTGTCTGTCTGAGCTTAAATCTTTGAAATCTTATTGAACAATCGTGTCAGGATAAACCAATGGTTTTCAGAGTCTGGTCCTGGGACTCCCAGGATTGGCATCATCTGATGACTTAGAAATGCAAATTTTCAGGCTCCTCCCAAATCTACTGAATTGGAAACGTTGGGAGGGGCTCAGTAATTGAAGATTTTTCTAACCTTCTGAGGGTTTCTGATGCTGGCTGACGTGTGGACATCCTTAGTAGAGACAAGAGTTCAGACTGCAGAAATGCTGGGCCGCTGCTTTGCCCCTGGCATCACTATTTGTAGGTGCTCTGACATGAGCCAGACAGGCCCCCCTGTATCAAAAGCAAAGAAATAATTTCAATGTTCACCTCAATGCCACGCTAAACCTGCCAACCTCTCTTGCCCTGCTTCAGCTGTGGAGAAGAAAAACTCTTTCTGGAACTTGGAACTTTTCTTTTCATTAACATGACAAACAGGCTACCTCCATCAAGGGCAGCCGGTTGAAACCAGTCTGGAATTTAGAATCTCCTTATAAATAAAGTCTCCCCTTTAAGCACTAATGAAAGACATGGGAGCTTTATGGCACCATTCATTTCTGATCTTGCCAATTCAGAACCTGGAGAATGTCTTCTATCTTCGTCCCCGCCACTAATTGTAGAACTCTGCCTTGATGTGAAATAGTTCAGGTTCTTAGCAAAATGCTTACTTGTATAAAAATATTATATAATATGTAAGGCTGGAGGAAAAGAGTCCAAATTAATGATAATTGTATTTCTAGTCAGGAATTTCTGAGTGATTTTAACTTGTTTTTTTTTGTGACTTAAATATTTTTGTTTTTGTTGTTTAAAAAACCTTTGAAGTATGTACCACTTTCTCAATAAGAAGAGAAAATAATAAATGCTGTTTTATAAACAGGTCTTTTTATCTGAGAGATGAACCAAGTGGAACGAAAGCTAGGAGCCTGAAATTCCTAATGGGGGTGATTTGACTAGGAAAGAGCTGTTTGAAGTTTTCCTACAGTCATTTAAAGAAAAAAAAATCCTCATTAACTTTCACTTTATTCATTTGAAATTTGTGATCCTATCCATAGGAGATAGGAGCCCTTTTTGCTAAGGCTACAAAAGGATATTAAGGACAAGACATTGTTTGGGAGAACAGATTGTTTCCATGGAGTTTGAAGTAGCTTCGACATTCTCATTTACATGCCTGCAGTTGCTATGCTTCTGTACATTTTCCACATATTCATTAGTCAGATAGTGGAGGGTAGTCCTCTGCATTAACACCTATCTCCAGCCTTGCCACCAGATCTAAGACATACCAGTTTACCACCTAGCTCTAATAGTGGGTGACCGTCTAGCCAGATGCATATGCAAACCTCCTCTGCAGGCCAAGCTCCCGTCACCCAATGGGGTGGATGTCTGATGCTGCAGAACTGAAGCACCAAGACCTACTGAAGAGACCATCTCTCAGGTCTCAGGACTTGTGGACACTCCAGCATTGTTTAGAGGTAGCTTTGGGGGAGGTGAAGCTCTCTAAAGGTTCCTAAAGGGTCCATTATCTAAGGACCCTTCCTTTGATGTGGAGAAACCAGTTCCTTTGATGTGGAACTGGTCCCCTAGACTCCTCACATCTTAGGCAAGACTCAGGGCAGACTGACACCAGGTAGCACTGCAGCACTTGTCACTGAGTCCCACAGACTGAGTCGTTAGGGTTGAGCCTCCAGTCCCCACTAAAAGGAAAAGAGGCTCTCAGTGTCTGGGAGGCCTGGGCAGGAATATCCAACTACTGTCCATGGGCTTCCAGACTGAAAGAAATGTATCCTCACTGTCTCATTTATATATGTCTCACTTGTTTCTACATTTAGAATATAAGCTCTCTAAAGCCTGTCTTTACCTCAACGTAGTATCCTCAACTTCTAGAGCCTTCGTGAACATGGATAATTTTGTGAAAGTTATTAATAAATGAGGTTTTTGGCATTCATTGACACTTTAGTGAAGTTACAGTATTTTTCTAAGAATTGAAGTACTTTTTTTTTTCTTTTTAGCAATAGTATCTAATAACTTTGAGGTTCCATAGGAATATCAAATCTGATACTGAGAAAGTTTTCCTCATAACACAAAACCCCATTCATATTTTATGTCTAAAAACCTTAAGATAGTGGTTCAAACTAGTTTTATTAGCAGCAGAGTTCTTTCTGTGATGGGAATCTGACACAGAGATTGAATACAAAAACAAGATAAAAGTAGAGAAGCTCAGCCTCAGTTGGGTTAGTGGGGCTCTGAGCCTACTTTTCCAGATCACTCCTTTCTATCCCTCCTCCAAGGAATCCCAAAGCCCACCTCCCCACCTCCCAAAACCGAGGCTGATGATTCTCAACCTTGGCTCCACATTCGAATCATGTGGGCAGCTTCAAAGACCCCACCTCCCAAATGTCACCCTAGCAGCTGGCTTGCCCACACTTGGGGGAACAGGGTCAAATTATGCTCTGGCCCCCAGGCTTGATCATCTCTCCCCTGAAACAGCTGCTCCTGAGGGCACACTAATGAGCTTTTATTTGGCTTTGCCCTCATTTTAATACAGAGCTGAGTGTGTAGGTCTTAGAGCAGGAAGACCAAGGTTCAGCAGCTCGTCCCATGGCTTTCTAGTTTTGTGCCTTTGAACAAATGACATTGTCCTGTGAAGTGTGTGAGAGGATAAGGTATTGGGGTGGAAATGGCACCTCCTTTTCTCATCACTGCCTCTGCTCCTGGCACCTAGTGGATACTCCAGGTATCCACCTATTAATAATAGACATTATTAATATCTCATTATTAATGACTCATTCAATTTCCATTGCTATAGGCTGGATGGAATTCGGTAGGATTTTAAGATCTGCAATATTCTGCACATGGTTAGTGATCAGAAAATGTGAAGTCAGCTATCAGCTGGGCCTCCCTTGCCTAAGTGATGCAAATGCGAAGGATTTGGTTCCATTCTCACTGTGCCTTTCCCTTCAGCTTGGAGTTCAAGGGCTCTCTGGACTTATGGGATATGGACATACTGCCTCAGCCTGCCCACAAAAGGGAAAGAACAGATCTAGGGAAGGAGTCTGGAAAGTTCATCTCTGGACCACTGAAACGAGTTCATTCATTCATTCATTGAGTTCGTTCATTCATTTATTTACGTTTCACCAGGTTTACCATCTCACTCAAGCCTGGCCTGAGTCCTCCCTGACTGATTAAGCAGTTTTTCCCTCTTGTTTCATGACCATCTGCACCTCTCTGCTCAAACTCCTCCCACACATTACATATTCTCCTGTCTATACCCTCTTCTATTCCAGCGGCTTGTTGGGAACAAATGCTGTTTCCTTTTGAAATGGAGGTTTTAATCCCTAATGTATTGCCTAGCAACTAGTAGGTGTTCAATTCATTTTCTAAGTTAAATCACTGAAAATAGTTTTCCAGAATGCTTATGCTAGAGACCAGAGAGCTTACTTGGCTATGCAAGACTTGGTCATTTTTTTTCCCAGTCACTAACAATGTAAGTTAGATTAGCCTGTGTCTACTGGGTTTGATTGCCACAGTGAAAAGTCTCTAGAAATTGCCACTTATGTGGTGAACGCAGCAGTGCTGCTCAGAGTGTAAAATGAAGTATAAGGGCTCATCCAGTTTGAGCAGGAAGATGACAAGACATCTTCTTGGATGTCTGGGGAAACATTTCTCCACACCCCGATTCTCTTTTCCTACAAAGCAAGCTTGATTGCTGACTCAGGCCTTCTCCATCCTAGACTTAGGTTGACCCTCGAGAGGTGGAGTGCTTATTTGTAAATCAGAAGAGAATAACCAGGTAGGAGGAACCCAGTTCATCCCAAGTCTTCCCATACAGAGTCTCCTTCACTTTCTGCATTCTGCCAACTGTGCAGGGACCCCTGGGTGGGGAGCCCTCACACTGTTTCCCAACTCAGCTTCTGTTGGTATTCACTTCATATTTTGGCCGCCATCAATACTTTTAGTCTTCATTCTCAACTTGTTCAAAATCCTTTGGGTAAGGTGGGTACTATTTATTGAAAATATTTCCTAGAGACATTTAGAGCAGACACTCCATGGCATTTGGCTTCATTGAATGTGCACATCTCAATAAGGAATTTTTTTTAAAGATTTATTTATTTGTATATACAGAACTGGGGTACAGGCCAGAGATGCGGAGGGTGAGAGGATTCACCAGAGACAGAGTGGGGAGCAGAACAGGCAGATCAATGAAGTACACTGCTGAGGGGAGAAGCGGGCGGGTCAGGAGAGGTCTGCCACGCCATGTGGTCACCTCCAGGGCAGGCGGGAATCGAACTCATGCGGAAGTGGCTTTAGCTTTTTAGTGCTGTGCTTTAACCCGCTGCGCCACCAGGGAGGGCCATAAGGAATTCATTTAACTGCTACTAGTAAAAACATGAGGTCAGGGGCTTCTGTATAAGGGGACTCTACCACATACTACATGTTTTTATATTCAATGCAAAGCCTGGGGTGGGGGATGGAGTAAAACATATTTCTGGAGTGTTTTCCCAATGACACATCCAATATTCTTCAGCTGGTAGAGTTAAGAGATTTCCGGGAAAGCGGGGCCATCTCTGCCGAGGGTGTGGTGTGGTAGAAGGGATCCTCTTATGTTAGGGGCATGGTGAGAATCTAATTTTTTCCAAACTCACAAGGAGAAAACCAAACACTCATGGTTTGGAGAGAAGGCGTTTTCTGAAATTAAAAGAATGAGACCTGGCTCTTTAGGAGTAAGCTTCCAGATGGAGCCAGAGGGTGCAGGTGGTGGCAAGTTGGATGGACCTTTATGCATGTATGTCTGTGAATATTTCCCTCTTTAGTCCATACATACACAGCAAAGGAGGAATTTGGTAGAATTATTGAGATTTCAAAGAGCAATCAGTTGTATTTATTGAATGTTTGCTACATGTGAATCTTTGTGTTACAGGTTGTCAAGAAAGATGCCACTTTTAACTCCTGCTCTTTAAGTAATTTCTGAAATGCTCATGTTGACTCTTCCGCCTAGTTAAGTCTAAGTTAGATCACAAGAATGACTCTGATGACTTCACTCCTCCTCAGACTCAGGGCACTGATTCTTTCTTCCAATGCTTGGAGCTAGGGCTCACTTGGACAGACAACGGGGCTGCGTGTCAAAGGTTTACATTCAGTCTTTCATGTGTTTCCACAACAAGCATGACAACATCATGCTGGGTGTCAGATCTGTGCTGTGCACCCTGAGACCCAGAGGCCACGGGGCCAGGGCCAGTGTGCTGGACATCAGAATTGAGACAGTGGTTAAAGACTTATTCCAGAAGTTGCTCTTTTGAGTGAATTCTTGAAAGTAAGAACAAATGTCCCAATTACTCCACTTTCTTTCAAAAAGTGGAGTCCAGCATAAATAGTGCATCCCAGTTATTTATGTAAAATGTTATGTGTTCGCTTGAATTGCATGCATTTAACTGTGTGTGCCACACAGTCACACCCCGGTATCCAGTGCACAGACAATCCCATGGATTAAGTCACCCATGCTCCATGGCTGCCCTGCTAACAGGTGCGTGTGCACACAGACACTGAGGGCTGGTCTGTGCACATGAACATGACTTACTGGGCAAGTCACTTTGTGAACTACAGATGCAGCCAGTTCTAAGAGAGCCTGGGGGCAGCTGGAAGCACGAGATTTTGGAGGTGGGGGGTGCTTAAGTTCTCTATCCTGTCTGTGGTGTGTGTTGGGGATCTTGGTTAGGTGCTAACATTTGGAGGGAGGGCAGATTGTGGTTCTGAAAGCACACCCGAGACTGGCTTGACGTTAAGGGACCAGGGAGGCCAAGGAGGGCATTCCGTTGGGTGAGACTGACTGATTCTTTTCAGTAATTCTACCAGAAAGTGGTTTGTGGGAGGCTGATAATATAAAAAATTCTCCTGCTGAAGCCAGAGATACTTTGTTCTGAATATCAGTTCTTGCAGCATTTCTGCACATGGGTTCCCTCCTGCTCACACTTACTGGGAAGATTAAACATAACAATGTATGTAAAGCTTGTAGAAGTCTTCTGATTCTTTCCTCCTCTGACTGAAGCCACTTTTGGTGTCACCTGTGACTGGAAAATCCATGGACACATCATGCAGAGCAGAGTCCCTTCAAATTCAAATGCACATCCCACACTGATGAAAGTTGAGAGAACTTTCTCTTCTCCACCCCTTTCAGCGCTGTTTAACTCCCCAGGGAGCATAAGAACTATCCAGAGAGAACTGAATTCAACATTTCTCTGATCTTAATGCCTACAGAATTAGGTCGTGTGCTCGGTAGGAGCCTGAGGTACTTGTAGATGGCAGGTGAGGCACACGAATGCTATCACATGCGGGAAGGTTGTGTGGTGACAGGACATGCTTCATATTGTGAATATTTATTCCCGAGGTGGAAGATTTATCAGCAAGGTGTAGAGCCTCCCTGGGTCTTGTTTCTTAACTGCTGGAGTTGCCGTGGACAGAGCATGGGGTCTGAGTGAGCTAGGGAAGGAACTATCAGGCAGAGCAAAGATGTAAAGTCCAAGAAAGTACTTGGTGTACGCCAGGCTTGCTTTCTTCTGAGAACTTTCACATATAGCACCTATATCAGCTCAAGTAGTACTCATAAACCTCTGCTACATGCAATGACAGCTGGCGAGAAAGAGCCACAGAGGAGTTAAGCAACTTCTCACTGTCACATAGCCAGTGGGTAACAGCCAAATACAGACTCTCACGAGCCTACAAGTCTGTGCTCAAACCCCCCCTGTGGGGCGCCGTACCCCACACCATACCTGGACAGTGTCATTGAACCATTTTCAAAGGTAACGTCAGAGGGAGGGAGGGACCTGACAGTGAAAGGCAGAGCTATAAATATTTTAGAAACAAATATATAGGACAGTATCTTTATGATCTTGAAGTAGGGAGGAATTTAAGGCCTTCAAAGCGCTAACTCTGAAAGAAAGACTGATAAATCGAGCTACATTCAAACTACGAACTTCTGTTGAAAGCAAACCAAACCAAGCCATGTTTGAGTGTTAATGGGTTTTGAAGTGTTCTCAGAAAGCACCATGTTTACATTTAAAAGGAGTCTTTTGGAGCAAGTACATGAAATACCAGCGTAGGCCACTGGGGATAGACTTGGAAACAAGTTGCCATTTCAAGTAGAAATAACAGCTTGCTCATTGTGAGGCCTCATGATAAGAATCTCCTTCTGCAGTCTGCCGCTAAACATTGACACAAGGGTCTAATAGAAGCAATTTGAGACAATTCTGGGCTTGGGATTCTTCTGGGTGTGGTCCCACGGAGGCAGAGGAGCGCTGAGTTTCAATGGAGTCAATGTTCTTTGAGTCACTGGTTTCCCAGTTAGTCCAGTTTTCCCTGGGGTGGCAGGAGGGCATCTTCATTGTATTCGTCAGTGTACCTTGTGTGCACATCATTTGAGAGAACATCTGGGCTGAACAGCACATACCAGGAGCTCAGGATTCTAGAATTGCCTCAGATACTCTACCTTCGGGCTCCATCTCCCCCTCTGTACAGAAACAGAATGAAATCGAATGATGACTCTGGAAGTACTCTTTCCTCCCCCTCTGCACATTTCAATGAGCGCTTTTCAAGCAATGTGAATTTTACAGCTTTCAATTCATTTGATGGCTATTCATTCCATGTCTATGGGTAGACCTCCTGTAACTTTATTGCCTGAGAATTCCCTGGGCACCTGGTGGGTGTTTGATCTGGGGTGGGAGATGCCCCATGTGGCAGTCCTTTGTTGAATGAACACTTGTGGATATAGTGTAGTCTCATGACCTTCAGGCGCAGTGGGAGACACTAGTCATCCAGGATGCCAGGGTCCTAGGTCACATAAGGAGAGCAGAGAGCCACAGAGTGCTGGGGCTTTGTGTGCTGTGACTTCAGTCATAATGCCTTGGAGAGACAGGCCTGGTGTGAGGCTAAGGTGGCTGAAATGTTCCTGTCCTGTGACTTAATCCTTCGGAGCCTAGAACAGACATGGCTAATCCCTCACAGAGATGCTTTCTGGAAAGCCTGATGGAGCTTCCTCATTCTTCTCAGCACGACTCTACAACCAATCAGAGCTGACATGCCAGATAGGAGCAATTTGAGAAAGAGAAAAGGATATGTTTCACTAGTGGAGACCTGGGATATAATGCAATCTAGCCTCAAGATGCTTGGCTGGTGTTGATCTACTGGCTTCAACTTGATTCTGTGAATATTTTCTTCTGTTTCACCTAGTATTCACCTCTTAACATTCCCCCTAATAAATATACCTGCATAATAATTGGCTCTCTTCTCTTTAATTCCCCATTCTTCTCCCTCCTCACTTGGAGTAAACAAATTATTCTTCTCATCCAAGAACATGACAGTTTGTTAAAAATTTCCTCTGTGACAGCTACTAGTCTTCATATTTTGCATATACTATTTCTTTTTATTCCCCCTGCAACCTCATGAGGGACCCACTGTCATTTTTTTCCCATTGAAGATGAGAAAACTGAGGCCAGAGCAGCTAGGCAACTTGTTTATCAATCAGCTGTGTAATCTTAGATGACAGAGTTGAAATGATCCAAAGCCAGAACTCTGGACAATGTATACTTCTAGAAGAACTCAGGATTCTCCATAGAGGATGAAGAGGCTTCATTTCTTTCCATTGCAATGCATATTTCTAAATTTTGCATTGGTTAGTTAAACATTGGGGATACTCTTAGAATTACTATATTTTATTGACTCTAAGATACCATTCATGGGAAGGCACACCATTATTTGCAGGCCAGGCTGCATTTTCCTTAAGAGTCAGGGTCTGAGGGGGCAGCCTGTTCCTTACTTGATGCTCTGAGATTCCCCTCTTCTCTTTCTTTTTAGCCTTCTTCACACACAAAGTGTTTCCTAAAGAGCCTCCTCAGTTAGTCTTTGGGTTGTCAGGACCAGGCAGTGGGGCCTGGCTGGAGAGAGTCCAGTGCTTGCTCCTCCTTCCCTTAGGAGCCTGTGTCATTCCTGGGCTTGAGGATGTGGACACAACTCACTTTTGGCCTCCTCTGGGCTTTTGAGCTACGCCGGGAGATGTGTACTTCTGTGATACTCATTGTTTGCAGACTTTGTCCTTTGGGACTGTGGTCATGGTGGTTGGAGAAGGTGCTCCCAGAAGCCTTTAGTACTGGGAGTGACTCAAAGCCTCTTTCACAGGTCTTCTGAAGTTGCTGAGCTTCCAAGGCCACTAAGTCATAGGGGGTACATTCAACATGTCATAATTCTGCCTTCTGTCAGGTCTCTGCAGGGCTCTTGAGTTGGCATTTGGTCATTAGCCCCTGTGTCACTGTTAAGCTCAGGACCCAGGGTGGGCTTGCCTCCTTGCCCACAGACCTCAGGATGGATGTGCTTACTGCTCCACAGCTCTCCTTGGGTGAGTCCTTGGAGTAGCATTTACAGGTTCATGGGGTTGACTTTCAGCAATGTCTTTGTTATAGACATCTTGGAAGGACATCCCCTAAGTTTGGACTAAGATAAGAAGATGCCCAACAGATTTTCTTCAATAAGACAATAGTAGACTTGCAGGACTGTTGGCTCAGGCTTGGGATGATGTCTTTGGGTGACAGCCACTCTGACCCTACACTTCCAACCTGGGCCCCATCCCAACCTGCTTCCAGGTAGGAAACGAGTGAGCTCTTGGCCTGTTGGCATCTCTCACTACTCTGTTCCTGGAACAGCCCTCCACTGCAGCCACTTTCTCTATTAGCTCTGTTCCTCACGTGCCATCTCATGCTTCCCCTTCAATTTTGGAAGGTAACAAAATGTAGGCAACCCTGCTTTGATTTGGCATTCGGAAGGACAGTTATCCCTGTCTCCATCTGTTTCTGGCTATTTCAGGTAACTGCTTCCCTGAGCTCCAGCTGCCTGGGCTTGGTCAGGTGTTGGTATTTTGGCCACACCTGCTCTGTCTGGTAGTGATCACCACAATGAATATTTGGAAAGGTAACAAGTCTCAGAGTATCTCTTAGGAAGTTTAATGATCAGATTAGAATAGATCAGTTACTTAAGACACTACAGAGCAGGATACTAGCCAGGGAAGGTAAGCTTTGAGAGGAAGGCAGAAGTCAGTGACGTCAGAGTTGGGTGTTGCTCAGGTGGGCCACACAGGAGTTAGTGGTTTAGCAGAGAGGGCGTGGGCATTGATAGTCAGGGGACAGAAGACCACAAAGGCCAGCAAAGGGATCTTTCAAAGCTTTGTTTGAGACTAGGCTTCTCGCACTTGTCTACCTCATCTGATTTTTATAGTAGTGTTTCCCAGCTCTTTGAGTTATACACTCTCAATTTTTATCCTACACATTTTCAGAAGCAGTGTGTAGTGGTGGCAAGAACAACAGATCAGGAGTCAAGAGATCAGGACCTGAGTCTGTTTTTTACATTTCTAGAACTCCAGATTTACTGTGAGGCCCCAATAAAATAATGTGTCTCAAGTAGTCCACACACTATGACGTTCCTAGGCAAATGCCCATTCGAATTGTCTTGGAAAAAACTCCTTCCTTCACATCCTCACTCATCCTCATCATATGAACATGAGTCAAAGATTTTGCAATATTTTCATGAGGAAAACAGAAGCCTCTTGACATATTTTTTTTAAAGATTTATTTTTTTATTCATATAGAACTGGGGTACAGGTCAGATGTGGAGGGTGAGAGGCTTCACCAGAGCCAGAGTGGGGAGCAGAACAGGCAGATCGACAAAGTACACTGCTGAGGGGAGCAGCAGGCGGGTCAGGAGAGGTCTGGCTCACCATGTGGATCGCCTCGCCTGGGCAGGCGGGAATCAAACTCACCCGGAAGTGGCTTTAGCTTCTCAGTGCTGTGCTTTAACCCACTGTGCCACCAGGGAGGGCCCGCCTCTTGGCATTTTTTACAAGAGTTGAGTGAGGAGTAATTTCACCGGCCAGCAGACAGCATTTAATATATATATATATTTTTCTCCCGATTCACAGGAAGGAGCTGTCTTCTGTCGCCTTCTGGGTGGTTAGAGGAGAGGCAGGGCCACGAGGAGGCTGGTGGGGCCCAGTGTCTGGCACTTCAAACATGAAAAAGCTGTGCTGCCCGAGACCTTTTTGTTTGGCGCTTTCTCAGCCTCCAACAAAAAGCCTTTCTCAATTTGTGGGGTTCGCAATGGCAGGCATTGTTGCCTGGGAGCCCTCTGCAAATGTCAAACCCATTAACAGGCTCCGGAAGGCAGGGTTTTAATTGAACTTTCCTTCCAACCTCCTGCCCTCCACAGCCATAACTAGACGGCTTACGCCGTGATGGCCTTTTTACAAGGTCTAGACTAGAAAAAGCAAATTATCTCTGAAGAAATGTTTGGACAGGAAGAAGGCTGAACTTTTGAAGTGTTTGTTTTTTTAAATTCCAGTATCTTCTTGCTGCCGACATTTCTTGTTCCCACGATAAGGACACTATCCGTCATCACTGGTCTTGAGGCAGGTAAAAAACTAGCAAGCAAGGTAGAGAATCAGGCTGACCCTTTGAAGGGCACGTCTCCCTTTGCCTGTAACTCCATAAAGCTGCTCCAGTGCGCTTCTCTCTTCCATCGTAAACATGCCAGGCTCCTTGTCTTACGCTGGGTTTCCTCGCTTGTGCTGGGGCTGAGCGTCCACACCTGCTTTCTCAATTTTGTGCTCCTTCCTTTTTGTCCACCACTCAGACCACATTTTACTTTGACAGGCTCATTGCCCTTGCCACGTCACAAATGACCGCTCTACATTGGCCCATTTTCTCTCTCTGACCTGTGTCAACTTTATTTTAGGCCACCATCGTTTTGATTGGGTTATTTCATGAATTTTCTAACGGCTCCTCCACCTCCTATCTAGCCCCTGTCTAATCCATTTTCTTCCCTTGTGCCCAAAGGACACTTAGAGGCACTTCAGGATGCTCAGGCCATTCCAGACCCTTTAACCTAAGCCTTTTCGGCCCCAGGCATGGCCCACCCTGCAACCTCACAGCCTGGGCCCCTTCTCACATTCCACCCTCCAGCCAAATCAGTGTGTCATTTCCCTACCTCCATTTGCTTTCTTTGCTCAGGATCTCTGCAACAATAGCCTCCCTGTCCCTCCTGTGACCCCTCCTTACCTATAGACTCACTCGTCCTCCAGTGTGAACACAGACTTGCTGGGCTCTGGAGCCGTCTCCAGTGCAGGGAGTCTGGCTCCAGCTCCTGCCGGTGAGCCATTCCAGCAGGTCCCATTTTCTTTCACGCCCAGATGCTTGCCCATATGTCCTCCCCTTTTCTAGAAACTCAGTACTCTGAAGGCAGACTTTGACATTAGGATTCCTGAGCAATGTTTTAAAGGATGTGCTCCTTGGGGAACCTGATGAGGAGTGGGGGAAGCAGGACAGAGAGGTAGAGGGAACCCAGCAAAGGTCTGTCCCCAGGGGACACCCTGGGGATGGTCCTCTGTGGAGCTGGAGTGTTGGGGCAGGTCAGGGATGGGGCTGTGCCTCTCTCCCTCCTACCCCCTTGCCTCTCCCCAACCCCCCCACTTGCTGGGCTACATCTGCTTCAGGAAACTAGGCTCCAGAGACTCTGGTGAGTGAGTGCTAAACTCTTGTGAGTTAAAAATGATTAAAGATTATAAATGGTGTCATTTACATGTGGAATATAGAAAAACAAAACAATGTCTGATAAAGCCAAACTAAAACCCTACCCCTTGAAATCTGAGTGTGGAACAATCATGGTAGTCTTCTTTGAGAAGATGCCTTTGAGCAACGCTCTGAAGGAGCTAAGGCAATAAGTTGTGCCGATATCTGTGGCAAGAGCATCCAGCAGAGGGACTGGCCAGTGCAAATGCCCTGAGGATGTCTTGTTGTGTGCAGGTGACAGTGAGCAGGCCAGAGTGGTGAGAGCCGAATGGTTTCAGAATAAAGAAGTAGCAGATGAGGTGAAGTAGAAACTGGGAGTTTACAGATTACATGGGGTCCAGGGGGTTGTGGTCAGGACTCAGACTCCACACTCTTGCCCTGAGTGACCAGGCAGCATCGCAGCGCTTTAAGCAGAGGCAGGACTTCCAGCCAGAGAGCCTCCCTGTCTCCAGGCTGACATAGTCACTTGCCGTGAGTGTCCCGTGGGTATCTCAACTTAAATGCCACTAGTGTTCAGTATTTAGATTCTGTATTTGCAAAACTGCCTACTATCCAAAATGAATTTGTAATCTCTATATTACTCAATGTGGGGCTTTTGGGGTCCTAGAACAGTAAAAAATTTTGATGGCATTTCTTCAGTTGTGGTGGACCAAAGTAATTCTCTACCTTTTTACGCCAACTGTCATTCTGTAAACAAGTATCCTTTTTGTGATGTATTTACTGCTGCATTTGTATGCCTTTTTTTTTTTTTTTGAGATTTTACAATAGTCCCCAACCTTGCTAGCTCATGTTCCTAAGTGCAGAAGGCTGTGATGAACTTGACGTGATATGTTAGATGTTAGATAGGCTTCATTCAGGTAGGTGTTACAGTGCCGTTGGCCCTGAGTTCAGTGTCACCATATACCAGATAAGGATTCTTTCAACAGAAACACACATAAGTTAAGGTGAAATGTTGACGTGTTGATGGGTTTGATGAAAATGTTGTGACCAGAGGATGGAGGAACCTAGCACTGGGTTTCCTGGAAGGGATTGTAGAATATAACTGCTGTAAATAAAGAAAATCAACTTTATACAAGACACTGAACCTATTTTTTGTCCCCTCATTCAGCGAATCACTCCAGCTGGGTAGAATTCTCACATTCTCACTCATTGCCTCAGTTTAGTGTTAAGCCTTCAGTTAAGCTGCTCTCTTCTCTCCCTTTCCACTGTCAAGGCCTTAGCCTTGTCCTCACCTTCTTTTGTCTGGACTGATTTAACGACCTGATCTCTTCTCTATTTCCCTGCCTCTGACCTGCCCCCTCCATGCATCTCCCAGAGAAATTCTACAAGGCAGTAACTATGATAACTCTACAGACAACCTTCAAAAGCTCCCTTTTGTCAACAGCAATGACTTTGCAGTCCTACTATTACTTATTCAATATCTGCTTCTTAACTCTCAGGTGACAACGTGCCCAACTCCCTCCTCAGGCCTCCTTGGGGCTGTGCCCACACTGCTCAGTGAGTCTTTGCAGAAATCACAGGGCAGAATGGATGGGAAGAACTTTAGAGGGGATAGACTTCACTGGCATCAACCGTTTTTGCTTTGTCTTTCTCTTTTTCCTTGGGACATGATTTTGATGCAGTAGTCATCTTGTTAACCATGGAACCGAAGTGAAACCCCAAATCTGGCACTTCAGTCATCTATTGCAGCTTAAAATATCAATTATTTGCTCATGACTCTGCCTTCTGAACTGTGGAGGTTGGAGCGTTCTTTGTAGCTTTCTCTGTGGGTCATCTCTGTTGGGAGTTGGTTGGTACAGGATGACTTGAAGCAATCACTTGTGTGAAATGTCAGTGGACATTTCTGGAAAAGCTGAGAAGGGTTGACTAGGCCCTTCTCTCCATCTGGTTTCTCATTCTCCAGGAGGCTAAAGCATCCTTACCAGGTGGTGTCAGACAAGAGAACAGATGCCACAAGGCTTGTTGAGGACAAGGCTCAGAAGTCACCCAGAGAAACTTCTGTTCTATTCTAGTGGTTAAAGCAAGTGACACAGCCAACTCAATGAGCACATGTCCAGGGGTGAGAGTGATTGTTGTGGTCATCTTTGCAAGCATCCTGCATGGCAAAGTCAGAGGCTCATAATACAAATCTTACTTATTTTGCCCTCAAAGTTGTTGTTTTTTCCATGGAGAGAATTGAACAAATTAGGAAATTGAGCAATTTAGGAAATTGATTTAAGTTGTTCCTAACTATGATTTTATTGTACCTTGGTGATTCCACTCAGTTGTTGAAATCTTACAGGTAATTTATCACTAGTAATAAAGTGCCAGAATTTGGGAATGATCTATAGAGCTTAAGAAAAAAATAAAGATGGATGCAAGGACTCATTTTTGAATTGTCAGTCACTTCTGTCTTTGGGATAAAGCGCCAGAAACGCTGGCCCATAGGGGCAAAGACTACTGTCCTGTGTCCAAGGCTACTGCCACTAGGGACTCTGTGTCCATGTCCCTATTGCCGTTATTACGGGATTCTAACTCCCATCCCAAACCAGACTCCTCCCTCTTTATTTCCCATGTACAGAAACGGCCTCAGTCATTATTTATTACTGCAGCTCCCCTCAGTACCTTCCTGAGGTGCAGCTCCCCCACTCTCTGGGAGGTCCTAGTTTTACTGTGCCTGGGAATCCACAGGCCTGGAGGACCTCTGATGTTCTCCTGACTGCTCTCACTCCCAGGTAGCATTATTCCTACTCTTCACACCACCAGTCCACATTATTATCCCTGTTACCTGCCAAACTAACAAGAAAGATACTTCTTCTTTTCAGTTACACTTTACTAGGATCTCTCAGCAAGGGGTGTGAATACAAACATTTCATGGTTCAAATCTCGTGTTCTTTGAGACCCACCCCCCACCCCGAGTCTCAGCCTTTCTTTCTCTGACTAAGCTGAAATGTCTGCTCCACCACTCATGGACTTTCACTCCACACCAGGGCCACACACTACTCAATGCCTACGAGGGCCTTGTGCATCCTGAAGGAGGTTGTGTTGTTTTATTCAGAAGTTGTTCAACAGTGCTGTTGCTTGGGCCCTAAATATTTCAGAGCTAGTGATACAGTGTTTTCCTTTAAGAATATGTTTCTTGAAGTTACTGAATAGCTACTTTGTACATTGGACTAAGAGCAAAAATTTTAAGCAGTGAAATGATGAAACCACCAGTCTCTAACCCTGAACACCTCGTTCTTGGTCTCCTTCACCTGAACAGACCTCCAGTGTAGCACGCACACACATACACTCATGTGTAGCTGGTCCAGCCCTTTTAGTTAATAATAGGACATGTTCTAGAATAAACTGCTGTGCCGCCCGGGATCTCCATTCCAATTGGATGCTTAGGCGTTGATTTACTTGGCCAAGTAGACCAACTCCTTCCCTGATGGCAGCTTCTTCGTAAGTTCATCTTGTCTGCTGTTTTTCCTTGCTCTGGATATATTTGACATACAACTCTTAATAAGTTTAAGTGGCACCTGGCATACATATGTTGTGGGGTGATCACCCCAGTAAATAGAGTTTACATCAGCTCCTCATAGGTACAAATTTTCTTTTTCTTGTGATGAGAACTTTCAAGATCTACTCTATCAGTGACTTATACCACACAGCCCATCTGTGGCCTTTTGATGTCATATCAGACTTGCTAGCACATGATTAAAACTCACTTCATGTTCAGGATCCAGCTAATATCCTCCATGATCCCTGGGAGCCTTTAGAAGTGGTAAGAGTCACCTGCTTCCAGCATTTATAGATGCTGAGAACAACCCCAGCTGTTCCAGCACAGCTCTTGGGGCCTCTGTGTGAGCCTGGCTCTTGCCTCACTCCTCCCCACCCCCCAATCACCACTCAGAACCAGCTTCCCACCCTGACAATGCTCTGGGCAATACTTCCAGTCCCCCGGTTTCAGGTTTCACCCATTTGAGGCTTTTCCTACTTGCTGGAATATCCTTTTCCTTTTGTTCTCTTTGCAAACTATTTTCCTTCAAGATTAAACTTAACTACTACCTTTTCTATGAATATTTACAGGATTCATTTTCCTTCTGATTTCTGAGTTGAGGTCATCACATCAACATCGATCAATGCCGTCTCTGGGTTTATTTTTGTTGTTCAACCTATCACACCTTGCTACAATTTTATTTTATTGTTTGCTCTTATTTTTCACTCTCCCCAACCCTATGAGCAACTTGAGAATAAGTACTCATTAAAATTTATGCATGTCACCTAGGTGGCATTCAACAAACCTTTCAAAATAAAGTTTTTACATACACATGCTGTGTACATGTTACTCTTGGAATGCCAGCTCTGGAACTCACTTGAGTTTAGGAGCATTTGAAAACCACTGGGAGCTGAGTCTGGGCTGTTTTCTGCAGCCTGTGCCCTTTGCAAGCAGGCAGATGATGTCCCTGTGTCTGGAAGCTTGGCTGAAATCCTCAGCCACTTAGTAGCTCTGACAGTGGGCAGTCACTTAATCTCACTGAGCTCTGGTTTTCTTGTAGGAACAATAGAGGGTTTTTCCATCTTGCAAAGTTCTGGAAGCAATTTGTGATGATGAGAAGCTGCTTAGAAGAAAGCTGGGCACCCATGGGGTGTTCCATGCATGTTAATTGAGGGGATGAATTGAGTGAATGAATACATGAATGAATATCTTTCATGTTAGAGTAACTTAGGTGTCTAGCTGAGCCTTTAAAGGAGGACTGTTTACATAGTACCAACAGGAACAACATTCTGATATATTAAAATATTTATATGCCTCTACATCTTATTCTTGCTCTTGTGAACAGACACAGAGGCCCTTTGTTCCTCTCTTGTATATACAGTTCTAGTTTCCAATTTTGTGCAGTGGTTACACAATAAACTTTCAGGACAAGGTCTTGCAGGTGAGAGAAGTCGAAGCAGCTTGGCTGCAGCTTTGACTTTACGCTCCAGTGGTGTTTCATTTTTGTGCCTGTTTTTCTTTAGTCCAAGGCCGCCACACACCCTCCCTTTATGTGTAAGATGGCTGGGGCTGCTTACTACGGTTTTGTCAGTCGTGTTCATGGCCTGCTGTTCACATTGGTATTCTGTGAGCCTAGAATTTCTAGACTTCCTGGAAAGCCCTGATACCTTATCATGTGGACACAGAGGTTTTTTTCAATGCTTACTTTGCTTCCATTTTTAGGTGTGATTGAATTCCGTAAAAGCCTCTCAGTGAAAGAATGTTTTTTGATAAGCACTTGAAATCCTCCATTTGTCAGGTTGGCTTTTAGTTGTTTGGGCTACACACACATACCCAGGCTCTCAGGCTCTGTCTCGTATGCACCATGCACGTACATTACCTGACTCCCACTGTCTAGGCCCAGTCTGCATCATGCTAGAGTTCACCTACTCTCAGTTGCTTCTTCATCTTTGAACAGATTTGGGGAAGAGTGGACATCTTCCCTATTGGCTCCTGAACTGGTCTGTGCTTAGCCTATCTGTCGGCCATCAGGCCCAGGTCCACCTTGGCTCTCAGCTCTTGGTTGCCAGTGGTGTGGCCCATGGAGGCTATGATCCTCCCTCTGTAAGGTGATTCCATCCCCCTAGTGTTTTCAGAGACAGAGAGTTTGGGGGGCAATGCGTGTGCCAGGCTTCACTCCCACACCTACCATCCTTTAGTTCTTCCCGCCACCAGTGTGATGACAGGCATGGGCTGTAGATTAAAGCAGCATTCCGGACGTAGCCAACCCAGGGGCAAGTTTTTTAGAATGGACAGGAAGCAAAATTTACAGCATGATAACAGAGACCAAGCTAGAGAAGCCATAATTTGGGTGGGACTGTCAGAGGGGGTAGGAATAAAATGTTAAAAGCTGGCTATCTTTCCTATTTTTTTTTTGGTCTGGATTATCTGCATTTAGGACATCTCCAGGACCCCACTGCCTCTCAAGTTGGAAAGGCGCCCCTAGATTTTTGGTTAATGTGTTGTGATCTGATAGTTAAGTAATAGTATGTCTCAAGTTTTGTATTTTTAATTTTATTATGCCTTCTCTTATAGAACTTCAAACAAGCTTTCCCAGGCACTTGGTTCTGTGATGCCACCCAGAATTCCCCTCAGACTAGTGGGCTGTGTTGGGCCCCACCTACTTCATCCCTATCCTACTTCTAGCGTGTGCTCTGACTCTCTCTGGTCTCCCCTTTAGTGAAATCCTCTCAGTCGTCTTGGTAGCTGTCACTTTCTTCTTTGTCGAAAGTCAGAATGCCAATGTCCTGGGGTGAGACCTTCAATCTGAGTCCCTCCTGATTCGGCAGCAGTCTTGCAAATAGTTTTCCTAGGTCCTTTCTTGGAAGTTCAATGGATGTGTACAGATGGGGCTCCACTCAGGCACCTTGGATGGCACACAGTGCCAGAGCATATTCATGACCTCCACGACAGAGGCTCTGCTCTGGCTGCTAATGTTAAGACAGTCGGGGGCTCTCATTCCAGCTCTGTGCTTCTTGCTCTGTCTTAATGTTGTGTCTGTTTTCTACATCTGCATCCCTCTCTTCTGCCTGGTTCTGGCTTGTCACTCTGATGCGGTGACCCCAATACTAATTGTCCCCTCCTTCTGACTTTGCCATTTCCACATGTTAATGTTTCTGTCAACAGGAGTGGGGTGAAGGGTTCTTGACTTTGGTCATTGAAGCCCACCTCTGGTCACTGCAAGGTCAAACCACTTGTCAGCAGACAGAGGACAGAGGATCACTGTAGTATGCACAAGCCTGACAATGGCTGTCAGTTAAGGGTAGTGTATTTCAGCCTATCATGACTTTACAGGGAAAAGACCTAAGGGAATTTTCCCCTTCTATTGGGAAGTCAGAAGATCCAATTACTGTTGGAGGAAAGTGGATCCTGCATTTCTGGTTGAACGTACAAATTTTCACCTCCTCACAATCACTGCAGTCTCTGCTGGGAGAGAAAAGTAAGCAAGATGTGCTCCTTCTCCAACCCCCTTGGATACTGATGGTCTGGTAGGGGAATCTGAGCCATGTGCTGGCATGACATAAAGGTGGCAAGGACATCAACACATCAATAGGAGGTGGTGGGCCCTTTGCATTGTCACTGGTGGGTTCCTTGGAGCAGGGCAAAGAGCTCTGGGCTGACTATTAAGGGGAGGACGATCCCTAAGGTGTCCTTGGTCATGGCTTGTGTAGCTTTAGCTTAGCTACTGTCAGTTCAGGCTACTACACCACCACCATTGACTAAAAAACTTATAAACAATGGAAACCTATTTCCATTGGGGACCAGAAGTTGGGGACCAGGGTGTCAGCACGGCCAGGTTCTGGTGAAACTCTCTTCCCAGATGGTTGACTTCTAGTTGTATCTTCTCATAACTGAAGGCATAGGAAGCTCTCTAGAGTGTCTTTATATAACAATAGTTCCCTTCATGGGGACTCTGCCCTCACGAACTAATCACCTCCCTAAGGCCCCACCTCCTAACATAATCACCCTGACAGGGTAAGGTTTCAGTATATGGATTTAATCTTGTATTTGGGTCCTATTTCAATCTGTAAAGTAAAGGAGTTGATGTTGGTAATTTCTAAGTATAGCTTCAGCTCAAGCTACAGACATAGGTTTATTATTTCTGAACTTTGATGAATCACATTTTAAAATACTTTTGAACAGGATGCCAAAATATGGATTATGGTCAAAGTGGCTCAAGGGTTTAATCATAATTATGGTGTGTTGCCATAAAAGTGTTGAAGTTATATTAATATCCACCAAGAACTAGGTACCTCATTATTATAGACTAGTGCTCTGTTTTAATCCAAAATTTTCTTTATAACATGGATGAAGGTGTAGAAAATACATCTACTGTGTGGAGAATTGATGATGACCTAGAGCAGTGTCAAGCCAGAACAAAGATTCAAAATATCTGAAACCTAATTAAGTTAATTTATTAAACAATTATTGCCATGTCTTCCAATTTTGAACACACATCTCAAGTTCTAAAAAAAATTCTAAATTAAGGGAAGTACAGGTGCAGAGTTCTGGAAATAGTAGCACCATGCAAAAAAGACCCACTGGGCCATACTATTTACTTTTTTTGGGTCATGGAGGCTTTTGACCAGCTGATGAAATAAGTGTGCACACACACAAATAAGCATACATGATTTTTTTCATACCACATTCAAGAAAATTGCATATCCTTGAATCCTGTCCACCAATTCAGTGTTAAGAATTCTTGACTTGAAGGACTCAGTCACAGCATGATATAGTCACCAAAAAAATCTCATGAGATGATGAATGGAATGAACAGAAGTGTTCATTTTCATATCCACAGACACTAATCATTTGTGATGTGTTTAGATATTGTGCTGTAGACAAACCAGATAGTTTCAGGCAAAAATGGCAGAAAAGCCAAAGAGACTCAGAAAGCTTATCATGAAGAAAGGGTATGGAGTGTCCCACAAAAGCAGGACCAAGGCTCCGTGTGATTGTGCTTGTAGATTCAAGGAAAGAGACTCAAATGTTCAGGACAATTTTCACAAAAGATATTGGGTTTCATAATAATTTCAGTTAACTAGAAAGCTAAGTTTGTAAGAAATTTTATTCCTTTAATGCTTGGTTAGTAAAGGTTTTATCATACTGCCCTGACTGTATAAATGAAAGTACAGCAGATGCCTTAAATCTGATTGTGTGTGGTAAACTTGATTGAGGATAGATGTGGAGACTAGATCAGCCGAGTCCTTAAAATGATATCTGGATATCTATCCAGTGCACAGCCTTCCATGCTTCCCAAGATGTCATAACGACCACAAACTCCCCGTCAGATATGCAGTATAAATGGGACTTCCTTTATTTTTTAAATATAACAACCTATCTTCTCGCTCAAACCCCATCCTGCCTAATTAGCCTAGTAGTTCTCAGGTGAATTCTGTCATTTCAAATTTTTCTAGGTTATTTAATTATATGCTTCAGTGTTCTACTTTTTTCTCTATGTTCTAGAGTTTTTGAAGTCATTTCTAGACTTTCTAAACCACCTGGGAAAGCAACCAACCGATGATTTCCCTTCCTCTTCCTCTAGATTCTAAATGTTGATATGGATGAAGAATTAATGATGTGTTTAGATATTGAGAAGGTTATTTGAATCTTGTTTGTGATGGCCCTAAATGAGATATATATATATAATTTTTAATGGCTTTTGATCTCTATTCTCGCAATAACCACTGAAATGCCTGTGCTCATTCTGCTCTCTGGCATTAGTGACATGTATTCACTGTCTCTCAGCTTCATAGATCCTTACAATTGATTTCCAAACCCTCTGATGAGATGTTGGCATCTGGGTAGGGGTGTCTATGGGGCTCTGTCTGAAGACTCATTTCTGCACTGCACATCATGCTCTAAGTGCTACTCAATTGCTGCTATACCTTGTTGGTGCAGAGAGCTTTTCTTGCTTCCCTGGGGCATAAGGACTGGGCTCCTTCATTTTTAAACCCCCAAAATGCATCTGGTACTTCTGTCCACCTCCCCCCCAACTCCCCCAATTGCTACCTCTTCTTTTAATTTAGCACAGGGCCGAGAGAAGTTTACATCTTTTATATATATATATATTTTTCAGTCTGGCTTTATTTCCTTCCCAGTCAATCTAGTCTGGATTAGTGAGGATGCTGGAATCTCTGGAATTCCATGTGTTCTCTTTTTTTTTTTATTTGAAGAAGCTAAAATTTCCATGCTTTGCATTCTTTAGGGCTTTGACCTGCACCTGAAAAGTCCAATGCATTTGCAGCGAAGAAGCTATTACTTTTGAGCCTTTGCAACATTTTTTTCAAAATTTATTTAAAAGCTCAAAAGCATTGTGAACTGGTATTGCTTTGTATTCTGGGTAGTTTCTTCTAGGAGGTAATACTTGCCACTGCTTTAAGGGATATAGAGTAAGCTGGATAAGGAAGTACGGAGGTGGGAGGTTGCAGAAACAGCTGCAAAGATCTGATAATGTTTTAGGATATATTATATAGGATATATATTAGGACATATTTTTCCTCTGCTGGGCACAAACATGCTATGGTAGAAACATAATGGAGATTAAATCATCACATTATTAGCAACTTGTAATTTAGTTTCTTTTCTTTGTACAGCCTAAGTTCTGAAAGCAGACTTCACAGTAGAAATGTAGAGGCAGGTTTAGTTAAGGTAGGTGTGATTGGAGCAGGCAGAAGTTGGGGAGCATTTTGTAGGTAGTAGAAGTCAGAGTGGATGAGTGCAATGGGGAGGGAGCAATATGAGGAGCATCAAAGACAAGCTTTACACACTTTCCAGTCATGCCAGAGTTGGTGAGATAAATATGAGGTCTACACACTCAAGCAGTCAAGAGACACCGGTGTTCATTAACACAAAGATTTGTAGGAGACATAATTCTCAGATTTCCAGGTGACTAAAAGTGATTTCAGATAGAGGTCAAAGCAGTACAAGAAAAATTGACATGAATGGGGATACCCGAGTGCCATGGGGGGAAGAATACCTATCATATGGCTTGAACCCCTCATGGGCAGAGAATTTTAGGCTGGGGGAAGGCAACTAGGGAAGGCGAGTTCTAGCATTCTAAATTAGAGATTTTAAAGTGAGACAAATTAGAATCACTCTTTTATTAAACAAAATAGTCATTCTTTTAATGAACATGACTGAGAAAAATAGCTTGACACTGTATACTCTTTTGCTGTAGTGCCTTCTGCCTTCCTACTTGGGTTCTGCAAGAAAAAGCAGCTTCCCAGATCTTTGCTTTGATCACAAGCATGAGAAACTGTGACATTGCTTGATGGACAGGGAAAAGGAGGATTCAGCTTTTTTCCTTGAAAGCTCCTTGTGTTGTGAGTTTTTGACTTTTTTTTAAGGATATCTTCACTAGAAACCATTCTATCACACGATGGCAGTAGAGATATAATTTAAATTTAGAAGCTATGATGCATGGATGCATCCCAATGGGAGAAAATGTACAATTTATGCTTGTCCATATATTTTTCTTTGGTTGGTGTTTTGTGTTCTCAGTTTCTGGAGGCATCAAACATAGAAAGGCCCTGTAATTCCAGCTGGGATTAATGCAGATAGTATTTTATTTAGGAAGGGAGACCATAAATATGGGGAGGTACCTTTCGATGGCCTCTAAATTTTTTGAGATACCACTCAAGTGCCTGTAAAAATCAAATCAACTTTCTACTTGCATTCTTAATTTTCTCTGTATGTCATTTCTTTCCAGGACAGAGACAATTTTTCCAGGCTGGACAGGAGACAAAGGGCACCTATGAAAGACTCAGTCTTCTCCCTTTTCACGTTGTTTCCACCCTCTGAGTTCCTTCTGCTTTCTTTCCAATGGAAATTTTTCTTGGGTCCTAAAAAGTGATACAGCAATAGGAAAAATGTGAGATCCATTAAGATAGGCCAAAATCCTTATGGAGGATTTGTGTATTTTGACATTTGTTTTGGTTATGCCTTTTTTTAAAGATTTATTTATGCATACAGAACTGGGGTACAGGCCAGAGGTGCAGGGGTGGTGAGAGGACTCTCCAGAAGCAGAGTGTAGAGCAGAACAGGCAGATCAACGAAGACATTGCTGAGGGGAGCAGTGGGCGGGTCAGGAGATGTCTGCAGCGCCATGTTGGTCACCTCGGGGCTTGGATCTAACTTGCGCTGTCGTGGCTGCTGCCAGCTTGCAATGCTGTATCCTAACACGTTGCGCCTCCAGGGAGAGCCCGGTTATGCCTTCCTTAAGCCACAAAAGGCTTCTATAGAATAGCTAGTCTTCAGTAATGCCATATTTTCTCCTGAGAGAGAACTCAAATGTCTCTTAGGGGTCACTCATCCAATACACTGATGGTGTCCATTATGTAGCATACACTAGGGATAATACTTGCTCACATCAAATGATCATTAGTCACATGTCATAGTACACATGCTCTTCAAGCATAATTTTGTTTGAGGCTTTTTGCTTATCATAAAGTAGTTATCAGCAATATCCCCATTCATCTTACAGATGAAGAAACTGAAGCACCAGGAGGTAGAGTAATAAAATCAAATAGCTAGTCAAGGATTGATTGACTTCAGGCTCTGAACAAATTAGTCATTGGGTGGCAGGAGGCAAAAGGTTCTGACTTCAAGTATGTGATTTAGCAAGGAATATAAGTTTATGTTCTGAGTCAGAGTGTGATGCCATGGTGGTGCACTGAATGTGGCTGGTGCCAAGAACACAGGTCAATTTACTAAGGGTTAGAATTTACATAGGGAAAAAAATAGGAGCTAGAAAGTTCTCTCTGGAGAATGAGAGGGTCATTTCCTTTCCTCATTTCTTTAACCTGGACATTGCAAGGTTTTATATGCAAAATTCTAGTGTGAGTGTGACTATGTTTAGTGTCTGAGAGAGAGAGAGAGAGAGAGAGAGAGTGTGTGTGTGTGTGTGTGTGTGTGTGTGTGGAAAGAGGGAGTAGCAACTGTGGGCTTTTTTTTTTTTTAAGATTTATTTATTTGTACAGAACTGGGGTACAGGCCAGAGATGCGGAGGGTGAGAGAATTCACCAGAGACAGAGCGGGGAGCAGAACAGGCAGATCGACGATGTACACTGCTGAGGGGAGCAGCGGGCGGGTCAGGAGAGGTCTGCCACGCCATGTGGTCACCTCCGGGGCAGGCGGGAATCGAACTCATGAGGAAATGGCTTTAGCTTCTCAGTGCCATGCTTTAACCCGCTGCACCACCAGGGAGGGCCGGGCTTTTGTTTTTAGGAGTATTTAGGCTTGAGTACTTTTGTTGGGTTGTCTCCTTTTCACTCTCAATATTCTCCCTCTTTAAGTGACTCCTGACTTTTAATTAAAAATGTTTTAAGGGTCTTCTCTAAATCTGGGAAGCTCAGAGAACATAAGCAAACAGACTTTGTGACTTTGGTGTTGAATTTAAGGGTCAAAAGGAGCCCTTCAGCTCTTCTGGTTGTCTAGCTCAGCAGATGGGGCAGGAGAGGAGGCAGGCACTCAGGGTAGAAGCTCTATCCAGGCATAGAGGGTGTATGTGTTTATCTGAAACATCCTCATGCTATAATTTCCAGAACCAGTGTGAGACAGGTGGAGTATATGAACCCTAAACCAAGCTCATCGTAGGAAAACATATGAAAATAATAGTTCTCTGCCTGAGAACTAGTCAAAATTCTGTATGAAAGACCAAACTGATGCTGTGACAGGCTTCAGAATGCTTCTGAACCAGCCAGGCCTAAGTTTCGGTTATTGACAAGGTGCCAAGGCCGAGTTTAACTGTAAATGTCCTAATCTTCCTCATCCCATAGCAACAGCCAATTTCAAGTAACCTGTACATATCAAGAAAACACCACATGTCCTCAGGTATGTGGGCTGAGTAGTGAAGGTTACATCTTACATGCATAGACCAGCTGGGTTAAGACAAGGTAACTTTGTTCAATGTCAACCAGTCAATGTACTGCTGAGCTAAACTCCCCTCTGCTGAGCTGAAACTCCCTTCTTCTGTAATAAAAACCCTGCCTTCCCTGAGCTTGGGGCTCTCAACTTCGGCCACTGTGTCCATGCATGTTGGGAGCCCAGGCTCAAGCTTGCATGAAAGACCCTTGTGTGCTTTTCATTGGAATCGGCTTCTTGGTGGTCTTTGGGAAACTTGAAATCTGGCATAGCACTGTTAATTATATATTTTCCAATTAAATTTCATGTGATGAATTACTTGGGGCTGTTTTGGTTGTTCTTGTCCTAGAAAAAAACTATTATTTGGAGATAAATTTAGCCTTCCATGTTTGCTGATTTACATCTTGAAATTTTCATGGGCAGATTAAAGATTAGATATCTAAAAACACCTGCTTTCTTTCTATTCAGAGAAAAGAGATTAAGTTTTTTCCAGACTACTTTTAACTGTCTGAAGTTTGAGAAAATGATCTTTGAGAAGATAGATAATCGAATTAAGGCCATTCTTGGGGATCATGACATTAAATGGTGCTGAGGATACTGAAAATGACAACATCCAAGGAATAAAAATAATGTTTGACTTTCATTTTACTGTTGAACCATTTGAACTATTAAAAGTGAGGAAATTTATTATGGTGCAACAGTTTATGTTTTCCCATTTCTAAAGAGATAAATAAATAGAGAAATGGGGCCATATTTCTCCAAAGATGAATAGCTTAAGACAACAGAGAGACTATTCACTAAAAGCCATAATGAGTAGGGGCTGAAAATATAGCCACTTTACGATGTCTGCAGTAGCTCTTCAGCTATCTGCATTTATAGGATAGAAGAGAAAGTGTCTTCACTTGGCCTGACTTATTCTCTGTTCAATACACTTATTCTATTTCTCAACACCATTTGCTCGTGTCCAAAGTGTTTCCTTTTATTTTGAAAATAGCCAAGAAGTAGGTTGGCTTAGAAGGGCAATCTGAGTGTGAGAATGGGCGAGAAGACAAGGCTTGCTCTATTGTTTTCACCAAAATGGCTGAGAAGTGAAATTTTTAGTCACTAGTCCTCATTTTTAACCTTTGCTTCCTAGGATGCCCTTTAAGAATCAAATAAGGTATTCTGAACTAAGAAGAGGAGTCTATGCTCACTGGTAGGATTATTCTCAAGTTGCATTTAAATAACATTCCCTTTCCTAGGGAATGTGCATATGCATATTTATAGAAAGAAAGCTTTTGATTTGTAGACAGACTCTGTCCCAGTTCAGAGACTCAGGTAGGGTCCAGTAAGACTAAATGAGCCAGAAGCTCCAACGTGAGTTGAACTTGTGATAGGATATCCTCTGAAGAAGAGGATGGTAGTAAGGATCATAACCTCAACTGTTCAGAAAGGAGAAGGCCTTCTAGTTCCATTATTCTACTCATCAGAATGCAGAGGTAACTATTATGAACGCTCATATCCTTCACTGTATACATTCCGCTTTTATGAGCTGTTCTGTAAAAGGGCAAACTGAAGTCTGCTCGAGCTGCCATTCATCACACAAAGGACTCTGCAGTAGCATGTTCTCATTGTAATGGGCCGGCTGAGTTCACCATCCAGCTGCTCTCCCCACTTTCCTGGGAACTGCCCCGTCCTCAGCTCCAGCAGGTCCATGTTTGTTACTCCCTTGGGAAGGACAAACTCTACTAGAGTTGAAATTGCCTCAAACTAAAGATACTCTCTTTCTCAAGATTTGGAAGAAGTGAAAGGAAGACAGAGACGAGGAGAGATGATGAGAATGGACTGAAAAGACTCGAAAGACTCTCCAAAGAAGGAGAAAAAGCTGAGACAATCAGTCTGGAGTAAAAGTGAAAAAGCAGTGGCAGCCATCTAGTGGAGTCGCCCCCATGGTTTTCATAAGGACCCCTACATCCCTGTAATCAATTGGTCCAACTTATCCTCTCTAGATTGATTTGGTTTCTGTAAGTGCAATCACAGGCTCCTAACTAAAACAGACTGAAGAAGATCCTGATGAGTTATTTGACTTGTGAATTTATTTCTAATAATTTAAAATACAAATCTGCAAAAATGGTTTGGATTCAATTTGACCTGACGTTAGAACATGAACACAAAGGCTGAAGATGGTGCCAGAGTGGAGTGTGCTTTGGAAGGAGCACAGAACAACGTGTGAATACCAGCCTCTTCTCTTAGAGAAAGTAGGCATATTATTTAGCTTCTCTGAGCTTTAGTTTCCTTAACTTTGAAATGCAAATCATAGATCTTTCAGAGGAAAGATGTTCCATTTAATGAGCTACAATGTGTGAAGCAGCTAGCTAACACTGGAAAGGCACTCCTCCCAGGTAAGGGGAGTTTTTGTTGAGGAAAAAGCTATTACTGTGCCTTTTTATGATTTGTTCTGCTTTTGGTCCTGCTCAGGTTTGGTTTGGGAACTGGACAAGAGAGAAGGGGGTGGAGGAGTTACATTGTCTCCAAATAGTCTTAAGGGTAAAACATCTGAGGATTTTGGAAGGGGAGAAGAGAATAGAGAGGTCAATACAAATACCCACCACCACACAGTTTTGGTGAGGGCGTGATAGTCTGATGAAAAAGCTACGAAGTCATTGATGGGTGGTTTCCCTTCTCAGTAGCCTGATGTGATGGTTCTGATACATTGGTGTGTTGTGCTGCATTGATATTCAGTATCCCTATTTCATGGAGCTGCTTCAACAGGTTTCTCAGTCTCAGTACTATTGACAGTTTAGGCTGCAATTTTCTGTTGTGAGGGCTGTTATAAAGGGAGTTAAGCAGAATTTCTGTCCTTTATTCACCACTTTTGACAACCAGAAATACCTGAGGCCACTGTCAAATAGCCCCTTAGGCTTCACATCAGTGTTTGTGAACCGCTGCTCTAAAGTAATCCTTTGGTGGATGTACTACATTAGGTGTGTGCGTGTGTTGGGTGGGCGGGGGGGGGGGGTGTCCTAATGTTACCTCAAATAAAAAAAATGAAAAAAAGTATATATAAACTATAATCCACTTTACAGATTAGCGACTGTTTTAATCAGGAACTCTAATCATAGAAAACACAATCCCTTATTGTTACAAACTTGGCCCTTATAGAACTGTGTCTGGAAAGAGAAGACCTGAGTTCAGACTCCTTCACAATCCCTACCAAGTGAAGGGCTTGTATGACAGGGTGGTGAGGGGACCTCCATTCTCACTTTCCGGGTTCTGATTAATGGTTATGTTGATGGGAACATAACTGGCCAAATGGTGAGATTATCACAAATATCCAGGCAATTGTAAAAATCCTGCCTAAAAACCTGGTCAGATGTGTGGGAGGAGGCTGAGATAGGGCTTATTCCCATAGGCAGCAAGCCTCCAGACCCACACCTGGGGATATCTGCCCCAGGGACCCTAAGCATACTTCCCCTGCTGGGCCCTGCTCCCAAACCTTTTAAAGATACACACAGAGCAGCTGGCTTATTCCCACGAGGTGAAAGTTCCCCTTAAACAAGAAATTGAAACCAGGACAAGGAAGCATGCTAGGAGATTTGTACTTAATGCAACCACCTGTACAGGTCAAGAGCCAGAGCTCTGTACCTACACTGCACATGTATAGAAGACCCCACCTTTAGTCCCAACTCCTGGAACTGTGTCCCAACCAATGACCCTCCCTCTAATAAAAGAAACAAACCCTCCCTCTAGAGGCTGGAATAAGACCCCAACTTACACTCTCCAATTTTCTGACTTTGGGTAGGAAAGTGGGGGGCACCATCATAAAAATAGAATGGCACATGAAGGGGAGTTGACAGTAGTCTCCATCCTGCCCTCCCCAAAAGAGATGCGTCCTTCTTCTTTATAACTGGGTATGTGCAAAGAAATAACGAATGTAGGACTGAATGTAGTTACTGTTTTCAAGAGGAGTTTTCAGGGTTGCCTGTTTAACACAGTTCAGATCAGAGTTCAAAGTCTAGTGGGTTCTTCTTTAATTCGCCAGGTCCTGCCCACATCTTGGATGGCAGCGAGGACTGCATTGACTTAGCACTGGAGGCACAGCAGGAGCAGACAGGGGTTAAGAGACTAAATGTCCAAATCTCAGAGTGAGCCTGAGTGATGAGGAGCAGTGAGGTTATAAATTGAGTGCACTCCTTTGAGCATCACTGAGAATATTGACAAGAAGTTGGTGTCGATCCTGGCAGGATCTGGAGGAAGATCTGGAGCACACCATCTGCTTGTTTGCGGGGTGAGATGGGGCCACCCTTGCTGATTGCTGGTGAATGTAGATAGCGCCCTGGAGGCAGAGGCCTGCTGCTTCTGGGTTTCTTGTGCAACTTGTCATAGTTGCCTTTATTTGTCTTTAGGGGAGCATTTGTTTACAAAGACGTCCTTTTATTTCTCTGCTGAAAATCAAGGATGGACTAGGATATAAACTGGCTAAGGACTAAATGAGGGTCCATAGAGCACGTTTCCTCTGACTACGTCATGCTGTGTTGTTTGATGGGTTTCATAATAGCTTCTTGGAAAACCTATGATCGCTACTCTTTGAATCTCTTGCATTAAAAATAAAGGAAGTTAGCTTGTCTTGAGTAGACTTTTTTCCATTCCTTCCTAGGGATCAGATTAGGGGGGATTTTCTACCTATAATCTGGGACAGTTTGGGAAGATGGCTTCCAAGTTTGATGGACAAAATAAAAGCAAATAGTAAAGTGTTTCCTGGGATCAAATTCTGCTCAAACTTTATCAGCTGTGTTTCCTAGGTGAGATTTTAGGGAGCTAATGCATGTAAAATGCTAGCATAGAGCTTGACACATAGCAAAGACAGTTTACTGTTTTGCAAATTTTGAAGTGATGATCTTCAAGATGTTACTTTTGTTGATTGATGATTCAGTAGTTGAAAGTGTGTTTTCTATCCAGAGTCATGGAGAGAGAACGTTGAACAGTTTGAGGGGCTGCCGTGGCTTTCAGAGGCTTGCCTGTATACCAAATTGGCTCACCCAGAGCACATGAGAGATTTATCAGTTTGACCCAGTCTGATAATGATGTTGGTTTCATCAACACCTTTTTCAATACCCTCTGACAGAACCTTCATTAATATCAAGACTGATGTACCTGGAACTGAAAGGCCCTTAGTGCCCAAATATCACCTCACTGCTTTGTGTCAATGTCTGGATCTTCTACTCTGGTACTCTTTAGCTTTTTTCACAGAAGGAAAGGTGAGTTGACTAGTTCATTCTTCCCTCCTCAAGGTAAGGAAGCAGGCAGACTACTGAGCCTCTCACATCCCAACTCCAGGTATTGTCATCAGAGACGAGCTCTTAAACAGGAAGGGCCCCGGACAGTTTGAAGATTTTTAAGTTGGCCCATATTTTATGGGGGTGATTTCTACAGGAAGAGCCATGAAACACACTGCAATTTCTCAATGCCTATGTTGAAATCCATGGACTTCCATCGGAATCCTGGCCTCAGACTTCAGTAGTTCATATGTCATTCTCCACTGCAGCTATAGAAGCAGCAGGTGGACTGAGAAGAGCCTGTTTCAAGCAGCCAGATTTTGTTTTGGTTGTCAGCTCAAACAGAAAGCCCATCATTCCGGACTTGGCAGCTTATTAGTAGCAAAGCCACTGGGAAGCTCTGAGTTGGTAATTTAGAGCACAGACTTTCTCCCTGATACAGCTGCAGAGCGGCAGGTGGCTGTGACTTAAACAAACACTAGCTTGTAAAAAATGGAATGAGGAAAACTTCTTTTGCACATGTCAATGAAGTGAAGGGTGGAAAAGTTTCTTCTTCTTCTTCTTTTTTTTTGGAAGTGTTTTATTTGTTATACCTCTGGATTAGCTTATTACTTGCCTAAGTCTGTCTGTCTGTCCATCCATCCATCTATCTATCCATCCACCTATCTATTCACCTCTCTACCTACCTATCTACCTCTCTACCTACCTACCAACATACCTATTTATCTCACTCAATTCAATTTAGTTTATTATAACAAATATTCATTGAGCATCTAGTGTATGCCAGACATAGTATTAGGTGTCAGGAAGCTTCATGTTCTGTTGCAGATTTTTGTGTGGATACAGAGAGGAGTATAAATTCATCATAAAGGAACAAAGAATGGTGACATTCTTTCAGAGCACTTAACAAAGAGTCATTTTGATCATGGAAGGGGAAAAGTCTTCCAGGAGAAAGTGAAAAGAAATTAAATGGATTAAAAGAACAGAATTGGACTGGAGATATTAGGTTCCAGTCAGAGAGAGTTGTCAGAATAATCTGAAAGATGTCAGAGTGATTGAGGGTAGGGGAAAAATAAAACAGGCATTTTCATTTTGTCTCTCTATCTGATGGATATGCTCCTATTAAAAATAGATCTACCATACAATCCAGCAATTCTACTTCTGGATGTAATCCAAAGGAAATGAAGACAGAATTTTGATGAGGTCTGTACACTCCCAATTTTATTGCATTGTACCTGGTAGCCAAGTTATGGAAACAACCCAAATGCCCATCAATGGATGACTGGATAAAAAGATGTGTTACATACATTCATCCCTGAGAAAGGATAATATCCTTTGATTTGGGGAAATGTGGTCTTCAGTATATTGTTAAGTGAAATGTCAGATGTAAAAAGACAAAGTACGGTATGATATCACATATGTGGAATCTAAAAATGTTAAATATATGAAAAAAACAGTAAAATGGTGATTAACACAATGGGATGGGAGAGGATAAGATTTGTGGAGTTTAAAGCTACAATTGTAGTGAGTAGTAAATAAGCAGTTTTATTGCACAGCATAATAAATATAGACAGAAATATTGTCCTGTAACAATGCATGTGATAAATATTGCTACAAGAGCAATCATATTACAATATGTAAAATACATCAAAGCACCACAATGTATTAATTGTACACAAGGTAACATGTTAAATTTATCCCCTAAAAATGCAAATGGATTTTATTTTTCTTAATTAAAAATGATTGTTTCTTTAATGATTTTTAAAATTGTATCATTTTTCCTTGCTATACAATTAGTTTACAACACTGTACCCAATATAGAAGTATAGGGTCACACCTTTTCAGACGTACCTTTCTACCATGACCAGAGCACCAGTAGTCTCCCACCACCATCTGTTGGACCCCTTTTATCTCCCATTCCCACTGCCTTTCTGCTAGCTTCAGCTATGCCCTCATTTGTGGGGCTTGTGGCATAGTATTTTTCGTTCTATTGTTTCACTTTATATCCCACATATGGGTGAAATCAACCAGTATGTATCTTTCTGCTTCTGACTTCTTTTGCTTAGTATTATCCCCTCCAAATCCAATTATGTTGTTTCAAATGGTAAGATTTCATCTGCTTTAAAAAAAAGTTTCCCAATGTGTGTGATATAGATACTATATAGGTGGTATATAGGTGTGAAACACAAACATATGCATAGATGTTTTATACACACACACACACACACAGATGTTATATCTCTAAAGATGTGATATGTATTTATGACATTGTTATGTCAGTTCATTTATCACTGGGTAATTTGGCTGTTTCCATAACTTGGCTATTGTAAATAGTGCTGCAGTGACTATTAGGGGTGCTTATGACCTTTTGAATTATTTTTGAGTTCTTTGGATAGATACTATGAGTGGGATTGCTGGATCATATGGTACATCTATCTTTGATATTTTGAGAAACCTTCATACTGCTGTCCATAGGAGCTGGATCAGTTCTCATGCCAACAACAGTGATGAAGTGATCTGAAAGGCATTTTAGGCAACCTCTACCAAACCATTTGCCCTGGGAGATCCCAGAGTAAGATGCCCAATGCTACAAAGGTATGCAGGAAGCTTTTCTTGTCATATGAAGTGTGGGGAGGACAGAAGGAAGAACTGATAAAAGGAGATGGAGACTAAGAGAAGCTATGAAAATAAATTTAGGGTAATATGGGTGTAAAAATAAATGGTTCTATAATGAATATATGAAAGTTGATAGCTTTTGTCTATACATTAATTACCACCTTAAAGATATAATGCAAAAACACTATCCACAAAAGAGTTGTACAAATGTAATATATCTGTGATTTATTTTAATTAGAAATTTGGTGCAAAGCCTAGATAAAGAACTCTATTGTATAAAATTCTGGAGATATTATGAAAACAGAATATTAAAATGATTTGACAAAATCAAATAAAAATAAAATGTTCATGGATAGGACCTTTGACTTAAAATATTATGGGTTCCTGAATTTTTATAGATTTAATGTGATTCCAATTAAATTCCAACATGACTTGAAATGTGTAATTCTGTTAGAAGAAATGACCAAATAAATAGGGAAGTTTAAAAAAGAGAAGTGTTACTTTATTAGACACTAAGCTGTATTATAATCCTGAAATACATAACATTTTATAATATTGAAGAAAAATCACATATAAATCAGTTCAATAGAAAAAAAAACTTAAAGCAGGTATTTGCATATAAAAGAATTCAGTATGTGATTAAGGAGAGGTTTCTAGTTAATGCTTAAAGGATTAATGTATGGTGTGAGGACAATGAAGTAACTATAGAAAACCTTTCCAATTTTTATATTACACAATATGGTTAAATACATTAAGGTTAAATGAAACACATTACATTTAAGGTTAATGTAGTAACTTTGAATACATTAAAGTTAAGTGTAAAGCAATGTCACAGATATTTTAAGAAAATGTTGATTACTATTTGTGTGTTAGGGTAAAACCCTTTTTTTGACTTTAAAAACAGGTATAAACCATCACATAAAAGGTATGGCTACGATGGTTACTTTTTTTTTTAAAGATTTATTTATTTATGCATCCAGAACTGGGGTACAGGCCAGAGGTGCAGTGGGTGGTGAGAGTCTTCACCAGGGACAGAGTGGGGAGCAGAACAGGCAGATACAGTAAGTACACTGCTGAGGGGAGCAGCAGGCAGGTCAGGAGAGGTCTGCGATGGTTATTTTTTATGCAAAAAATAAACAAATTAAAAACATGGGAAAAATTTTAATTCAGAGAATTATATTCTTAATGTATAAAACTCTTGACAGATCAACATGAAAAAGATTAACAGTATGGTAGGCAAATAAACAAAGACTATGAATAGACAACTCACAAAAGAGGACAAGCGAAATTAATGCCAAAAGACTTTCTTGGCCTGGCTTATCAAATCTGTAAAGAATGAAAATATTCATAATATTGGGTCTTAGTAAAGGTGTTGGTATTGATGAGGAAAATGAAAATCCTCATTTAGTGTTAATTGAGATTTAAATGCTTCCACCCTATGGAGAATGATTTAATAAGATACTACAGAAATTCAAGAAACTGATTCTAATGAAGCAATCAAAATTATGTGCAAAGACTTATCAATGAATGTGTTTATTCTGATGGTATTAAAGTTATAATGAATTTTGAAAAGTAAGTTAATTAGAAAATTCAAATCTCTAAAAAGTGATTGGTTACATACATTTACATGAAAGAATATTATGTAGTCTGTAAAAATACTGTATAAAATTTTAGTAACCATGGGAAAATATTCCCTTTTTATTCTATGTTGAAAGAGAAGAAAAAAGAATAAGAAATTATCTAAAATAAGATCCTATTATAAAGTCATTTCAAAATATGGTATATATATTTTAATGAAAGCATATATCATCTTATTGACTAAGATTATTGATTGGTATTAGTATTCGAAAATATTTTAATTTTATTGCTTGTATTTTTCAAGTCTGTTGCAAAGAGTTAGAAAACAGTTGGTGTGGGATTAAAGTCTCAGCACAATTAAGCTATTGCCAGTCACTGCGGCATGCGTTCAATCCCCATCCGGGGCACTAATCCACATTGCGCAGCAGACCTCTGTCTCCCCTCAGCAGTGTATTTCAGTATATCTGATTGTTCTGCTCCCCACTCTGTCTCTGGTGAATCCTCTTATCTGCCTCCCCCTCCCCCTGCACCTCTGGCCTACATCCCAGTTCTTGTATACATAAATAGGCAAAAATAAATCTTTTCTTCAAAAAGAAAATAAAACAAACACATACACTTAAATTTCAACAGCCCAATCTCAGTGCATGGCACAACACATTTTTTTGCAGAAATAGTGGCATTAAAACATTTAATGTTTGGAGTGGGGTGGATGTCTGAAAACAATGTGGATAGTACCAGATCCCTGAACTCCTGGCTGCCTGGTACACTCAAAAGCCCCAGAGGACATTGCAAAACATTTCAGAAATTACATCCTCTCTGTGTTCTCTGCTTTCTCTGACTTGCTGTACACTCCTGGAGTCAGAGCAAGGAGCTTGGGTGTATTGGAATATGAGAGACTGGGGGGAGAGTAAGCAGCAAGTCCTGGTACTATGTATTATCAGACTTCTTGTTCTCTCTGTGCACTCCCCAGCTGCTGTGACCTCCAGAAGTAACTTCTATGTAAAATACAAGGAAAGTACTTTCTTCTTTATATAGCTGACAGATCAGAGCATCAGAGGAAATGGCAGTTAACACGGACTGGGGATCTCTTAACTCAACAAGACAGGAGAGCTTCATCCAAAGAGTCAGATCGATGAAGGAGAATTCCCTGTACCCCACATGAAAATGAGTGAGGTTGGCTGGCAGTGGGGCACAGAGGAGCCTAAGACTGCGACAGAACCCAGATCTGTCGCAATGCTGCCCATGTTCTACTCATTTGGTCTGTGTTCTTTCTGTCCCTCCATATTTATTAAGCACCAAGTGAGTGTCATCATGTTTTGGGAGTCTGAGTTTCAGACTTTAAAGGACATTTCAGGCCAGAGTCTTAGTTGGCATTGGGCTCATACCCCCTTCCAAGGTTTTCTGATTTCCTGTTTTGTTCTTTTATTACCCCCATGGCTCCCTGAAGGATGGAGTGAATGATGAGGTACGCTGTTTGTCATGATATTAGAGAGCAGCCCTTTTCTCTAACATGTGACTAATGCTGAGAAGGATGAGATCCTACATCAGTGGAGTTGGGTAAGGGTGGGGGAAGGTAACCTCTTTAAATGCATCCTCAGCCCATAGTTAGATATTCTGATTGAATAGATCTAGGGCAGAGTCCAGATGGCTTTTGTTTTTAATAATGCCCTTAATTTAAAACAACTGTATATGATTAACTTAAGTTTATAGGTTCATGCCTCCGCAGATGTTATAAACCAACAACGCACCCATAATCCTCCACCATAGTCCACTGTGCCCCCTCCCTCTTTCTTTCCACTCTCCCCCACGACCCCACCTCTATCCTCACCTTCTGCTTGCTGCTCAGTTCTACTGTCATATCTCTGGAGCTTGTTTTGGTATAATGTTGTCTGTTCCATTGTTTTGTTTCTTTATTCCACATATGCATGAAATCATTCAGTATTTTGTCTTTCTCTTTAAGAAACAAGAAAAGTCTTGTTCAACATGCTTTGTATTACATTTCAGAGAGATTTTCTATTTCCTCAGTAGAGTTTCAAAGTTCCAGTAGAGTTCCTTGAGGTCAGTAATGAGGAAAGTGATAGCAAGGCAGAAGGCTTAGTTTCCAATCAGTGTGGGCCACTGATTGGGCCAATCAGTGTGGAATAGCCCTCTGACACATGTCTGTCAGGTAGCCTGTGACCTACCCAATTACAGACCTGCTCTCCCTACAGGGACAGAGAGCGCGCAATAGGCATGTTCAGATTTTATTTTTTGCTTTTACTTCTGTCTCTTGCTGTGTTCTGTCTCTTGCTGTGTTCTGTTCCTCCCGTCTTCTGTTCCCTTTCTGTTTCATTGCTGACTAAATTCTTATTCTGGTTGAGTCCATTCATTCGATTTTCAGATCTCAGTATTTCATTTGAGTTCAGGGACTTGGCTTGTTACATTTTCAAATCTAACCTCTGACACTGGGTATTCTCTGACCCAAGTTTGACTTCCTGGCCCTGCTGATCAGCATGATGACTAGAGTGATGATAAGTTGTGATGTGCAGTGGTCCCCTGTTTTTGGTTCAGAAAAAGTACAAATGAGATGTTGGACACTGCTATCATAAAGCCCCTCTAATGATACATCCTCACGGTTAACTGGCCATAAAGGAGTTTGTAACTTGACCAACCCATCGAGTTTCTGCCTTGATGGAAATTCTGGAGTCTTGCCTTTGAATCTTTTATCAACAAAGTAAAAAATAATGACCTTTTGCTAAATTTCTACCTTATGTGTTTTATTGAAGTGAAAGACAAGAGGCACATGTTTTACTGAAATTAGAGAAAGTTGAAGAACTTTCATTCTGTGTCTGAGTTCGTGATTATTTAAGCAAGTTCTGAGGACCAGTGATAAATGGCATTTCATTTTTGATAAATGGTGACAGTCATGCAGTGCGACTTGTGGGGGGGGCAGCAGACCCCCATGAAGGGTAAAAAGAACCCTGATGGTTCTGTTCTTGATGTTACCTGCAACATCAGAAAGATCTTTGGAGAAAGTGGTGGACATTCTTGCATGGATTGGCCAGGCTTCTTTATCTTTTCTTGGTGTGGTCTATAGTTTGTACATATTACTTCTGGGCCAGTTTTCAGCAGTGCTTCTGTATCATTATATCTGATGTCTTTCTGATTTCTTCTTCCTCTGAACTCTTGAAACTTAATGTTTATACTATTTATTTTCCACCGAATACTTCTCACCCCTTCTGGTTTCTGAGCTCTACGATTCGCTTACCAACATTTTGGGCACCTGTTCCATGTTGCTCCTTCTTACAGGTGGAGGCAAGTTTTCTACTCTTGCCCCCTGATTTCTGTCCATCTGCACATCTCATTCCCGGTTTCTACCTTAAATCCTGTTCTCAAGTGCAGAGGAGCTGCTATGCTAAGTGTTCACCAGCTGGGACTCAATTATCTGTGGTTACTGTGTTTGGAAAGCCAACGCTGTCTACACTTCTTACTTTGGAACTTCTTGCTCCTATGTGATAATGTACCCTGGCAGCTCTTTTCTCCTACTTCACAAGTTAACACTGTTTGGTGCAAGTGAGGGTGGAGTTATTTATATTAGTCACATGTGTATGTATGTGGGATAAAGATTTAGACTGAACCCCGATCGTGTCCTCTGAGACAATGCGTACCAGAGAGCCTTGCCTTGTGTCTTTAGATTATAAGTTCTGGTGCAACCAGAATCCACTGAGAATCCTAATGCGATGTCTTTTTTCCATGAGGCTTTCATATTCTATGTGCTTGAATGAGTAAGCAAAAGACTGAAGTAACAAAGAAGCAAAAAAGGTGACCTTTAGAGAGACATCTGTAAAGGTCATTTGAATGTTTGACTGCAGTGGAAGATGATATAGTCCTTTGTCTGGGAAGGGCTGGCTCCAGGACAGTTGTCCAATAGATAGCCTGGAAGTGAGAACACTCTCTCTCTTGCCCAGGCATCTAATTTGCTGATCCTGTTTCAGGCAGTCCTGATTCCTCATGCTGTTTTTATTCCATTAGTTTTCAATTCAGTATTTAACACCAGAAACATTCTTTGTCCACCTGTAAGGTGGAAGAAGGTCTTTGTTTGCACACTTGTGTATTTGGTGATGTGGCCCTGAGGGCCACAGGACATTTCATTTCAGAGCTGTGAGGAAAGGCTATAGCAAGACGCTTCCATTGGGATTGTTAGTCTGTGGTGACTAGAGGAGAACAAGCTTACAGTTGAAGGGAACTGGAGCAATAGTTAATTTCTGCTTGTTGATCAGAGACTTTAAGGTCTAATGTAGCACCAATAAAGTGACTTTATGTCTAACATGGAGGAAGGGCCTCTTGGAGGAGAATGTCCGTTTTCCTGTGGAGAGCAGTGAACTTACAGGTATGGGCATTAGGGCAGCTGTCCTTGGCACTACTATGTGGAGGAGAGCAAAGACCCTGTTGAAAGTCATTCCTTTGTGGGCCTGCCATGGTGCTGGAAACACCCTTGTGGCATAGGTAGACACTGCACAGCCCTCACCAGATAAAAAATCAGGGTGCTAGGAGGAAATGGACATTGAAATTATTACCCTAACTAGGAGAATCTCTGTACAAACTCATGAAAACCAAGGATACGCGGGCATGGGGTACTTGATAGAGTATGGTGGCTGATGCCAGGGGATAGACAAGTCTTGTCAGTTTGGGGGACTGGCATGTTTTTAGAGAGGGCAGGTATAAGAAAAGGAAATGAGGTTTTTGGCTATTTGGAGAAGGTGGTAGGAGAAAATCACAAGGGGAGAAGAGGTCTAAATAGAAAACAAGGCCCTGGAAGGTAATCTTTTCTAACTCCAGAATTTTCCTAATCTCGATGTTTTTGTCTGTGATTATTTTTATTTCTGTTTACATATGTTGGGAGTGGATCAACAGCTTACCATAAAGGAGTACCTTATTAGCTGCTCAATAGCTTACATTAGATTGCCAAAATCTTTCCTCTGTTGAGAGTAGAATTCTCCTTCAGTGTTTGATTTGTTTCCTGCAGAGCCTACCACTGATGCAACATTTGAATTCAGGGATTGTTTTCTTTCTGATGAGAGTGAACAAGATATGAAAGAATTGGGGTTGGGTAAAGGCTTATTATAATAGACATCTTTTTAGAATATGGATGACTTATCTGTCTGTCCTATTCAAATGAATGGGATAATTGAAATATATCCTCAGAATCACTCCATAATTCCTAGGGAATATGAAAAAGGCCCTTCATACTGTCACCTGTCTTGGCCTCTCACCCAGTTTCTATGCATGAAGGGAGGGAGGGAGCAATTCATATATCTGGTCAGTTAGGGAGTTAAGGAGCTATCTATGAACTTCTCTTTGCTACATGAAGACAGTGAAAAAGCATGAAACCAGGTTCTAAACAAGTCATACAATACTGAATTGCTTTCGAATAGTCCTCATGAGAAGACCTGTCTTGGTAAACAAGTTATTTGTCCTGTTTCCCTAGTTAGGATGGATGAACCTGCTCACTCCCTCTGTTCTCCAGGCCCTAACCTGTCCTTACTCTTCTTCCAGCAGCGGCCTCTTTTTGGTCAACTAATGATTAACAGTTGTCACTGTACTAGTTGCTATCGACTGTGCTGTGCTGTCATCAAAAACAAACACTGAATGGTCAGTGACTGGGATAAAATTTCTTTTCATGGATATCTGCTGTCGGTCAGCTGGGTTTCTCTGCCCCTGCTGAACCAGTTGCCCCAGTTCTGCCTCCCTGAGGTTGCTGCCATGTGGCTTCTTAAGGGAAGTGTAAGATATAGGCAGCTCTGTTGTCTCCAGAAGGAAGTAGGGGAAGAAAGATCTTTCCCACTTTGCTGGAATGTAGTCAATGGCCTCAATTTAACTACACTGGAAGTAAGACAATGTCTAGGGCAGAAAAGCTGGTGTGGTGAGTATGTGGCTTAACCTCTGTATTCTCATCGTAAAGATGTTCAATTACAGAGGATGCCACATAAAACTAAAAAGAGTGCCAGGGATGTGAGATCAGACTGATGTATGGATTTCAAGTATTAGTTCATTTTCCTGGAAGTGAAGAAGACAAAATGATGGATTTCTATAGTTTTCAGTTCCTTGCCTGGCTCAGAGCAGGCACTCAAAAAGTGTTATTTTCTTCCACAATCTGACTATGCTGGGAGCAATGGGAATAACAATATAAGTTCTTCTGTTTGTATCTTGAATAGTTCAGTCTTTAGAGGATATATGGTAAGAAGCTGCTAAAATTTTCAGGGTGATTCCTTCAGTTTATTCCTTTGGTCTGTCTTTGGACTTAACATTTACTAAGATAAACAGGAATATCTCTGGCCATCAAACTGTTGCTCTAGAGAAATGAGCATTTTCCTTTTTCTTAATTAATCTGACTATTCCCTACAGCAATTTTAACAAGCTATGATGCACAAAAAGATGAAACGTTCCAATTATTTTTCTATACTGCTATAATCCTTTTACAAGTACTTGCCTCTGATGTATAATCTCCTCAATCAGACAAAAGAATCCCAGCTTTGATTTGACAAGCCTATCCTCCTCACGAAGGGGGAGAAACCACCCACCCATAGCCTTGGTTTTCTCAACAGCTGTGAAGTAGTTCCTTCAGAGTGAAAGTCTTTCCACTGCTGAGAGGAGAGCTCTTCTTCTGGGCTTGACTTCCTTGCTGCAGGGCCCATCAGTGAGGTGACATTTGGATTCCATGATTGTTTTCCTTCTGATCAGAAGTGGACAAGACCTAAAGGGAGTGAAAGTGGGTGTGAGAGGAGAAATCCATGGTAAGGAAGAAAAATAGAAAGTGGCTACACTCAGGGGAGCAGGAAAAAAGGAGAGTGATGGAAGATGCAGGGAAACCAAACTTGACCCCAGCAGCTCATGAAAAGCCTGGGAGGAAAAACCCAGTTAGGGATGGAAAGGGAAGCCCCAGCTTTGAATTTTAAGTGTTGAGAGCTAGTTTTGATAACTGAATCTGCTATATCTCAGAGCTGTGTGCTTTTAGCTGCCAAAATAGCTCTTATATATGTTTAGAATTGAAGGCAGCATACAAAGATGAGTAATTTTCATTATTTTTATCAAGATGTAGTTAGATAGATGTTGAATTGGGTTGACAGATAGGACAGGCAACTCTTGCTCATTTAAGAAAATTTCTGCATACCTATTAGATGTGACACTTTGAGTGAAGGGTCACGTCATTGGCTATACAGACAGGAAGTCCTGTTTTCCTAACCAGCTGCTACCACTTGTGCACTGACTATTTGGCAGCACAACTCCTTCTGGCTTCTGTTTGATTTCCCGAGTTCTCAATTTTTGTTAACATAGTCTCAGGCTTTGTGAGGCTTGATCTGTTTTAGAACTTCTCATGCCTAAATCAAAGCTGTTTTCCATTCCTCTTACCTCCCCTTTCTCTCCAGTGCTTGGAGTTGAGTCAGGAACATGGAGAGAGATGAGGGCAAGGTCTCCCCTTACATAGTCATGTTTCTGCTCATCTGGGTTGGTCCTCACCATCAATCTGGTTATTTGCCGGTGGCCCTCTGTGACTGGTTGCTGAGGGGAGGTCCACACCCAGATTGCCTCAGGGCACTGGGACAGGACCCTCAGCTGGAGGCTTCCCCAAAGATTCCTCTGTTCAATTGCAGTTTTGCTAAAATCAACATGACATTTAAGGTGTTTGTTACCCCTCAAAATGAATATATTCTGAATTTAGAAGTGAGGAATGTTACTCTTCTCTTTTATTTGTGTTGTGAAAACTGGAAAACTGAGGGAGGGAAAGAAATCTCTCTGGAGTTTAATGTATGTCTTGATATACAAACACATACTGTGCACATATTAATGTACAAACTCTAGCAAGACCTCTCTGTCTGGCTGCACATATACCTATTTCACAGTCTTGCATTTTTAAATCTAAAATCTAGCACAGAATATCTTCAACTTTTTCTCTTTCAGTGAAATTTACTTCAAATTTCTTTCCTTTTTTTTTTTTTTTTTTTTTTTTACAGATTTATTTGTGTATACAGAATTAGGGTACAGGCCAGTGGCTCAGGGGCGGTGAGAGGCTTCACCAGAGACAGAGTGGGGAGCAGAACAGGCAGATCTACGAAGTACACTGCTGAGGGGAGCAGCGGGCAGGTCAGGAGAGGTCTGTCACACCATGTGGTCACCTCTGGGGCAGGCGGGAATTGAACTCATGTGGAAGCGGCTTTAGATTTTCAGTGCTGTGCTTTAACCCGCTGTGCCACCAGGGAGGGCCAAGAGGGTTCTTTCATTTGATGAAGGGGATCCTTAACTTCCATGAAATAGGAACTTAGGGCCAACCATTCTGTTAAGTGAATAATAACAGCTCCTTGTTCTTTTTAAATTTATTATACTGTCAGTTAAACCGGTCAGCTTTGGGTTTTGTAATGGAAGACCCCTGTTATGTTTCTTTGATTCTCTTTTTGGGAATATTCTATTGGGACTACGTACCTTTAGCGTAATCTTTCCTTGAATGTAAACTTTAATTTTTAACTTTTTTAGTATTATTACTAACTTATTGTTACTAACTTTAATACTAAGTTCAACAGAATGTGTTTTCACAAGGAGAAGTTGGGTACAGAGTCCCCAAGTTAAGATCCATCTATTGATATCCTTTAGCTTTAAAGGTCAATACTTACTGCCATGTTCTTTGCTATTTTCTGATAATCAGACCCCAAGTCATTAGGAAGACGCACCACAGAGTGCTTATTAACAGGAAAATCTGGGTAATGAAATGGAAGCACAGGATCCACTCATAGGGAAAGGCCTGCAGGGCCACTCTCATGCCTTCTCTCTGTTCTTCTTTTCTTCCTTCCTTCTCCTATTTTTCTGTTTCTGTAGCCAATATTTTTTCTACAGACACGGTTTGTTATGAGGATCCTGCAGAGACACCCAATAAGCTAATTACATCTCAGTCATGGAAACAGAATCTCAGAACTGGAAGAAAGCCACGTAGCCCTGTGGCCTGTCCTATGTGTAATTCCTCTTCCAGTGTCTGGAAAATGTCTCTTGGAAACTGTTCGAACAGTCCCAGAGATGGGAAACCTATTATACCAGGAGGCAGCACATCCATTGCTATTGAAATTGTGTCCTTATAAGGAAACTGTCACCTTCAGATATCAAATATAGCTATATTCTTTCAGATTTCTTCTCCATTTCAGTAATTACTTTCTCATCACTACATCATTGGACAACAATGAAGACTCCATCATCATGGTTGTTCTTATTATTGCATTTACTTTTAAGTGTTATCTTCAGATTTGAACCCAAATTCTAGGTGTGGTCTGATCAAGCTCAGAGCATCATAGAAGAGAATCATATCCAATATTCATTAAAATATCTAAGTTTTCTTTTCTCCACATTTCCCTTGTATTGAATTTTTCAGTTGAATTTTGGAATCAAGAATATGTATTTGTAGGTACTAAATTCCATATTATTAATTTCTTTTCAAGATATTTTCTTATATGACATACCCAGTCTACTTATCTTACATGCTTTCTTCATCATTCTTGAGCTTTTAAAATATTTTTATTCTTTAACAGTTTTAGGTAAAGATTTTTTTCTAGAGTTTTGCACCTATTTCTCAAATTTCATTCTATGCAAAGATATTTTACATTCCCCTCTCCCTACCAACCGAGTAGAAGCTGTTTTCAGGCTAAATTCTAAATTTTAAGTTCTAAATTTTAAAATTTATCCACAATGCCACATTGTCTTTTTTGTGTTTCAGAACATCTATTACTTATATTTTTAATTCAAACATTTCAGAGTTAGAAAAAAACTTTGAAAATCATACAGTCTAGTGATCTGTCCTAATACCATTTATATTTCATGTGTGTTCGAAAGTCTCTTAGAGATGATTTCTCCCTTCTCTATTTGATTTTAGAGAAGAGTTGGGGTGGCAATTTCTATTATTTCCTCCATATTTTCTTTTACTATCTTCTAGAATGTGCATGAGTTGGTGGTGGTTTCTCCTTGACCAATTTCCAGGGTTTTTTTTTGTGATTTTGAACTCCCATTATTGCCTGAGTCAAGGAGGCAGTTTCCTTTGTCTCTTTGTCTCTTCAGTGCCTCTACTTCTAGTGACTTGCATCCTGGTATTTCTATCTGACTATAAATGATTTCCAGCTTATTACTTGTTTCTTTTACTGTCATCTGGCTCTCAGTGCATTTCTTTCTAGTACACAGTCCTCTACTAGAAATATGTCTCTTTTTCCTGCAGTTTTTGTGTTTCAGTCTTTTTCACCATTTCTGCTTGTTTCTTCTTTGCTTCAGGCTTCCATCTCTCTTTTCATGATTTATACTTCATGTCCTCCTCTGTCTCCCTCTCTTTGTGGTGGTTTGTGTGTGTTTCTATTGCTTCCTCCCCTCCCCACCCCCACACAGGGTTTTCCACTACAGCTCACAGTCCTTCAGTTTATTAGTGTTCTAATGGAGACTGTCAGTGCTTACTGAGTACATGGCCCTCTGTTTCTCATGCTCCTTGTGATTAGAAGGGCTGTATGACTAGCTCTGGCCACCCAGGCATCACTTTCAGGCTGAGAGTAGTTCAGTTTCTATTGAGACTTTGCTGTCGCCACCCTCTGGTGACTGGTCCTTTGTGAAATCAAAGGTTGGTAGCATCACAGGATGAAAGATGTCTTGGTCTCTAATATGGTAAAGGAGAGCAGCCCAGACCACATCAGACTGTGCCATGAGTGAAAAATGAACTGTTTTGTCAAGATGTTGATATCTGGGTTTTTTTTTTTTTTAAAGATTTATTTATTTGTACATATAGAACTGGGGTACAGGCCAGAGGCTTAGGGGCGGTGAGAGGTTTCACCAGAGACAGAGTGGGGAGCAGAACAGGCAGATCTACGAAGTACACTGCTGAGGGGAGCAGCGGGCGGGTCAGGAGAGGTCTGTCGTGCCATGTGGTCTTCTCCGGGGCAGGCGGGAATCGAACTCATGTGGAAGTGGCTTTAGCTTCTCAGTGCTGTGCTTTAACCTGCTGCGCCACCAGGGAGGGCCCATGGGTTTTTTTTTTTTTTATTACCACTGTATGAAATAACCTATCCCGACCAAAGGTGGCTTTTGTCTGATTCCATGACAGGCAAGTTGGGAGACAGTTGGCAATTCATGGGGCATTAGAGTGGAGAGTTCAGGGTATTAGAGTATGAGGAATCAGCACTACTGGTGAGTCATGGATTTGTATTTGTGTTGATCAGTTTTTCAGATGTCTTAAACTTAAATGTCTTAGGATATTTTTTTTTTTAAAGATTTATTTGTGCATACAGAACTGGGGTACAGGCCAGAGGCTCAGGGGCGGTGAGAGGTTTCACCAGAGACAGAGTGGGGAGCAGAACAGGCAGATCTACGAAGTACACTGCTGAGGGGAGCAGCGGGCGGGTCAGGAAAGGTCTGCCGTGCCATGTGGTCTTCTCCGGGGCAGGCGGAAATCGAACTCATGTGGAAGTGGCTCCAGATTCTCAGTGCTGTGCTTTAACCCGCTGCGCCACCAGGGAGGGCCTTTAGGGTATTTTTTAAGGAACATCTAATGTTATCTTTACCTCTTATGCTTTGGCCATCCAAAATGCAAGCATCAAAGCATTTTATGGTTCACAATATCTCTGATTTTAGGCTCAGCCAACAGCTTTCAAAAATATCTAGAAAAACTGCTTTGCTTTGCCAAGCCCTCACCAAGGCCCCCATTGTTGTGGTCTCTCCTGCTGTCTCAGCAATGTCATTTTTTAGTTGAGAATGCCGGAGGCTCCCATTTAGGTGTGTGGCCAAATGTGCTTGACAGCTGCCTCCCTTAAATTGGGGACAGCAGCTGAAAATTTGCCCAAAGAAGAACTGGGCAGATTTTTGGCTACAGGGAAATCCTGGAGCATCTCACAACTTTGATTCCCCACATGTCTGCAACAGAAGGTGCACGGAATAGTGATCAAGTGTTGCTTCCTAGGTGATTTTATGCCGTCTGGATCATAATATCAGAGAGGTTTTGTGATGTTACAAAAATGCACATTGTTTCCAGATTCCTATAATCAATATCTTTCTGAGGCAAGAGAATAGCCCCAGAGGATGAAGAACCGAGGCCTCTGGGCTTGGTTCCAAATATAATTGCAGAGACCTACAGCAGCTATAACATCATCATCTTTGGAAGCTCTAAGTTTGGTCCAACAGGCACTCTCACCTTCTGACCTTAGGTCAGACTTCCAGATCTGTTTCTGAATCCCCTTAAAGTTAATGATTTGTAACAGCAGAAAAGTTTCAGGAATAACAGACTGTTCTAGCTCTGTCTTTTAAGAGGAGAAAATGATGTTTTATTCTCTTATTAGGGAAGTTAGATACACAGTTCTGAAAATAGCACATTTCTGCTAATGGCATCAAGACTGTCTCTTTCCTTAAAATGTGATATTTTCTTAGGCAGGGATTCAGAACCAGGCATGGTTTTCAGCAGCCTCTTCCCTTTGATCATTATAATTGAATAATTATTATATACACTTGAATGTTCTATTTATGCTAATGCATTGGTTATAGAGAATGACACAACAGTATTCAGATTATGCTGGCTGTATTAAGAATGGAAAAAGGCTACATTGAGGTAATTTCATTTCATTATTTTTGTAATTATTTCCTCCTCATTAATGCTCCTTGAGATTCAAAGCTAGTGTTTATTGAGCAAAATTGCTCTTTCTTAGGCTAGATCATTGTTCACAAAATCCTCCAGACTGGAAAACATTTATATCAACCCTTCCTGTGCTTATCACTTATGATGAGTTTCATCTCAGTAAAAGAGAACCAGACTAAATAAACTGGACATTTATTTTTCACTAGTATGGAAGTGTGGAGGCAGATAGGCAGTCTGCAGCTGTGATGGTGCCTCTATTCTGCAAGTTGTGAGAAATGCAGGTGTGTCGTTCCACTTTGTACAACTTATGGCCAGAGACACTATACCAGCTCCAGTCCTCAGGTTTAGAGTCTAGTCTACAGGAAGGAGAAGGGACAGGGACACCAACTGACTCTTAGGGTGGACCTGAGGTGTCACACATTTTTATTCGATCTCATCAACCAGAACTTAAGCAGTTTGCTCCATATAACTAACTGCAAAGGCGTCTGGGCAACTGTGTATTGTTTCTGTTCTCCCTAGGCAGGTTGGACTCAGCTTAAAAATCTCAGGTTCCAAATAATGATAATGATGAACAGCTATATACCAGAGACATTTTGTAGCGGGTGGAGTGAGGAATGGGATCAAAAACATGTGGGAGAAGGGAAATGCACTGGGCTATGGTGATGGCACATGGGTGATTTGGTGATGGGAAACCCAAGGGGATTGCAACTAAGATGGAAAAATGCACAAAAATATGTAAATATTAACTAATATAAAAAAAAATCTTGGGTTCCATTACTACAAAAAGGGAGACAGTTGACAGATAGTCTTCTAGCAGTCTCAGCATCGTTGTCCTCCCACCCTTGAATAAACCAGAGGGGCATGGTCTTCAACATTTTGTTGAAGAACAATATACATTAGCTGATAGAGGGTCATTCATATTTTGTCCCAGTTACTGATACAATGAATGGTTTATCTTGGTCCTCTGGAGAAAGTTTCATCCTTTTGGTCATATTTTTTTATGAAGCCCATTTGTATTCTTCAAGATTTAAAGCTCTGGATAAAACTCAGATGTTCTTTGAGACTATTAATGGATTAACAAGCATGATGAAGAAAGAACATAGATGTTAGAATCTGTGTTGTCACTATATTAAATGAATCAGTGTAGAACTGAATGTTAATATCCTGGCCCTCATTTTCTCAACTGCAAAATGAGCATTACCATGTCTTACATGTTTTTATCTATGTGGATAGTAATTTAGATCATGCTTACACATTGCCAAAGTTGATGATTTAAAAATGATTGCTTCTGTGCTTTTCCCTACTAGCCACATGCATACCAGCTCCTGTCGGATTCTTATATGTCAGAGAACAGGTGGCAACTGATGACGGTTAAATTTTGATAAAAGGGTCTGAATTATTCTTGGAAAGAAAGGATATTTCCTGAAAGAGCTAGATGAGTTGCTGAGTTGCTGTGGTAAAGGGTCCTGAGCAACTTTAGGAAGAATCAGACCACCAACTGCATCTACAAGCATGTTGATTTTGACATGTTACAGTAGTTTTAATCCAGTCATTTTAGCATGGGATCATTTTGACATAATCTGAAACATTAACCACTAAAATTTCAGTGTTTAATGATTGTCAGTTAATAGGAGAAGCTAGTGATATCTGGGGTGAACCTCAGGATATGTTCAAACAATGTTACCAGTTCCATGAGTGTGCATGAGACTGAAAGGCAGTATAAGAATCCGAGATGGCTGTTGTACCTATTGCTTTTTAGAACAAAGAAAAGTAGAATCTTTACATTTTATCTGCTGGAGCATCAAAACATTCTCATCCAATGCATCGTGTCAAGATGCCCTGCTTAAAATACAGGTAGTTCTGAATAAGTGTAGTGTATATCTTGCTTTGGAAAAAGATGGAGACATTTAGGAGCTATGTAGTATTTTAGAACTTTAGGAAAACATGTGGGGGAATTAGAGAGGAATTTAAGGGCCAGAGGATTGCTCCAGAGGAGGGCAGAGCAATCGGCAAGCTGCTTGCCCTGGCCTGTGTCACTGTGTTTACGGGTTGTGCGCCTGTGCTTTTGAATGTGTGCAACTGCACGTACCATGATCTAGGGTGTGGTTAGTCCCCATAAAGTTCCTTGCTGAAAGATTGCTCCTTTCTCCTTGTTTTACTGCTACCATCTCCATGTTGTGCAGTGAGGCAATAATGCACTAACGATGCCTTTCAAAGCTGCGTAAATCTTTGCATTGATAAACAAGAAGCATGTGGCCAACACAAATGGCCTGGAAACGGGAGCCTTCAGAATCCCAAAAGAAAAGCACCCTGACATATGTCGTAATCAGCACAAAGAGAAATTCTGCTTAGAAGAGTATTTCTTAGACTTCATATTATGTGTTGCTGTTTTAAAAGCCTTCTGTGTGGAAATACCTACAAATTTAAGAAGAAAGAAAACAGGGCCCTCCCTGGTGGCGCAGCGGGTTAAAGCATAGCACTAAGAAGCTTAAGCCGCTTCTGCATCAGTTCGATTCCCGCCCGGGAGGTGACCACATGGCGCGGCAGACCTCTCCTGACCCGCCTGCTGCTCCCTCAGCAGTGTACTTCATCGATCTGCCTGTTCTGCTCCCTGCTCTGTCTCTGGTGAATCTTCTCACCCTCCAGCCTCTCTGGCCTGTACCCCAGTTCTGTATAAATAAATAAATCTTAAAAGAAAGAAAGAAAACAAAAAATTTGACTGGGTAGCTGTTCTTTGATATAAAGCAGTGGTCATATTCTTTGTGCTAACTTTGCTATCCTTAGTAGGGATTTAAGGTGTCAAGTAAGGTAGCCACAGTAAGAAGAAATTAGGTATATATTTTAAAGTACCAGTACATGCCACTAACCTTACATGGCTACAACTGAAAAAACAGTGAAATGAGGATTTTTGAACAAAAAATAATGGTAAACTGTCAATTCCTACCTAAATGTATTACAAACTGTTATTGGATAGATACAGAAATTTCAGTGTTGTGTATCATAATTGCACGGTGTAAATAAAACATTATGGTAACAAAAAATCATGCAATTTTTATGTGGAAAAGTAAAAATGACCTATTGTCTACTATAAATTGGGATGTAGCTATAATGAGAGTAAATGTTAGGCCAAGAAATAAAATGTGAATAAGAAATGGCCACAATTTTCTAAGTTTTCAACTATATATGGAAGGTGACCTCAAGTGACACCACGGATTAAGTCCTAAATCCTACAATTAACAATATTAATTAGCTGAATTTATAACTGAACTCAAATGTGTATCTTTCTCCCAACAGAAATACCGTTCCTCCACCCCCTTTCTTTCTTCGTGTTTTAATCAACCAGGAAACATATTTGCACTGGGCCTGCATTTAAATAGATTCAAAATCCAAGAATATAAAACACCAAAACTATATCTTGGATCAAACAAAAACTCCATCTGAAAGGGTCAAACTATCAAAGTATTCTCTTGAGCAGGCAAGCATATTGCCTGTCTTCCACCTCCCTTTTACACTTACAGTGCAGACGCTTTCTCTTCTGTGTTCATTGGCCTCTGGTGCACTTTCCAGCATGTAGATTTGCATTCATTTGCCACGTGGAGAATTTTGGCTTGTAAATATTTGCTTAATACATGACAGACTTCTCATTTCACTAATATTTGATTTCATCATGGGCCTTCCTTTTGGTTTTTAATTGAAAGTTTCATGGAGTAAACTTGCTGGACTCTTGATTCTCAATGCATCAATTCATGGAGCACAGAGCTTGTGCCACCTGGGATGCTGTTTATTGACTGATAAACTGAGGATTTAGGCACTCTCGCTGGGTGAGGATGGAGGCCGAGTGTTAGAGGAAGAGAGAATTCTGGAATTTTATAATTGCCTCTCTTTGTAAGTGTTCATATGTGTCAAACAAATTTGAATTTGTTTTTTAACCATGGCCAATGTTCTGTTTCATTTAGATGAATGGGCCATCTACTGGCTCTTGGCCATGATAAGTAGTGCTGCAGTATACATGGATGCTACATTTCTCTGAATTAGTGTTTTTGTATTTTTTGGTAAATACCCAGAAATGGGGTAACAGGGACATATGGCATTTCTATCTTTATTTTCTTGAGCAATCTCCCTACAGCTTTCCATAATGGCTTTACCAGTTTGTGTTCCCACAACAGTATACAATGTTTCACTTGAGAGATTAACTTCTACTGCACCCCATTACCTGGATGAGGAGGTTAACATACTGAAATACAATGCTTGTCTAACATTCATGCTCCTGAGGTCTCCATTTTGCCTCTTAGGTTGGGACTGTACTTCTCCCTTCACTTCAGCTTTCCATTCATGAGGTTGATCCTTTGATCTCCATCTTGCCATTAGTCCTTTGTGCTGATGCACTTACCTGCTTGGAAGGGAGCAGAGGAGAGTGATAGTCTTCCCAGTCTCCCCTGCTCAGATGCTGGCTGGTGGCTATTGAGGCCCCACTACTTTTGAGATCTTCCCAGGACCAACCTGCAGAAGCTCCTTACCATGCCAACCGCCAGAGCACTTGTTGAAAATACAGATTTCTCATACCAACTCCAGAGCTGATGAATCAGTGCTTTGTGGGGGGAAGCTACAGGAATGTGTATTTTTTGAATAAATTCTGCGGGTACCTGTGATGATCACTCAAATTTATGAAGCATTATTTTAGATTCCCCCCCCCCCCCAGTATTCTTTCCCACAGTTAAAACTTAGCTTGTCCACATTATTTTAGGTGGCTATTTAGGAAAAAAAATCTATGATGAGCTCCCAAAGAGCATTTGTATGTGTTAATGAGAGCTTTTTAGAGACAATGACAGAACTAAAAGAGGTCATTCCAGGCTGTATTCAGGGGCTGCAGTAATGAGGAGCCCTTTAAACATGGTTTAAATCACACTTCTTAGACCACAGACTCCCGCAGAACTCACATAGGCTCTTAGAGTGTATTTCAGGGTGACAGTCTTTTCTGCCCATGATTTTGGATTTGGAATGAGAGAGGCGATGAAATGTAAATTCAAACACATTTGGGAATGAGCAGTTCCTTCTCCTGAAGAGATTGGCATGGAGTATAAGATACAGGTGACAGGCCAGGCACTGGTGACACTCATAAATTATCAGATTCTAAAATTCACATTCCAACAGGATTATTTTAAAGTGGCTTAGCTCTCTTTGGATGCATAATGTCTTATTCTTTCATCTTAAGTATTCATGTTGATAAAAATGATTCCTCATGTAAATTCATTTATTGTAATGCAATCCTTCCTAACTCCCTTGATATAGAGTTACAGAATGTTACTTTTCTTTTTCCTCTTGAGAAAGGTGCTAAAAATGCAATACTGCCTTATGGTATATGAATTCATCCAACATTCTTGCAATAAATTCTGCTTTTTAGAAGCTCTTCCTTTCTATAACCTGTCTTTCACCTGCTTAACAAATTACCGTTGACTTCTGATTGAGGAATATGTAATTGGATTCAACCAAAGTTACCCAGGTGACAATTTACTCCCTCCCCTTTCTGGGAGCTGTCTACCCTTGAGTACTTTGATGGTGTTCAGCTATTTGGTCCTTCTTGTGGGATGAGTGGACTTCAGAATGACCATCCTGATGGAGTCTTGTATTTGAGCCAACTCAGAATCCTGGCTCTGATAGGGTGTCAACTGTTGACTGATGTGAGTTGGTTACTAAATTTCCTGAAACTGGCCTCAGATCTACAGAAGAATATCGTTTATCTTCCTCTGGCACTCACAAGTTTCAATTAACCATGATATGCCATTTAGTGTTAGTATTGTGACTGTTTAGCTTATGGGTTGAGAAGAGTACCTACATGTCCTCTAGGCATTGAAAGAAAGTGGCAAGAGGAGTTCTGCATGCTTTGCTTTGCTCAGATGAAAAAACTGATGGACCTAAATGGTCATGGTAAGGCCTCCTTCCTGTTCCTGTTGCACTAAGAGAACTTTCACACCTCTGCTTAGTGTAGGGGGTTTATGTCTGACACATGGTGCTGCTCAGTCTCAAGGCCATCTTACTAGTGCTATGTCTGCAGGGGAAAGTCTGGAGTTTGTTGGTAATATGGGGAAGTGAAGTGAGTGAGTGTGGGATCCCAAACATTTTTGTTATAGGGGCTATTGTCTTGGTGCTCAGGGTTCCTGCTGGTCAAGCTAAAATGTTGTGTCAGGCAAGGGATCTCTCACCAGGGAAAAGTCCTGATATGAGGAACATACTGGGAGGCAAGTATTTGCTGAAAACAGCAGGCAGACATTATGGCCAGAGTAGCAAGATCAGTGAGAATACCTTACTTATAAAGATCAGCAGTAAGCCACGTAAGAATAGGGAATAGAGATCATTTGTTTTGATTAGTGGGAACTGTGGTGCCCCCTCCAACCAGTAGACCCTGGTTACTCTCACTTATACTGGATGGTGATGCATTCCCAGTAATGGACTCTCGTGCATGTAAATTCCTCCATGTGTACACCCACCTGCTCTGAACTTTGTTCTAAATTTATATGAGGCTGCCCATGGATCAGGACTGCACCTGTTTGGTGTAAGCCCCTCCAGGCCTCTCATTTGGACTTTGAGTAATCTTTTTACTTCCCTCTGCTTCCAATGCTGCTGTCCTGTGAGGTGGCAAGTGAGGGATTCAGCTGCAGGAAGCAAAGAGTAGGAGGCCCTGTGTTTGCCTCATGTTATGGCAGTGTGATTTGGACCAACAGAGAAATGCTTTGATGTTCCCAAATCCTAAATTTAGAAGCTATCCTTTTTGAGATAATACAGTATATTTCAAAGGTTCCTGTGTTAAAAATATAAAGTGTTCACCTCTAGGGTGTTCTTATCAGTCCCAACAAATGAACGATGGTCAGTCACTATATGCCAGCATCCTGAGGGCTTGTGCAAAGGTCTGGAAAGTGTGAGAGAATGCGTAGGATGGACAGCTGCTCACCCTCTTTGAGGAATGCCCCTGGTCCTTTGGCCTAGTTACCAGGCAGTGTGATGTAGTTGCCTTGGATCTGACCTAGCTGGCAGATGCTTAGAATGGAGTCCTGAAAGTTCTAGGCTTTGAATTGGATGACCCATTTCTAAATATTTCTCTTAGCTCTTGAGCAGTCCATGCTTTTCTCTATCGCACCCTACTAAGGGATTTCTTGGGATGGATTTCTAACCTTTGCTGCTTGGATGTTTCTAATGCAACTTTATTCAGGAATATTTTATATACATTTGAATGTCACATTTGAATGATTTTTTGAAAAGATTATGCATACAGAACTGGGGTACAGGCTAGAAGCACAGGTGTGGTGAGAGGATTCGCCAGAGACAGAGTGGGGAGCAGAACATGCCGACTAATGAAGACACTGCTGAGGGGAGCAGCAGGTGTATCAGGAGAGGTCTGCCACGCCATGTGGGTCACCTCTGGGGCAGGGATTGAACTCATGCTGAAGTGGCTTTAGCTTCTTAGTGCTGTGCTTTAACCAACTGCACCACCAGGGAGGGCCACATTTGAATGGTTTTTAACTACCCTCAGAAAGAAATTGTTTAAACAATTTTGATTTAAACATAAAAAACATACCTGTAACTTTTTTTTTTTTTTACATTGTACATTGAGCAGAGATATCTATGGGATGCTATTTAAATCACATAGAGGAAGTTTAAGGGGAAGTTTAGTCAAAGATGTTGATTTCTTGAACTGTTAGCCTACAAATTTCTGCAGAAAAATTTATTTTCTCAACCCTTTTATTCTTGGCCAAGAGATGCTATTTCCATTACTAATACGGTCCTCCTCTCAAGTCTTCAATTTGTGGGAAAGTTTGTGAGCCTTAGGGCATGTAGAATAATGCTTGGGTGAGTTTTCTATTTATACTTAACCCCAGATGCCACATCCAAAGTGCTTGAATGGTCCTTGCATTGCTGTATGTCTAGCCACTTAATGTTTTGTAAACTCATACAGTTATGAAGGGTGACTGTAAACAGGACAGAAGGAATCAGGACATTGAATTTTAAAATAACCAGTTTTATACTGTACTAACTAAAAAGTTTGATATGAAAGGGGAACCATAGAGGCTATCAGTGTGTACGTGTATGTGAGCATGCAAAATTCTGAGGACTAAACATATTTATGTCCACTACACATTATAAGCAATTCAAAATGCAACTTCTCCCCAGTAGAAATTTTACTGAAATTTACTCCACTCTGCACCTAATCTTTATGAAACATAACTGTATAGAGCAACATATTCCCCAAAGAAAAAAATTGTAAGGTTGGAATCATAATTTAAAATGCATTGGCATTTAAAATAAAAGTTTCTGCCAAATTACCTAAATTAAAATAAAAACATTGGAACATCATATGACTTAAAGATAAATTAAGACGAAGTTTTCTAATTTGAAAAAGGATAAGAACTCTGCACATAGAAATTATGAAATTAAGGCAGAGTATTATTTAGAAAAAATTATATAATTTATTTACTAGACAATAAGAGTAAGTCACTGAACAAGATTTCAATGCAAGAAGAAAACAGGGTACCAACGTAAGTCCAAGAATGAAGTGGGGAAATATTGACCTAGATAGAAGCTGAAAAAAGTCAGATAATAATACAGAAATTCATAAAAATAAAATTTAAGAAATATGCTTCTTCAGAATAAAGGGATTTTCTTAAAAATCATAAATAAAACTGGGGGTTTATCGGTAGGTAGAGAAGACATAAAAGGTGTAGAAGAGACTCCCTGCCACCACCGCGGGATGACCTCATGAGGAGCTGAGCTATACAAACCTATCCCTCAGAGCAGTAATTAAAGACAGTGAAACCAGTTATCAACAACTAAATGTCTCTGAAAAACTTTTACAGTCATAAAACAAATGAATAAATCATTTATTCAAGAAAACCTGCTAAAGTCTCAAAGCACAGTGGGAGTCTGGTGTGTGACTATGCATGCCCCTTCCTCTTGTCCCCTCCATACCAGCTCAGCTTGACTAAAGTGCTATTCAGGTGAGATAGCCAAGAAGATAGGGCATCCTCTCCCCTCGACTCTTAATAAAAGATGCCTAACTTACTGAAAGGGCAAGTAATTATCATTTTCAGTTGCTCCAACCAACTCTAAGCTGAAGAGGTGAAATTGTTGGTAAACGTGGTCAAGAGACTTTCATCCATCCAGCTCACACCACAGGGTAGACGAGCTACCTTGGGACTGAAGACATGATACCAGATGGTAGTGAAAACCCACAGGAACAAACAGAATGAGAGATGGTAAATAGAACAAACTCTATAAATATATAATGTACTCTACTTTCTTTTTTCAGCTTTATTAGACATGAAATTATATAAAGAAAGAATTGTAACAATATATCGACGGGCATGTAATGCATGCAGAAGCAATATGTATAGTAATAGAACAAAAAGCTATGAGGGAATGAAGCTATAAAGGAGTAACATTTCTATATCTCAGTGGAATTAAGTCAGCATAAATCTGGAACAAATTCAGTAAGGGAAATAAATGCTATAAAACCCAGAGCAACCACTAAGAAAATGACTTGAAAAAAAAATCGTTAAAGGAATTAAAATGTTTCCCTGTAAGCTATTCACTTAATGAAAAAGGCAGAGTAAAGGATAAGTGAATGGAACAACAACAAAAACCCTGAGACATAGAAAATAAAAGTAAAATGGCAGCTATAAATCCAGTAATATCAACAAGATTACATGTGAATGAATTAAACTGTATGATCACAATGCAGAGATTCTCAGCCAGAAAAAATAAACATGATCCAACTACATGCTGTCTATGGCTGAATATCTTAGATTCAAAGACAGATTGAAAGCACAAAGGTTTAAAAGAGTTATATCCTATGAGCAGAAACCAGAAGGCAGCAGGAGTGGTTGTCAGTCAAAATAGACTTTAAAATAAGTCTTAGTAGGATAGAGGGACTTTTTATAACAAAAGATTCCACTTACTAGGGAGTTATATGATAACTATAAGTACATGTACACCTGGTAAGAGAAACTCAAAGTATGTGTAGTAAAAGCTGACCTGAGAGAAGAAATTTAGAGAATTTACCAATAAGTCAGAAAATTCAACACCTTCAATAAGGAATAGAAAAACACTTCAATTATGAATAGAAAAATTAGGCAGCAGATCACCAATAAAATAGAAAGATTGATAACACTGTATATGAAGTAGACCTAAGAAACAGGTTACAGAGCTCTCCACCCAGCAATGTTAGAGTGTACTTTCTTCCCATGCATACATGAAACATCTAGGATGAATCATATGCTACATCATAAAACAAGTGTCAGTGAACTTAAAAGCCCAACAGTTGTATAAAGTGTGTTTTCTGATGACAGTGGACTGAAATTGGACATTGATAGGAAAAAAAGGGAGATCTGATAAATATGTTCAATTTAACACACTACCAAATAATCAATGAGTCAAAGAAGAAATGGCAAGATGAAATTAGAGACATTTTGGGCTGTGGGATGAATTAAAAGTGAAGACCCAACATGTTTGTGCTTACAAGGAAATTTACAGTGCCACACTTGTATCAAAAAAAGCTTATTTTTTTTTTATCAAGAGATTAGAAGAAGAGCAAATAAAGCTCAAAGAAAAAGAAGTAAAGACTGGCAGAAATAAATGAGGTGGAAAACAGAAACGTGAGAGTATTAACTGTCAAAACTGGACAATTGGACTTTAAAAAGGAACAGTAAAATGCACACATTGTTAGCCATACTGACCAAGGGATATCAACCAACAAAAGAGGGGGCACTATGATCACATTTTACAGAAATACAAAGAAATTTAGAGAAATTCTTAGTCTGCTATCTAATCATTGGTATATAACTATCTAGGAATTGGAACAATTCCTAGAAAGAAACACTCTACTAAAAATGGCAGGAAGAAATAGAAACTTTGAATCTAGAAAGAGATTGCTATAGTATTAAAGGAAACTTCCTATGAAGAAAAGCCTGGGGCCAGAATACAAGTTTGATGCCAAATATTTAAAAAAAGTTAGTAATAATTCTTCAAAAACTTAAAAAACAGGAGGAGCACGTTCTAGATCATTATAGGAGGCTAGTATTGCCTTGATAAAAAAAAAAAGACCAAAATGCAGAAGGAAAAAAACCCTATATATTATATATATATTATATTTTTCATAGTATGTATTTATGAATATAGATGCAAAATCTAAAAAATTATGAAGAATGTTAATCAAGAATTTTATTCTTAGTAAACCTATTTTTCAAAATGAACAAGAAATTAAGACATTTTGTGATTAAGATTTAGACAATTACCAATAGCAGACCAACCTTAAAAAACATACAAAAAGTATCCCTTTAGACTGAAATTAAACAAACCCCCAAAATATTAAATGGTAATTTCAATCAACCTGAAGAAATAAAGCATAATTGGTGCAATTCACAATTAGGTTCAGATCCCAAGTCAATCATTATTGATAATGCAATTTGTACAAATGAATTAGTCACTCGCATATTCTCATAAAAAAAAATGGGCTTAATCACACATGCAAACGTGGAGCATGGCATCTGCAAAGCTCCTACTGAAATGATTGGCACAAAGCAGATGTCCAGTGACAAGTAGGGATAGCTTGCATTTTTTTTTTTTCTCATTGCATTAGTTAGGGTATTTTTCTTAGAGCTCTTGTGTTTCCTTCCTTCATGCAGGGTAGGAAATCTTCCTAGTCCTTGGGTATGTGATGTTGAATTTATTGCTGATCATGGGGATCCTCTGAGGACTTTATTCCAGTCAGTGCCACCTCATGGTCCTTTGTACTCTGCATAAGATGGGCATTCTGTGCAGGCAGGACCCCCTTGCCAGCCTCAGCCAGAGGCCAAGAAGCTGCAGTTGCTGTTTGTTCTGAGGATGCCAGGTGACAGCTGTAGCTGCTCTGCTGTTTTCTACTCAGTCACAGCTGGCCTCAGGCCACTGGGGAGAGGGACTGGGCTGGCAGTTGCTAGTGAAGCCAGGTCAGTCCCTTGTCTGTCCTTCACCTGTCCATCCTCTGCTTGCTTTGGTCTTTCTGCACACCACCAGCTCCATGTAGCAGTGTTAACATTCTGAATGTCCAAACACCTGCCCACTGTGTAGGGTTTTAGACATCTGGGAAATTTTGCTTCCATGATCCTAAAGAGGAAAGTGTGCCTATTTGGAAGAATTGTTCCCTTAAATTGGGTTCTATTAGTCTATACCTTGATGTTTTCTGATGGTTAGCTTTCATAAAGATTTTATATCAGAATCACACATGGCAGTAACTATCTAATTTAAACCCCTGGAGTTGAGATTATCCAGGATTTGGGGACTAATTCCTCTCATTGAAAAGGGATTGTAAATTAGACCAGTAGAAACAGGTGGGGACTTGGGTTGATTATCCCTCACCTGCAGAAGAACCCACTAGAAAACATATTTGTAATAGATGAAACTAGAAGGTATGATGCACCATGAAATGTCAGAAGGAAAAAGAAAAAGATCAGATGGTTTCACTTATAGGAAGAATATAGAGAAACCAAATAAAGGGTCAAAAAAAAAAAAAAAAGAAAACTAGCAGGCAAATTACAGATCTAAGGCTTCTAGCAGGGGAAGGGGAGAGAGATGGGTCAAAATAGGAGAGGGAAAAGCAAAAGGGACTGTGGTGAATCTTCACTAGTGAGGTGGTGGTGAGAGATTTATGGGGACTGCATATGAGCAGAGAAATCAAATATTGTAAAAAACTAAACAACAATGTAAAAAAAGAGCATGTTCGCATGTGGACTCAGTGTGGAGATAAGGAAATGGGTTTGGTATTGTCTTCCTTTGCCATTGTCCTTCAAATCAGGCTAAGCAAAGTAAGACAATGAAGTCCTTTGAAAAGTGTGGTTATAAAATACAGTTTATTCTGTTATTACTGGTTTTCAGAATTTTTTTCTGCCAAATTACTATGAGTTACTCAGTATCAGTAGTGTCCTTTCATCTATATCTTCAGAGTGTTAGCCACATAAAAACAAAACCTCTCTTTTACTGAATGGAATTCTAGTAAAAGCAGCGGTTTGCTATTCTAAAAGATAAGCTGAAAGAAAACCTTTTCATTTTAGTGAATATTATAGGTGATCTGAAGGTCTTCTTGCTTTATTGAATCTCATCTGGTGAAAATGAACATAAAAGCACTTAGTATTATTATTTTGTATCTCCCTTCTTCATATCCTGTCTTAGGAGGGGGTTGGGACAGGCTTAAGCCAACTGACAAAGACAAACTTGAGCTTCTACTCTGCCATCAGGTGCCCAAGGCAACCATAAATATTTTAACAGGACACATTTTCCCACTGAGCTTAGACAAAGTCTTTACATTCTTCTGGCGGGGTTGCTTCGGGCAGATACTTTCTACTGATGGGAGATGGCAATTGTAATGAAGTCTGTTTGTCAGTTTAGGTGGATTGAATCACACATGTCTAAGTTTCTCTTTTGCACTAACTGCTTAACATCCACTCATATCTCTGACATTAAATCCTTTACCGAGCAAATGGGACCTCTCTAGAACTAAGCACTGTCAAGAGATTCTTCTGTTTAATCGGTACTTACCTGAATGTATTACTTTTGTTTTAACTGAGTAATTGCTCAGTTCTTTTACTTTGCATTGGCTGAGTTCATAATCCTGGTCATTAAGTAAATACAGTTTACTTTACTTTCCCCCACGCTCTGGTCAGGTAGGCAGGATAGGGGCCCACAGAGAGTGAAAGTGGCAAAGGAAAAATTATAGAAAAATGGACTTTATAGTCCCTGCCTCTGTGAGCAGTACACCTGCCTGTGATTTGGGGCCTCTAGCAAGCTTCCCATGTTTTTAGCTTTCTCTGTATTAGTATTTAGCAAGATGCTTCTCCACACGAGTATTCAACAGAGATCCGTTTCTGAGCTATATTTGGTATAAGGACCCTGAAAATGACCTCCTTAGGGGTACTGTGCTTTCCAGTGCCCCCTCTGTGTTGGCACTGCAGGGAGCTTTTTGCTCTCCCATTGCTAAATAAACTTTAAGACTTGCTGCTGGCAGTCCGAGTTCTCAACTTTCATGGCACAAGGTGAGGACTCACCAAAACCATGCAACACCTAGACCTAAGAAATGCCAGATTTTCCATCTGTAGGATATAATGCCTCTCTGGCTGAAAAATTCCTTCTTTTTCACCCTCTGTCTATATACTAGATCCTATAATACTTAGAAGGTTCACTTTTCATCCTACTTTGATTCGTCTAACTACCCAAGCTTGCCCAGTTCCCAGACCTTCCTCCAAAAGTAAGAAGCATGTATGTAGGCCCATGTTTAGCTGACTTATTAGAAGGAAAGAGCTGTAACTTTTTAATCTTTGTGTGTCTGGTAGTGTTGGGGATGCTATTTGCATTTAATGGGTTTCTGATAGTGTGGCATCAAAGGATATGTATGTACTCAGATTTAAAGTTTACTAAGTTGTTTTTTACACTTTTGGTTTTCCTAGTAAATTCTCAACTGTCTCTGCAAAACAGTATTATTTTAGGAGAGGCCTCTGAAGCTCAGAGTGATTGGGTAACTATCCTGACAATCCAGGTGAGAGGCAGAGCTGGGACTCAAACCTTACTCGTCTAGCTAAATTGCAGCATCATCATAAGCCCCCATATCATGGTGTGTCTGGGTGGTGAGCCATTCTTTTTGATTGTGTGTTAGTCATTGCTATATTCTGGGTTCACATTGTCAGCACAATTAGATTATAAACTCATCAAGGGTAAGCTATGTATCTTGCCTTTAGTTCTGCCTTTCTCTTCTCATTATTATCACAGGTATGTGTTCTGTACTGTCTGATCACTGAATGTCACAAATCACCTCGAGATGAATTTTTCTTTAGTCTTGCTTTGCCAAAAAAACTGATTTGTCTAATGAGGTCATTAAAAAGAAGCTTGAAATATATTCAAAAGAGCTTAGAATTTTATGCTGTGAAGGCAGTATCTGAGCTGCCTGAGCACATATAAAAAACCATTAAAGAGCTGATGTGCTTATTAAATCTTACCAAAAAATTTCCTTTAGTCATTGTAATTGAAAAGACTTCAATATAATATTTGCTTGCCAAGAATCACAGATGATCTAGTGGCGCAGAATCTAATAATAAATTCTGGCACTTGGAGATCTATCCTGGTTCTGTGAAGGTCTCTTGCCCCTTTTCTGAATGAGAATTTTTTCCTGGCAAAGGAAGGAGTCAGTTATGCCCCCTTGATCTCATCCCTACTCACTAATATTTATCTTACCCAGAGGCTCCAATAACTTTATTCCTAAAGACAAGTTGGTGGAAACTTCTGGGTTATACAACAGTTTCAGTGCTAATTGATGCTAGGGATTTAGTTAATAGTTGGTATGATATGGTCTAATTTTGCTGGGTAAATACATCATCTGAAATCAAATTATTATCACTCAGCAGAAACTGAGAACAAAATAATCTGAATGCTAGTTATTGTAAAACCTTAGGTTCAGTCAAAATAATACTCCCCCAGAATTTTTATTATTATTATTTTTCTCATTGGAGAAATATTAAAAAAAACAACTTCTTTCAAATCTGTAATTAATGAATATGACTGCACTCAGAAAGACTTGACTGGTTGCCTGTGATGTAGAGGACAGACTAAGAACAGGGGTACAGAACACAGGTGAGAAATGTTCATTGTACCTTCTAGTACCTGAGGATTGAGCAGGTGTTAAGGGAAATGTGTTTTTAAGGTAAATTCTGCAAGAGATATTAAACTTCAGGGTTATGTAAAAGAAGAGATTAAAGCTAGCTGGATTTAGGAGGGGATTCAGGGGAAGGCAGAATTTGGAATGAATCTTAAATGTCAAACTGGATTTTGAGTGATAAGAGATCACCGTGAGTAAGGTCATTACTTGGGGTACAGTGATAAATATATTTACTTGAATCTCGGAATGAAAAGAAGAGGGAAATAAAATTGGAAATGTAGATGGGGATGGTTATAGGCAGGATTATGATCATAGGAATTTGTGTCTTTGTGTCAACTCTAGACTCATCCAGCCAAAACCATTGGAAGATTTTTAACTAAGGTACTAACACCAGCTGTTGGAATTTTGGGTGATTTCATAGAATCTCGGTAAAGAGGGACACTTATATGTAAGTTTTAGCTTTCAAACACTGAAAGATTGCTTTCATGTCTAGCCAACGAAGTTTGATCATGCGTGGATGTTCTGTTTGCTCTCAGTTTACCTCCTCCTGTCTGCTTTGCCCAACAAGAGTTAGCATTTATGGCCTGGTGTTACAGGTGCCCTCGCTCTTTGGTTTCTGGCTTGGCCAATGGGAGGCGTAGACTTGGGCCCTGGGCCAGAAAGCTGTGGCCATGGCATTTATACTCCAGCTTCTTCTACACCCTGGCAGGGCGCAGGCTGGTTGTGACCCAGTCCTTCTCCACAGGACTTATAGGTTCTGGTAACCTCTCCCACCGTGTCTCTTCAGGGCCAGGTGGGTAGCCCTGGTGGTTTAGATGTCCCTCAGCGTATTTGGACCATCTTGGCTACAAAATTTCACATTCATGGGTTATCCTTCATTAACTCACATTTCTCTCCCCTTCCTTACTTTATGGACTTCTCAGTCAGCCTTTCTGAAATTGCAATCTGTTCCCAGAGGAGACCTTTAACTGTTTGTCACATACTTTGGACAAATAACCTAATGGTGGCAGCTTTCTTCAAAATGAGTATTCAACTTTGCACATAAGACTTCACTTTGAAGTCAAATCAATGCAGAAGAGAGTAGGGTCTCACTTCCTTCAGACTTTCAGCCAAATTTCTTTTTTCATTCTTTTTTTTTTCTTAGAGTGGAATTGTTTACATCTAGATTAACAAAGTTTTATTTCTATAGTTAGTTAATGCTGAACTGTGAGCATAGATTTGTTGATAAAAATCTCTTTTGAAGCACAGTGTATCATAATAATTTCTTAATGATTTATTTTAAAGGCAAGTGTACTGGAAAAAAATCTAGCTTAGTTTGGAGTTTGCCATGCAGGGCCCACTCCAGGGGAATCTCAGGCCTGACTGCCAGACCTATCAGGGGCTTTTGGGACATGTTCATATGGATTCATAGAAGAGATTGTCTTCATTATTACCTCTGAGTTTTCAAACCATAGAACCTTTTCAATTTTCTGTATTGCTTAACTTATATCTTATCTCCATAGGCAGAGCAGAATGTTTCCATGTGATAATTGACCAATTAAAATTGGCCTTCCTTAACTCTCTCCTCCTCAGTCTTGTACTTTACAGTGCAACCTAAAACTCTTTTCTCCTCTTTAAGGAAGATCTGAAATTTCCATTCTTCTCCAAAGCATTCTTTCCTTTGAGAACTTGGAATGTGTTTAATAGTCCTTGGGATACTTCTTTCACTTAAATAGAACAGGTCCTCTATTATAAGTTCTGCAATGGTGAAACATATTAAAGTTATCTTTCTTTTGGCTAAAAATTATTTGAAGATGTAAACTCACATGTGTATATTGTTTGCATGTGTAAGTTTGTTGGTAAACTGCTCCTAAGTATAAATGATGAATGACAAGGAAAAATCTATTTAAGAACTAGAAACATTTCTATTTGTATTTCTGTGTGACATTTTTCAGTTGGTTCTTGCTCACCCTTCAGAGTCATGTTGAGTATGTTCCTGACCTTTGTGGGTCCTGTTCCCACCCAAGGCAGGGTTAGATGTCACTCCTGGTTGTATTGAGACCATCTTGGAAACAAAGTTTCCACATTCTTGGATTGTTCTTTATTAGCTATAATTTTCTCCCTCCTGTTATTATATGACTTATATTAAAGTCATGAACCATCTCATTTTTAAGCCAGTATATTTGGTGCTACTGAGTCTGGTACATAACAAGTGCTTATTAAAACAAGAATAAAAAAAATGAAAAGTAGGTATATGTGCTCTGTTTAGTATTTGGGTTTCATCACACACAATTAACAACTGGGGGACCCTGCAATAAACTAAAATATACTCCTGCACCCATTCTCTCCATAAGATTCTGATTCATCAAGACTTGGATGTGAATGTTTGAAGATACACGCTGGAGGTTTTAGCAGAAGGAAGGGATAAGAACTGTTGATTTCTCTGAAGAGCAGGAGGGATGCTGTTAAATTTTGCCTTTGAATTCACAGGAAACTGCTGTGAACATGAGGCTTCAGAGGCTCTGTCTCTGTGTGTTGTCATGAGTCAGAGTTTGGAGGTCTGAACAGACTTCTAATCTTCTCGACTTGAAAGCAATCATTTTATGAAAATTTGAGGGGTAAGAAGGTGGAAGACTTTGAGTACAAACACATTGAAAGAAACTATGATAAATATTAAAGAATTTTTGGTAAAATTTAAAAATTTTAAGAGATCTCTCAGGATAGCAGAAGTTGTCAGGTTAAGATCTTTCATTGTTATCTGGGCAAAGATTAAATTCTCCTTAACTGGCAGTTTTTTTGTGAATCCTTGTCCTTGTGGGGAGTTTGCCCCTGCCTCCAAATTATTAATTTTTTAATTGTCTGTTGGATCATTTCCAACAAACATGATAACATAGATCACATTTTAAGAAAACTATGGTCTCAACTTCACTTACCTAATATTCTGTTCTTATGCTTTCATTTTTACCAATCTCTGTGATGACAACTTGAAGAGTTGGACTGAAAAATATAGAATTAGCATTGGGCTGATAAACAAAAGAACAAACAAAAAGACAGGACTTTCGAAAGAACTTTGTCAAAGAGGAGAAGTGAATATGGTTTTACCTAGGGTAGCAACATACAATTGAACACAACTCTGTGACCTTGTGGTGAAAGTGGGAGGCAGATCTTGCCATCAGTTGAAAAGCAAGAGTAAAAGGGACAAGGAAGCTAGAAAGAATTCCTTGTTTTCTTTCTAAAATCTTAGCTATAAATAGAAGGAAAGAAATATTTATCTAACCTGGATGAGAACTGCATGATTGGACTCTTTGGAGGACAAGGATGAGGTCACTTAAATTTGGTTGCACTTCACTGATTGAACTGAGTTCCTGTCTTCAACTTGTCAGATTGGCTTACTGATATTACTATTTAGGAATTAGAAGTGGGATCACAGACATCACAGAGAGGTTTTCCTCTGACATCAGAATAACAGATACCAACATTAAGCACTCAATGGCCCACCAGGAATGTGACTTGTATGGCTGGCCATCTGTGAATATTGATGAAGGATACTGAAAATTGGGAGCTTCTAAAGTTTGATTCTATCCAATGGGCTCCTACCAGTATAAGAATTCCTGTTAGAAGAATTTATACCAGTATCAGAATTCCAATGGACTTCTTTAGAGTCTGTGACCCTAGAATATTCAATTGCATTATCTTATTTTTGGAAGTCTTCCTTTAGTACAACCTTTGATCCAGTTAGAATTCTAGTCCACATTCACCATAAAGTCTTAGTTTGAACTTGCTCAAGAATGCTTGCTGGTTCCTAATCTACTTCTCTTCATGAGGGAACCTGAAGTCATGTGACTTAACCAGAGCAGCTTGCTGTCTATTACGAAGGGAGAAAAAGAATGAAGGCAATAGACCTGAGAATATGGAAAGGTTTCTAGAATGCTACCCAGGGAGAAGCTATTTGAGTGAAGCTTAAAAGAGAGGGCGGAGGATATTTTGGTGGTTGGTGCATGATTGAAGTAACATAAAAACATATTTTGGTTTTATCTTTAATCAGTTTTTCAAGTTTTGGCTGTGACAGAGCCCATGTCTCAGTACCTAGCAAAATGTCTGGCATATAATAGGGACTTAATACATATGACTAGTACTTCCCTATTGGTAGCATGGCTGTTAATATGGATTCCTTTGTATATATATTAAAAAAAATCCTAGATTTGATTGCTGGTTTCCTACAGATTTGTACCTATATTGCCTTACCAACTCTGGTTCCTTTCTGTGAAATGGGTATGCTGATGATTGTTATCCCACTAGACACATGGAAATAAATATAATTACACATAGACACTCATAGATATCTACGTCCATCTTTATCTCGCTATAGAAAGGGAAAATCATAACCTGAGGGAGTACTTACATGGTAGACATGTTCTAAATCTTTCCCATAAATGGACTGATTTAATCTTCACAATAAATCCATATATAAATAAATTTATACATGAAGAGACAGGAGCAAATTAAATTATTTGCTCAATTAAAACATATGAAAGTTGGAATAAAGTAACTTCATACATAGAGAAATGGACAGAAAAAGTTAAGTAACTTGTTCAGGTAATAGCTAGCAAGGTGGGATTTGAAGTCAAGCCAGAGTAGCTTTTAATCACCTTATTAGCTCTCCAATACAATGAAAGCAAATTGTGTAACACTGTTACCAGTATGATTATTTCTTTGCACTACTATTACTATTCTCCTAACCTCAGATCCAACAGCTATTATGACTCAGAGCATCCCCCAAAAGATCTCCCAAACTGAGAGGTTAGGATGAGATAATCCCCATCCCAGAGGATTCAAATAGCACCATGATTTGGCACTAACCTCTGCTTCTCTAGCATTTGCTTGAGTTTTATTAAATGTGATTATGTGACTAACCCCTTAGGGAGTAATCAATTTCTTGGGTGCTGGGTCCAACAACTAGTGTAGTACACACTCTTGACAGTTTACTTCCAAAGTGATTATCACACTTGTGTTAATCTATCAGCTAGCAAATGACCCCCAAAGATTCATGGAGACTGAACAATGCGGTGCTAGATCAATATCATATTTCACTTTGTTGGCAATGAATGTCTGAGCTAGCTGAGTAGGGTGAGAGTGAAATGAGCTATTGGATTATTGAACGGGTCCCCTCTGGAGTCATCCCAGGATTCATCAGGTATTAACTGGGAGCTGGATTGTTTTGTTGACTGTGGACCCAGAAAAAGATAAAAAGTACTTTATTCGATAGCTGATAAAGTATAACTTATGGGGCATGATGTAATTAATGAGAAGTTTTCCTGGTCATAAAAGAAGAAAATCCTTTTATGCTGTAGTAGTAATTGATTGTATGTTTATGATCCCCTCTAACTTTCCAAACTCTTTCGCATGTCTTACATTTCCACAAATATTCCCCTCCTTTGTGGATTCTCACACCTGAAACTTGCTAGCAGTTTGGGGAAAATAGCCTTCCTGGACAATTTCTCTCCCCATGTTGTCTGGGGCCCTGCATTGGAAAGGTCGTTATTTAACAGCTGTTTATGTATCGCTAGATCTGCGCCAGGTTCCGTGGTAGGCTGAGTCAAAGAAGGCACATTCCTTTTCATCACAGAGATTGTAGTCAAAGTGAGACTAGAGATTTAGAAGTAATATAGGGGGGCCAATTTCTGCTCTCTAAAACAACCAATAATTTGAAGAGGTGAAGGTGAAGAAAAGAATATGAGAGGTGAAATGATTGAAATTTAACCATCGCAAGAAGAATGTATCAAGAAGGCACTGATTTGCTGGGAGCTGGGAGTGTATGTGTGACCGCAGAGAAGTTAGTTCTTCTTTTCCATCAAACTGTCTGAGAACTGACTCCTGGGCACATGGTGGAGGAAAGTGGTAACTCAGTATTGGTCAGGATGAGATACACATTACTGCAGTGACAAAAAAATCCCCAATCTTCCAGACTTAGTTGTTCATTACGAATTATTTTTCCTGTTCATGTTCCTTATCCAATTAAGGTCAGCTGTGGCTTCTGTGCTAATATTTCCTTACTTTCGGATCCACACTGATGCAGCGGCCACCTTTAAATGCTTCCCATTGTTGTGTTCAAGGGTTAGAAGGGTGAGTTTCTTGCTAGAAACTAGTCATGACTAGAACTAGTCATGTATCCTTAAGAAACAGAGATGGGCTGGCTGTGTCACACCACCACATGCCTGTGAACACCACCACCGACAAACTCAAGAATGCTCCAAACCTGGAACAAGGAAGTCACTTGCTAGTGAAGTTTTTGATACCTTCTCACGATGTTTAAATTTCAATCATTTTACCTCCCATATTCTTTTCTTCACCTTCCCCTCTTTCCATGACCAGGGAACAGAGTGAGCAGCTATGGAGTGAACGGCAGGACACTTGCTTCTAATCCTGAGCCAGTAGCCTGACCAAGGGCATATTTCTAAGTCAATTTGTTTATCAAAACCAAACTTCTAAGACTATTCTGGGATGAAATAATTTGAAGGAGTTATGCATAAGAAAAATGAAGAAAAAAGTGGGGAGCCCTTAGAATTTTACCATTTATCTCCCTTTACTTTCTGGTAGTATCTTCTCTGGCCTTACCCAAGTGGCTGTGATTCTCTCCATGGCAGATGAATGAAAGTAGTGAGTGCTTGCATTGGGGAGGGGCAGGTCTTCAGCAGGGGAAACTTGGTTTGAACTGAGAGCAGGTCAGTTGGCAGCGGGTCTCCTCCAGGGAGGCTTCTGCCCCTCATTTAATGTGCTTGAATATGCGAGGAGGCATTTTGGCTATTTACAGTGACTGGGGCACACTCATGGCATTTGAAATTGTTATGCAGGGATTTTAATTGTCCTGCACAATAAAGAATTGCACCACTCCAAGGACCAACAGTTGAGAAGCACTGGTAGGAAATGAGCAGCTGTCAACAGAATATAGGAGTTCTATGAGTTAGGATGATGGTGAAATCCAGCAATTCTTATACTCAGGTTGCCAGATTCTTGAAAATGGGGTGTTAGTCTTCTTTTTCTCCTTGGGTGGCATTGCACATTGTGACCGCACAATTAAAGTCTTGGTGAGAAAATGCCCCAATTGCTGTACTTCTGGCATGACAGTGTTTCTGAAAATAGTTGGAGCCTTAAAAATTAATTTTAGGCAAAAAGGGCAGACAAGGGCATCCTGGACATGTCCCTAAACAATTCCGGTCAGCAGTGGGTCAGTGAGTGAGGTCGCCTTGAGGTAAAGAGCTTGGTTCTGTCTACCTGAGCTACTTTTGCATCATGTACTCCTCCTGTTTTTCTACCTTTAAAATATTTCCGCACCCTACTCTTCTTCAACACCAGGCTCAGTAACGCTTCAGCAGGGAAACCTTGATGAAGCCTGGAAGAAACCTCAAGTTTAAAGGAAACCACTCTGTGATGTAAAATGCTACTTACCCATACACTAGAGACTCTGGCTCAGTAATTTCCCCAACAATTACACTTGGAAAAGAAGGTTTCCAAAACTATAGGACTGAGTTGCTTGGCATGCAAGTAACTCAGAATAGAATGTAGTCTTTATGAGGAGGAGGAGGAAGGAACCAGTGTTTATTGATTGCTTGAGATAGACAAGTCACTGGGCTGCAAATGTTTTTTACTTTATTGCTTCAATATGAGAAATCAGTCTTTACCCCTTGTAGTTGGGAATACTAAAGTTCAGAGGTAAAGTCCTGTGTCCCAGGTTACAGACTTTGGCAGTTAAAAGTGTGTGTAGGCCCTGTGGCGTAGTGGGTTAAAGCATAGCACTGCAAGTGAGCCAGCTGCTTCAGTGCGAGTTCCATCCCTGCCCCAGAGGTGACCCACATGATGCAGCAGACCTCTCCTGACCCACCTGCTGCTCCCCTCAGCAGTGTACTTCATCCATTTGCCTGTTCTGCTCTCCACTCTGTCTCTGGTGAATCCTCTCACTGCCCCTGCACCTCTGGCCTGTACCCCAGGTCTGTATGCATAGATAAATAAATCTTTAAAAAAAGTGTGTGTAGAGTCATATCTTGTGTCTAAGAAAGCAGTCTTTCGCCCTTCACACTATTTTGAGCAGGGAGAACCTTTAGGACAGGAGGAGATGCCTGTTACTGTGTCTGAGCCAGCAAGGTGACCTGAGGCAGTGATGCAGACACACTCAGTGTTAATGTCTTTTTGGGAGAGGCCTTTTGAAAGTTCACCTGGCTTTCACAGCCTCAGGCCACAGTTTACCCCACTGTGGTGCTGTTGCCCCCACAGTTTGCTGACCTTGCTGCACACCTCAGATCACACATTGCTGTTTTTTTTTTTGCCCAAGCAATAACTGACTCTCATTTTAATTTTAAATCTGCCCTGGGTGCACTCATTTTGAACCAGAGTTTGGGTTCTCCATTCCTAGAGAACAAGTGTGAGGAGAGATGGAGGAAGAAGATATTAAGATAAAGAAATAGAGCTGGATTCAGCTTCATGGTCTCAGCAGTGATTACCATGATCTTTCTCCCTTTTGCTTACGGCTTCCCTCATTGGAGCCGATATGACTAAAGCGTCAACTCCAGGGGCATACAAAAAATTCTTTTTCATTTATAGGTAGAACATTTTGCTGTGTTTGTTAATTCAGTATAAATGTTATAAATGGGCCAGGAGAAAGTGGATGAATACAATGTACAGGTACATGTTTGTAGAGACATGGCCTGTTTTTGAGAGCACCACTCCCCCTGGGGAGGAAAGGTGACATCCCATGGACACTGACCCCTTTTCCTATGAGTTGTTTGTGCAAACTCAGGCTTCTGCTGGATCTGAGGTATCTGAAATGAAGATACAGAAGAGTAGTTAAAGAGGAAATCACCCCATGTTAGTGAGACTACAATGTAGGGTTTAAGTTTTCCTCTAATTGCAGGAAAGTAGATTTGTCATAGAGCCCTGCTTCCTGGCCAGGGAGTGGAAGGATCCTATTGTGTGAGAATTTGTGGTAATTAGATTCATAAAACATTGTCTATGCTACCAGGTAAGGGTGATTTCCCCTTTATCTTACCACATTTATATAACTTCGTTTTGTGTTGTTTGGAGTCGGTAGCCTTCTATCCCCCCTATTTGGTAAGGAAATTGTTTTCCTGTGGCTTATCTAAATTGGATGTGGAGCTTCTGGGCCATGGGGAGGGAACACACAGATGTAAGTGATATATTAGGTGCTAAGGTGCTGAGGGGACCGACAGTATTTAGGGCCTTTAAATAGTGCTTGCTGGCAAGTGCTATTTATTGCAGGTTGATAATGATCTACAAGATGCAAATGAACTGTCCCCAAAAGAAACATCAAAAACTCTCCCCTTCTGCTCCTTTTGATAAAGACACTAATGATTTCTTTTGGAGCTAGGTTTGTGCTCTTCACAGTGGGTGGCTGAATTGTGAGGGTACCAAGCAGGGTGGCCATCTCAAAGGAAGTGCAGCCCATGACACTTTTGAGCAATATCAGTATTGTCAAATGACTCATTCGCAGGGTCTGGCAAGAGCATCATGAGGTGAACTCATTATCCTAAGAATTCTAGGTCAGCTTTCTCCCAGGTGGTCACAATTCCTTACCAGGAAAGGAATACTGTGGCAATAATACCCAGTGTTATTTTATAGAAAGGGGTCTCAGGTGAGCCTCAAGGTCATTGGGTCCACAATTTGAAGGGGGTTTCCCTGTGAGTCATTTCACCATCTGACCAACATTGTAGGTATCTATTTTGTACCATGAAGAAAAGAAATCTGGAGTTTGTCCAGATCTACACTGTATAAGCAAGCATCAGTGTAGATATACTTTAGGAATTTGAGCAGCTGCCAAATGAATGGGAAAAGTTTGGAAACTAGTAACCCTGGGATTAGATTTGGGGGGGCACAGGTAAAAACATACACTGTTGTCATGTACTGATATCACTGACCTTGAATTTGGACATGCAGGGTTCAGGGTACACCCTTGTCTCTACCTCATCTTACTGGACTCCAAATGTTCTGGGCTCTCCTGTGGCTAGAGAGACCTCTAGAAAGAGCTGAGATGTCTGGGACACCGTCCCATTTGCCAGGATAATAACAAAAGAAGTAGCGGAGGCTCATTTTGGGGTTAGCCAATCTTAAAGGAAAAGGGAGGCTAAGAGAGAAAGGGATTGGGAACATTTAAGTACAATTAAATGAAATTAAGTGAAATTCGTGTTACTGTTTCTGTTGGGTCCCCAAGGACTCCAGGAGCAGGGATCTCTAGGTTCTCATACAAAGTCTTCTGGCTTGTTGGCACATCTGGTGGTAGCCTTTGTCATTTTGCCTTGGTGTGAATTAAAGGTAACTGATTGACAGGAGTGCTGGAGATAGTTGGGGCCTGCAGTGTAGCTGAAGGGTCTCTGTTTCACATGCCTAAAGTTGCAGTGACTTTCCTGTTTCTCTCTCCTTAGAACGAGCATGTTATAAGATGCCAACAGCCCACAAAACACCAGACAGGGTACCCCACAGACCATAATTCACATTCTCCCTTTCACTTCCATTGATGGTTCTAAGCAGCAACTCTCATGGATGTGGGCTCTTGGATGAGAACATTACAGTTAGCAATAGGTACAAACACTTCGAATTCCCAGGGCTCTGCAGTCACCTTGGGACTCCGGTACATCATTCTGACAATAATTGGGATCCCTCCCTCAACTCACCAGATGCCTCTCCCTGCCATTACTGGTCTGCCTCTTCCACGCCTATTGGACACAGAAACTGCCAAAGGCCATACTTCTCTGAGAAGGGGGTTCTCTATCTTGTCTGGTTCAGAGAGCTTGAGAATCATCATTAGTGTTCAAGGACTCCCTCCCAATTTGGAAGTTTTTACTCCTGAGGATTTGATTGTAAAGAGTAAGCAAGGACTTTGCTAAATTTTACTTAAAAATAAATTTCTTATTGAAGTTTTGTAGTTTTCAAGTACACAGCCTTATGAAACATTTGTGTGTACTACATTATGATGGCCACCCAAAGTCTGGTTCCCATCCTTCATGATAAAATTGACCATTTTTTATTTGAAATACACTTTTTCACCTTCCCTTCTGCTAATCACTATTTTGTTCTTAAAGTTGGAGTTTGTTTTATCGTGTTTTGCTCATTCATTTTGCTTATCATAGGAGTGTGTGTCATTCTCCATCTGACTTTCATAGCCTGTAGTTCTATTCATATTAAGCAAGTGCCAAGATCTCACCTGTTTAGTATAATTGAGTCCTGTTCCATTGTGTATTTATGCCATGTCTTCATCCACTCATCAATCAATATGCTTTTAGGTTGTTTTCAAGTCTTGATTGTTGTGAATACTACTGTGATGACCATGGGATAAATATAACTGTTGGAATGAGTGTTTCTGTGACTTCAGCTAAACACGCAGAATTGTGATAGCTGGCTCATACAGTATTTATACTTTTATCTTTATGAGGAATCACCATGCTCTTTTCTATAATGGCTGCACAAAGTTACATTCCCACCAATAATGTGTGAGGTGAGACTCCCTTTTTTTCCTGGCTCATCTAGAGTTCTACCATCTTTTCCTAGAAGTGAAATGCCTTTCCCTTTGCTGATCAGCCAGATTTCCTCTCTTCATCTCTCCCAACCCCATGATTATCCCTAACTCAAGTTTTGCTCTTGACATTTAGAAGGAAGCTTTTGGGATTTGGGAAACCATTTTCTCCCTCAACACAGCTAGGCTTTTAAGATTATTCTTTCACCCTTGATTTGAAAACCCAATGTGAAATTCAGTGCTGAGCAGTGACCCCTTCCTGTTAGTCTATATTCACCCTCTGATGAGGACAGTGTGGAGAATGAAAGGACAATGACAGTCACAGATAGTGAAGAACATAGTTTTTTTTTTATTTTATAAGTTTATTTTTACATCATTTTGTACATTTTTTTTCCCATCTCAATTGTAATCCCCATGGGTTTCTCATCACCAAGTCACCCGTGTGCACTTCCCTCCCCACCCCCACCCACCCCCTTTTTTGATTCCATTCCCCACTCCACCCCCGCAAAATGTCTCTGGTATGTGGTTGTTCATTATTTTTGTTATTTTCTTGCCTGATCCATTATACTCCTGCTATGGGTGAAACCATCCGGTATTTTTCTTTGTCTTGAAGAACATAGCATTTTAAACTCAGATTATTTCTGAGTTTATTAAATTCCCATATGCTAGTTGGTGGCCAGTAAACTTCTTGAGAGAAGCTGTAAGCTCTTTGAATGCAAAGGTATATGGTCCTCCAAAAAGCTGAATGCTGTGTTTCTCAACGGGAGTAATAGTCATGTGTGACATGTTTCCATGATAGTGCTACTTAAACATGTATCCACATACATTCTAAACATAGACTTCTGGTGCTTGTAACTGTTGCAGTAAAAGAACTATTAAATGGAAGACATACATCCCATCTAAATAATTCTGTTATTGTACTAATATCCCAGAGAATGATATTAACTTAGTATGGTTGATAATATTCTCTTGAAACTGATGTGCCAACTATAGGTGACAAAGGCACTGAAAACTGGGGTTTGGGTTGTTTGATAATTTTGTTTTGGGGAAGCCTTTTCTGCTGTTCTGCATGAAGATTTGATGTGCCCACTATTTTTCTGTGTTGGATCTACTGCAAAATTGGTTTATAAATTATTTTAGACTTCCTCCTGGCTCAAGCGCCTCCTTTGCACATGAAAATTTTTTTTGTTTCCATTTTTCATTATCTACAACAACCAGAAGTTATGCACACATTTATTTTCAGGGTGTTGATAGTGAAGTATTGAGGTGATCTATTGTTAGACTTATGACAAGTCCCTTGAGACCCTCTCCACTTGACTGTTGCGTCCTTGTGTAAACCTCTCTCCTTGGCTATGGGTCAGACCTGCTGACTTTTCTTTGAATCTATGGAATAAATACATCAAAGGTATGGATATTACTTCTATCATGAGAATCTAAAAATGTGTGACTTCAAGTTGCTTGGGAATCCTATGGCCTGTTTGATTTGTCCACATTGATGAAGCAAGCAGCCATATTTGAGCCATTCCAAAGGCCAGGAAATGAAGAGTGGCCTCCACCAGCTGTTAGCTAGGAACTGGGGTCTCAGGCCAATGGCCTGTGAAGAGCTGCATCTTGCTGGCAACTATGTGGTCTTGAATGTGATCCTTTTTCAACTGAGCCTTGAAATGACCACAATCCAGCTGACACATTGATTGATGCCTTAGGGATTCCCTGAAATGGAGCAAATGGATAAACTGTGCCCACATCCCTAAGCCAGCAAACTGTGATATATGAAGTGTCCATTGGTTCAAACTGCCAATTTGGGGGGCAACTTACTAAGTAGCAATAAATAATGAATATCATTAGAAATTGAAATCTTATTTTATGTCTGTGCCTTTCAGTTAACTATATAGAACAGCCTTGCCAGTGTAACTAGTAAGAGAATTCATAGTTCACATAATGGGCAGATGATTTTGTGTCTCTTTGTCTGAAGTGTCTTTAAACACAGGCTTATCATCTAACTTTTGGAAATAATGTTTGGTGATCACTGAGAGCTAACTAGATTTGGGCTGCTATTTGCAAGTCCTGGAGCTGGAATGAGTATTTTAGGACTGGGGGAGTCCTGGCAGAATGGTTAGTAATGGCAGGCTAGACAGGTAGACTTGAACTGGAGTGGATAGCAGAGATCATCACTGTCTGTTATTTCATGAGACTGGGTCCCCATACTTACGTGTCAAAGTGAGAAATCTTTTCATCCCCTCCTTATTTGTATTTTCCCTTTAATACAACAGATAATGACATTCTTGGTCCGGAAGTGTGTTCCACCTTGTATTAGGACAAAGTCTATCAAAGTTGTTAGTTTCTAGATGTGCATTCTCAGCGACGGTATCGAACTTTTGGAAATGTATTGCTCTGTGGCTTTCTGTGCACCTCTGTGAGGTATAGTTATACTTTCATGGAATTCTATTATTTTCTCTAAGTAAGTGAGGCCTCACCAGGGACTCCCACAGTGCTGTTTGTGTTGCAGGGTTTTCTAATTCAGCATCAGGGGATGGAAAATTGATCTTTGATATTTCCTTCCCTGTACGTGTTTCATGTCAGTGTGGACCGAGAGCAGTGAACACAGGATGCACGCACCCCAGGTTATGGGGGAGACTGAGTGACCCCACTAGCACACCACTGTTAGGGAGATGCTTAGTGGTGTAACCCAGGAAATCTAATGGCATCCATATTTCTGTTCAATTGACCATTTGTGTTCAGTTTATAAGTTTTTTTTTTTTTTTTTTTGAATTTCCCATCCCTTGTGATGACAGAGTGCTTGGCAGGCACAGAAGGAAGGAGAACATGTAGCACTCACAGGCAGAAAGACAACCAGCCCCCTGCCCCAGAAAGGACAGGCACTTTTAGATTACAAAATATCTGGAACATGACAAAAGCCTAGTCCACATTTGTCAGATTGACAAATACAAATGAAAGTAGATGCCAGAAGCAAATTATTCTTAACTAAATATTTGATTAGAGACTGAAAAGCAAATTTTAAGGAACCATATTAGAAGAAGAATTAGAAGAGCACATGTCAACGTAAACTGACATAGGATAGTGATTTTGTGTGCTTTGCAAGAGATGATCAGCGGAATCTGTATTTTAGGAGCAGGGAAATCTGCCTGGTAACTATGTAGCTTAGTTTGCCTATGACTGTCCTAGTTGTTCTGGCATAATCATGTTTAGAGTCCTTGTTTACTCTCAAAGCATCTTGGTTCAATGACGAACTAGTCACTCTCAGCAAATGTCTAAGAATTATTATGAAGTTTTAGGGTACTAATTATAAATGACTATTAATATTCCCACTTCTTGAAATAGCACTGTTCAATGTGTCCAAAATATTATCACTGGAATTCAGTGTTTTACACATAGCAGTTGGGACTAATCACCTTACTAGTGCTCAATAGCCAAAGTGGCTGATAAATACTGGATTGGACTGTACCACTATGGAGTGTACAGTTTGTTCATCATAACTGTATTTCATTAGTTATACAGTGGTGTGTGCTGCTCCTATTCCATAGCGTGGTCCAGTCTTTCTTGAGTCACCCATTGTCATTATAAAATGAAGAATTCCTCAGTATAGGGCTTGCTTCTTTCCTCCTTATCTTTCTCCCTCCCTTCCTCCCTCCCTCCCTCCCTCCTACTTTTGACTTGAGGTTACATTGGCTTCCAACATGACTTAGATGTAAAGGGTCATTCCCTGCAAGTATTGTTACCAGCCCACACTCACCACCAAGACACCCATAGTTCTCCACCCATCACAGCAGCACTGTGTTCCTTCATTTTTGGCTTTGCTTTTTGCTACTTTAATTAGTTTTAATATAGTTCTTCCCCCTCCCACCCCCTACCAAGGTAAGATGATTCCTTAGAGTTTTGGAATTATTCTCTATCAAAATGAAAGTGACTTACTCTTTCTTAGTAGCCCTAGCAAATCCAGGAATTGAGTCTAACTAGACCAACCTGGATCACATGGCCAGAAAGAACCAGGCCATGTGACCATGGATGTTCAGTCCACACCTTAAGGAATGGAGGTCACTAGTGCTCCTAGAGCCTAAAGGGACAAAAGACCCCAAACTCACAGTAATGGTTTGATATTCTCTTGGGTGATACAAGTGGACCCTGACAACATTTGGGGATGGTGAAGGGTGAGAGCCTGCTGTTCAGAGCCAACAAGGAAATCCCAGAGCATCTTTTATTTATTTTTTTTTAAGATTTATTTATTTATTCATACAGAGCTGGGGTACAGGGCAGAGGTGCTGGGGTGGTGAGAGGCTTCACCAGAGACAGAGTGGGGAGCAGAGAAGACCAACTGACTAAGTACACTGCTGAGGGGAACAGCAGGCAGGTCAGGAGAGGTCTGCTGCGCCATCTGGGTCACCTCCGGGGCTGGGGATTGAACTCATGCTGCAGTGGCTTTAGCTTCTTAGTGCTGTGCTTTAACCTGCTGTGCCACCAGGGAGGGCCCTCCTAGAGCATCTTAATACTCTTCTTAATAGTCTTCTTCCCAGGGGCCAGGAAGTAGTAGTAGGAAAAGAATGAGTTCAGCTTAAGGAAGGAACAGTGGAGGGTAAGCTATCTGTTAAGTCCCATATTTAACAGACTTGGAGACCCATTTCTTTGGTGCTACCCAAGGCCTCAAGCAGGGAGCAGAGCTCTGTGAGATGGGTTCTAAGAGCCAGGTCCCCACAAGCCACAACAGGGAATGATTGTGTCATCTGTTGGGTGACTGGACACGACTCCTTTTTGTTGAGTTCAGCAGAATTCAGTGCCTTGTATGCCTCCTTCTAGAGAATGAATCCCTGCTGACAAAGAAGAGATAGTACTGAAGAACTTTTGCGATGTGTGCATTCTTAGTTATTACATCTCTGCAATGCTCCCTCACAGATGAGCATAATGGGGAGAACAAGAGTCTGGGAGACAGAAAGCCTGGCACTGGATCCTGACCCTGTGGGATCTATTCTATTGGCTGTGGGGCTCTAAGTGCCTAAGACATTCTGCAGTGCAGTTTCTTCATTGAGTGGATGTATTGCTAATACCTGTCCTGCTTTCCCATTCTTATATTCGTTCATTTTTTTTTTTCATTTTCACACAAACTATCTATAGAATATTTGCTATGTGGATGGCACTAACTTAGACAAAAATGGTTCCTACTTTAATAGAGAGGATCATGCAAGATATTTGAATAAGAACATCCCATATACTTCAAAGTACCGTGTAAATGATGATGGTCATAGAATATTAATAATTCAACTTCTTCCTTCTCATCCAGCCGTTTATCCCCAACCCTCTCCCAGTAAACAGGCTGAATATACAACATCAGCAGTTTCCTTCCTTTGGCACAGGGATTTCATTTTCTCTGTCATTCTGGGCAAGCCTGCCACAGCAGTGTTTGTATTTATAAGTGCCCCTGCACAGGGAGGCTACAGGGCCCTCAGGGCCAGGCTTGCCAAGGTCGTTAAGATGCAGCTTTCCCTGCTCCCTGTTCTGTGCAATCATCAGTCCCCAATCACACAGGAAATGTGTCATTGATATGTAATTAATGAGGAGGGAGTCAGGGGCTTGGCATTAGCACACACAAATCAAGGCCTTGTCAGCCATGGGGGGTGTCAATGGGACTTTTGTTCTTTCATCCTTATTTATTGTTACAAAATACTGCACAGTCAAGTGAGGAAGGGGAGTGCTTCTTCAGCATCATGGGGAAGTGAGTGTTTGCAGCGAGCCACAGGGGACAGATGTCAGCTTGATATGCTAATTAATTCAAAGCTCCACAGGCAGAAGCAGTTGAGGATGCTAAAAAGGATTTTTTGTTTGTTTAAAATGTGTGTGGGGAACCTTCCCTCTGATTGTGAGTTGCCCTTAATCTGCAAATTCAGAACTTGTTCATCCTAATAATATGAACTTATTGAGCATTCCCTCTGTGTAGGTGATGGAAAGAGAGGTGGCTTGTATTTCAGGTATTTTGCAAACACTGATGGGCAATGGTTTTCCCTGCAGATCAGGCAATCAGAAATGGAAGGAATCTTAGCACTCATATTATCCAAAATGCTGGGCAGGAATCCTTTCCAAGCAATGACTTCTCAGTGCTGACACGTGCTTCCCTGCCCCTGGTTACACCAATAGAGCCATTGGTCACATCACCTAACTCCAGTTCTTTACATTTTGGAGAAAACAGAGAAAAGAACAAAGATAAAAGAAACAGGAAAAACATCTTTCCTCCTCTCGTAAGGCTCAAGGGAGCCAAAATGTGATAATAGTTGGTGAAGGCAAAGCCATCCCATACAGCATGTGCTGACTGGGGTCTGCTTAGGTCATGGCCATCAGACCACAGGTGTTGGGCCTTTGACATGTTCCCCTCCTAGTACTGTTTCAGTATTTGACATCCCTTAGGACCAATTCATACCTAAATCATGCAGTTTCACAGCACAACTTTTCTCTGAACAAAAATTTTTCTTATGAAAGTAGCCCACATATCTTTCACTAGATGAATGGATCAAGAATATGTGGTACATTTGTACCTGGGAATATTACACAGCCAAAGAAAAGATGAAATGGTAGCCATTTCAACAAAATGGAGGGGACTTGAAAAAAGTATATGCAGCAAAGCAAGTTAGATTATAAAAACAAATCCTAAGCATTCATATAGCAGACTACTTTATAAAAAGTGAACTGATATCAACTTTATGGGTTATCAAGCATCCTCACATCCCTGAAGTTAAGAGGGGTAGGAGAGGGGGTTCAGGTATTTGAGAGAATATGAAAGACTTTTTTTTCTTGAAAAATAAACCTAGAATATTCTGTAGAATGTCCTAGAATATTTCAGTCTTTAACCAGGGCTTGGCAAAATGCTCCTTAAAGGGCATAATGACATAGTTGAAAACTTTGTAGGCTATACAACCTGTAACAATATTAAATACCACTGTTACAGCATGAAACCAGCCATAGACTGTATGTAAAAAAATAAGCACAGTTGTGTTGCAAAATATGTTACTCACAAAGACATGTGGTAAGTCTGCAGGCCATAGTTTGGTGATCTCTGATCTAACTATTATCAGTGTGTACACAGATGCTATCTGATTAAAAACATTCCTCTCACCAGCCTTCTTGCTTTTTGTCTAGGACACATTCTCTTTAAACTTCTCTCCTCTGTCCCTGTAGACTCGATCTCTCTGACTTTCCTAGGTCATGGCTGATCACTTGGCCACTCTTTCCATGCCCAGTTACCTCACTCCATGGCCCTTTGTGGCAACTTATGGATACATTCCCTACTTTTGATCAATGTGACCATCTGCTCCTCTTTCCAGTTTCCAGATGGCTTGACACTGTAGGTAGGAACAAAGCACATGACTGCACAGGTGTAGTTTCCAACTTCAGCTAGATTCTCAGTGTAGCTCTGTGATCTTCCTGCAAGGTCCCAGTTGGTATCCTTATCTGTTCACAGGATCATATCACAGGATGCCTTTGTTTGGGTTCTTTCCAAATCGATCTCTCCAAATCAGACAAGGATTCTAGAACAGGCAGTGTAGAAGGTGACCCCAGCAAATGTCAGTAGGGGAGCAGTAGGGAGTGTGTCAGCAGGCATATTTCACCTACAAGGAGCTGGAGCAGTCCTGAAGGGAGGCAACGTAGAACATGTGCTTCAGTTGCCCCATCCAGAGATGGAGAGTATTGATACAACGTCACCTCAGTTTGTGACCAAAGGCTGCCTCAAGGGTCACTGGATCTCCAGAACTCGTGGGCTGGTGCAGTCACATTCTCCTGAAAGATTCAGTCCTTGTATCATCTGGTAAAACTTTTGGAAGGCACATGCTTAGTGCTTACATATTCTGAAATTTCTTTCTAATCTATTGTTCCCTATAAATACTAGATCTTTTCCATGTGATGGTATTTAGTTTTTAAGTCAGTCAAGATCTTTAGAACAATAAAAAATACCATCCTCCATCAAGCCCATGGCGCCTGCATTTGAAAGTCATGATTTCAGGAGTATGTGTGTGTGTGTGTGTGTGTGTGTGTGTGTGTGAGAGAGAGAGAGAGAGAGAGAGAGAGGGAGAGAGAGAGGGAGAGAGAGAGAGAACTTGTATGTGCTACAATTTTACAAGACTACCTGAAGTTCAGTCTATTTTATCATCACTGAGATAGAAAGATATGTCCTCTTGCCCTAGATTTAATACTAGAAAGAAGGAAAATGACTGCCATGATAAAATGATCCCTGAGTTATAATTAATTGGAAAATAATTTAAAATATTATCTCCCCACATTTTACCTGGAAGTGTCTCCTTGGCCTGCTGCTGTCTGACAGAGATGCATCTTAGTCCCAAAGGCTGGTTCTGAAGTTACTGTCCATCAGCAAGCTGGCACCCAAAACCGAGGTCACCCATGTCTGAGTCAATCCTTGGTTACTGAACCTGTTGGCACTGAAGCTGCTCCAACTCTGAAGTTCTCATTTCTCTCAAGATTTCAACACAAATGTGTTTACTTTTGTTTCTAACTGTTATTTCTAACTTTCTGCCCTAAAAATTAGGCATAAACTCTTGTGGTCTATATTTACTCCTAAATGCTACCTCTTTGTCTCTAGATGTATTATAGCATTTCCTTAATGTCTCTAAAATATATCTCAGTATTCCCTCCTCTTTCACCCACTCCAGTTCATGGCACAGAGGCCTGTTACCTCTTGCTTGGCTCTGAATGGGATGATTTGTGATTTGCATAGTCCTAGGCATATCCTGTGTGTGCCAAGTGTTACCCACTAAATAAAGTTCACTAGTTTTTCTTCATCTCTCCAAACCATTTTGAGGCCTGCCCTAATAATCTTTCTAAAAGTCTAACTAAATGATATCATAGCCTTGCATGTGCTCCCTTGCATATAGAAGAATAATCAACTACTGAGTGTTACACCAAAGGTCTCCTATGACCTGGATTTGGCCTTTCTCTGGAGTCTCAGCTCTTGTTGCCTGTTATCTGAACACTGACTCACAAAGGCCTCTGCACTCATGTATGCCCTGTGACTCTATGTGAGCACCCTCCTTTGGCTCTTTTTGTTCTGCATGTCCTTTTCCTGGCCATATGGAGCTCACTGTACTCCATATGGGGACCCTGGGTCTCTCTTGGGTCTTCATAGGTAGAAGCTGGATGCTGACAGCACTTGTCATGTTGGTGCCTACAAAGCAGTAATACTATACAATACTATACTATCATGTAGTAATCGTGCAGTAGTATTATACAATCATGTAAAACATGTAGCTGCCAGCTGTAGACTTGTTATTTAATGTAAGTTAATAATTATATTACATAAGTGCATTAGTGTTGTACAATGAAGATCATCATAATCTTGGAAGTTGTTAATAGACCTGTTTCTCAGTGTTTACCAGATATGAGTGTGTCCTATTCATTCTGTGTCTCCAGCATCTAGTGTTATTTTAAATAGAAGAATGAGTGAAACCTTCATTGTTACAAGCTGATACTCACCTAAAATTTTATAGATCAAAATCTCTTAAAAATGGGTCACAGCAGGAAAGGGAGAAGGAGGGTGGGTAATTTGAGTGAAAGGTGCCAATTGTATGGGGAAGGAAATAATTTGTTTCAGTGGGTAAGCATAGTGTACATATACAGATGATACACACCTCAAACATTGTTATACAAATAACAATGATACTGCAATGCAAAAATTTAAAAACTAAACCACTATCTTACATCACACACAAAAATAAGCTCTGATTAGATACAAGACTTGAATGTGAGACCTGAAATCACATGAGACATAGGAGAAAACAGACACATTCCACAACATAAGCTTCACTGATGTTTCTGCAGGTTTGTCCCCAGCAGCAAGGGAAAAAAAATAGAATACAAACAACTGAGACTAGTCAAACTAAAATGCTTCTTTGCAGAGAAGGAAACCATAACTAAAAAGAATAGATGTCCTACTGAATGGGAGAAAATATTTGCACACCATATCAGTTAAGGGTCTGATAATAAACCTCTATAAACAGCTCATACAGCTCCACAAAACAGCTCATACAGCCCCCCCCAAAAATGGGCTGAAGAACTAAATTTTCTTCTCCAAAAAAGTCATAAAGATGGCTAACCAGTACATGAATGATGCTCATCATCAAATCAAAACCAAAATAAGATAGCACCTCACACCTGTGAGAATGGCACATGTCATAAGTGCTGGCAAGTGTGTGAAGGAAAAGGAACCAGTTTACAATGTTGTTGGGAATCTTAAGTTGGTTCAGCCTCTGAGAAAATCAATATGGAGGTTTCTCAGAAGATTAAAACTGAATCTGATATATGCAGCAAATCCACTTCTAGGTATCTGTTAGAAGAATACAAAAACACTAATTTGAAAAGAGACTCACGCTCCCATGTTTACTGCAGTGCTATTTACAATAGGCAACCTATGGAACCAACCTAAGTACCCCCAAACAGATGAGCTGGTTAGGAACATATGATATAATACACAGTGGAATATTACTTAGCAATCAAAAATATACTCAGGCCATTTGCAGCAACATGGATGGTGCTGGAAGGTATAGTGCTAAGTGAAATAAATCAGAAGGAGAAAGATAAATAATAGGTGGTATCACTAACATGTGGAATATTAAGAATCAGATATAGAAGAGCTAAAAAACTAACCTTTACAAGCTGAATCCAGAAATAAATCATCCAGAAGATGGAGGGGTGGGTAAAGGGTAAAAAGAAAGAAGGAAACACAGTGGAGGTGGACTATGGATGATTTTTGTGGTGGGTACACTATCGTGGCAAGCCTGATGGGGTTATCCAAATATTACCTCAATTAAAAGTTAACAACAAAAAAGATAAACTTGGTCCTCCCTGCTGGCACAGGGGTTAAAGTCAGCACTATCAGCCTATCACTAGCCACTGCAGCATGAGTTAATCCCAGCCAGGGAGCTGACCTGGGCACAGCAGACCTTTCTTATCTCGCTTGCTGATCCCCTCGGCAGCGTATTTCAGCAGATTTTCCTGTTCTGCGCCCCACTCTGTATCTGGTTAATCCTCTCACTCCTCCCTCCCCCCAACAACTCTGGCCTACACCTTAGTTCTTGTCTGCATAAAATGAAAATAAATTTCAAAATATAAACTCATTCCATGTGATGCAACATGGATGTAGTTTGATGGGATTATGCTAACTGAAATAAGTAGAAGGAGAAAGGTAAATACTGGCTGGTTGTAGAATATAGAGTAACCAAAGAGTCAGTTTAAAATAAACTTTTTGAAAGCTAACCTAGAAATGAGTGCTGGGGATGTGAGAGAGAAAGGAGAGAGAAGAGGGTGGGAGAGAGAGCACAACAGACTATTGTGGAGGAATATGGGTTAGGGATAGGGTTAGGGTTAGGGTTACGGTTACATAAGGGTGGTGATGTACCAAGTGACTACACCTGAGTGGGGAGTCTTCTACTTTCAAAATACTACCAGGGGTACAAACCAATGGTATTTCAATAAAAACACTTTTAAAAAAGGACAAACTAATTTTCTTTCATTTATGTTTTAAGCTTTTTTCCCCCTGACAATTTCAATGGTTATATATTTCTACTTTTCCAAAACAAAACAAAAAACCAGAAAAGTTATATACGTATATATATTCTTACCTCATGTATTAAAAAAGTTGAATTTCTACAAATAAAAGAAATGGCTTCCTGAAGCAGTAAGGACTAGTGTGGTATTTCCTGAAATTAGAGAAGTGGTGTCATTTGTCCAACGTCACATTAACTGAACCATGGTACATATTAAGTTTCCGTAATCTTCACTTTCCATAGTTAAGACAGGATGAATATGTAATCTCCACTCAACTTTGTGTGAGGGGTAAGACAACCTCATCATTGACATTCTCCTTTCAGCACTTTTTGAAAGTAAGTCTTAGTTGGAGTAGACTTTATTAGGGACTGTGTGAGAATACCCTTCACAAGACTAATTTAGAGTCTTTATGACTCAGTAGAGGCTGTCAATCCTAAGTTATTTGACGTTTAATTCCTGCTGATGTAAATTTTATATGACAAATAGTTTCATTTAATTGTGTCACCTCTGGCTTATATACACCATAAAAGGTTTCAGTTTTAACAGCCAGCAACAAAAGAGTCCTGGCTGAGAGAAATAATGTCGAGACATCTTACAAGGGCACGGCTGGCTGGGGAAGGGCAGATGGTTCCCTGAGGAAAGGAAACTCTGGAGAGAGCCTGGGCTTCAGGCAGAAATAAACCTGTACCTGAGCTTGTCCCCCGAGTGCTGCCCTGGTGGGGGTGACACTCCTCTTGGGACCGTTACTAGCCCACTCTCCTTGGTCAGTGAGTTTCCTATCTGCCTCTCTTCTTCTCCTGATGGGTTACCTACAGGGACTCACCCTTCATGTACTAAGGACTTTGCCATCATTTTTTTTTTTAAAGACTTATTTATTGATTCGTACAGAACTGGGGTACAGGCCAGAGATGTGGAGGATGAGAGGATTCACCAGAGACAGAGTGGGTTACAGAACAGGCAGATCGTCGAAGTACACTGCTGAGGGGAGCAGCGGGCAGGTCAGGAGAGGTCTGCCTCGCCATGTGGATCTCCTCCAGGGCAGGCGGGGATGGAACTCATGCGGAAGTGGCTTAAGCTTCCTTGTGCTGTGCTTTAACCAGCTGCGCCACCAGGGAGGGCCAGACTTTGCCATCATTTAATGAAAATCCCCTAACTCAGTATTTTTGTTTCTTAGGGTAAACGACTGTGCTTGAGGATGATGGTGTGACTGAATCCCTTATTGAGATGGTGTTGATGGTTATCTATGTATCAGGAAGCTACTTACTGACCAGCTAGCATAGGCCAGACTTAATGGTAGATACTACAAAAAATGAATGATCCCGATCCTTGAGAAGCTTGCAACTGACAAAGAAGACCTGATATGATTACATGGTGATACAATAAGACATTTACATGTGCAGCTTATTATATTTATTAAAGACTTTCATGAGTCTGTTACAACAATACTCTAGGTGAGGAGAATGTGTATCATTCCTCCCATTTTATTGGTGCTAACTTGGAGGTCTGTTGTGTAACAGCTGCCCTTTTCAAGATCATTTATTCTGCTTTCACACATACACTACCTCAATAAAACATGCCCTTTTCCAAGATATTACTAACACAAAATACATAGTACTCTTATGTAGGCCATTATTGACATTGCCTTGGTACTGATGCTGTGTATTTGTACATTTACAATTATAAGGTAACCATGTCAACTGGTTAATATTGGTTCCATCTACAAGATGAAATACTTAATATCCCACTAGCCAAATGCATATGGATTTTCTTAGAGGACCCTATAGAGTAGACATTTCTCATTTTGAGTCTAATAGTCTCCTAACGCCAATCTTTGGCTATTTAAAATTTTATCCTGCTCCATTGTGGCCTTTTCTCCTCCCTGTATCTTCTCTCTCACTTTGTTCCCTAGAGACTGGGGAGGGGTACACTACTCAGAAAGAAAACTCCTTACTTATAAACAATACTTTTATTCAATTTTCCTAAGATAGTACTGCCCTGAGTGTGTGTTTGGTTTTCTCTTGGGATCCTACTTTCTCTTGGGATCCTTAAAGAGTTCATGCACTGATTTCTGCCTGACTTATCCTTTTGCTAATAGATACTTTGTAAAGTAAAAATAAGCTCTATGGCCTAAGGAAGAAAACCCAGGCAAAACAAGGGCTAGAAAGTATATGTGTGATGTGAAAGATGAATTGGGGGGTGGAGGTGCTCAGAGCTAGAGGTGAAAGAAAACACAACTCCCAGAGAAGAAATCTTCTGTTTTTTTTTTTTTTGCCTTTGATTTTTAGTGATACTGAGAAATTTCAGTTGCACAGAAAACATTAATCTTAGAAAGGTCTATTTATAAAATGTGTGTGTGTGTGTGTGTGTGTGTGTGTGTGTGTGTGTGTGTGTGTGTACGTGCGTGAGAGAGAGAGAGAGAGAGAGAAAAGAAAATAGTACAATGGGAAGGACTTGGAATCAATTTGTGGCTTACTACTTACTGGTCTCTTCATCTCTGAGGTTCAGTAGACTCATATATAAAATGTCAATAGTAGATCTTCATAATTAATATCTTTATTAATTTGAAGTTTGATTACATTTTAGGAACGCAGAAACACATTTTTCTTAGTGAAGAAAATCTGGGTGGGAGGTAACTTCATTTTTGGGTCACACATCAGAGGAAGTATGAATTAATGCTTACCTGAAAATTAAGTCCTCCCCCAAACATCTACTCATCAACACCAAAGTATACAAAGTGGGGGTTATCTCATTTGATGTGAGCTACCAAAAGGGGGCTTTTTTAATTTACAATGCTGGAATTGATGACACCATATTAATCTCTTAAAAAAATTTTAAGTGACTACTGTAGTTCTGCAAAGACCCGTGTAAGGTGTTTCAGGTATAAAAACAACTCCTTCTTGCATTCAGGAAGAGCAGTTAGGGAGGAAGGGTCATAGATGACCTATCAAGACCCTAAGTCATATACCTTTTGTCTCCACAGAGGCATTTGTCTCCACAATGTTCCAGTACATTGTGGATATCACAAAAGCTTGTTGAATTTGTATCAGTTGGAACCAGCAGTGCCATTCCTCAGAGGCAAAGATTGATGTATACTGGGAATTCAAAGATAGAAATGGTGACATTGAAAGTTTCATGGAAACAAAGGAAATTGTTTAGAAGCTTGATAAATGTGTAGATTTGGATGAGGTTAGATGGACAAAGATAATACTTAAGGGACTAACTATTTACTTAGAGTAGATTTATAACAGCCAAATTACCAAATATTGTAGTACGGAATTTAATAGTAAATGATTTGCAGACACAAATTTACATAAACCTGACTTTAACAGGACTTGATTTACACATATCAACCCCAAAATCATATAAGTTTGTTTTGTTTTAACCAAACAAGCAGTATGTGAATGTACAATTTCACTTCCCTCATATTGTGTGTTATCATTGAAAAATATTTAACAACATGATAGGTGACATCACAGCTCAATTAAAAATGCACTAAGTGAAAGATTTCATTAATTGAGCAAGCAAAGGATGAAATAAAATACTTGGGGATTATGTTAAGAAGTGGCAAGAAGACTGAGGCTCAGTAACAAGGCATAGCATAGAGAGAGAAACAAGACTAAGTGTAAACCTTCTGAGGTGGCTGTCCCACAGCTTGACAGGGGGTCAGTGGGCTGTGGGAAGTGAGCAAAGCACAATTTTCAGGAGTCCTGGTATAAAGGTACAGGAGTATACAATCAGTGGACACAGGTTTGTCATCAGAGGGAGGTTGGTGTCGTGTTGAGGGTTATCATGGGTGAAGCCATGAGGAGTGAGGAAAAGGGGTGAAGTATAGCTTGTCGGTGAGGGTAGGGGTTAGCTCAGACAAGGAGTAGGAGCTGGTAAGAGAGGGGTCAGAATTATTAAGGCACAATTTCACATTGTGCAGGACTAGCTATCATCATTTAGGACCTCTACATGGCAGGAGGACTCCAAGAAATGACTCAAAATACTGGAGGAGAAAGGAACATTAGGGAAGAAGGAAATATTGGTGGGGGGATGAAGTATGGCTCGGAGGAGGTGGCTACAGAGGGGTTGGTATCAACTTAGATAGGCAGCAAGAGCCAGGAAAGCTTACTGGCTAGTAGGGCTGGTCATCTGCTTATTTTGGGTGAGGCACTTTATCTTTCTGTGCCTATTTCCTCACCTGCAGAGTAGGATTGTTGATGACTTTAAATGAGGTGTTACATTTATTGGGAAAAGATGGTGTTTGGCCCACGGTAAGCGTCTGCAACTTTTGTTCATGGCAGTTATCGGTTGTGGTCAAGGTGATTGTTTTGTTGTGATTCTGTTACTTAATGTTGGTGGGACAGGTGCTGCTTGCAGCCATTATACCAAATTTGAGAAGAATGGGGCTGAGAGCAGACTGGATGTTTTCATCAGGGCATGCAGGGCTGGTTATTAATTCCTTTGAAAGGCTGTAGTTTGTACCAGAGGTTGCTGGAAGCTTGCCCCAGTATCCTTTGTGGGCATCTCATCCAGTTAGCACCTCCCTTAGCCTTCCAAGTCTTTGGACATCAGAGTTCTTCTATCCCCAAATTGAGTCTCTGAAAAGGAGCCAGGTAGGTGTCGATGTAAAACTTTGAGTGTTTACTTCAGAGTCTTTTTCTCACTGGGAATGAGGAGAAAAGTTCTGGATCTATTTTTGAAGTTATCTCATCGAGAACTCTTTCTGAGAGGTAGCTAGGGATGTCATTCTGACTTCTAACTTTCAGAAATCCCAGCAGTCCTTAAGTATCTATTCACTGTCTTAGCTAAATTTTGATTTTCAGTTCCTTTTTGTGGGGGTTATATGGGTGTCATCTGTTTTGATGGGCTTTGTTCTACAAGGTGAGCTTATGGGCTTTTCAAGAATAACCTCTGTCTTTAGTGTCCTTTAGCTCCTGGGTTTATCGTTCTTGTTTTCTGTTTAGTCATGTGAATTTTATTTGTTCCTTGCTGTGGTCTGGTGAAAACAAGTAATGTATCCTGACCAATTTCAGCCCAGAGTCTATACCTTTTGTTTTGATTATTCTATACTTGTCTGAAGTCAAGGCTGTTTAAAAGCCTATTTGTTAGGATAATTTAGACATCAGTGGAAAGGCTTCTGAGCTTTGTATGCCCTGCCACAAAAGGGCCAAAGAATCTGGGCCAGACTTAAGGTGAGCTAATCAGGGAATGGGGATTTTTAATTTTGGAATTTTGAAATAAATGATCTTGAATTTTGGAATAAAGGATCTTCCTCCCTATAGGAAAGTAAGTTGTAGAATAGAAGAGGCCATTACTTGCCTATAGTCATGCTGGTCATGAATTGGGTTGTAACACTTGCTCCTTTGTATGGATTTTAGTTTGAGAAGCTGTTACTTACAAAGATTCAGGATCCAGAAAGCTCCCCAATCTATGTAGGAAGGGGAAGTGTGTTGTGGGGAGTTCTGTGTGTGTGTGAGGTCTGGAGAACTAAAGAACTGCCAGCAACACACTCTGTGTTTATTCCTGCTGCTCTTGGTGGTGGCCAGAAGAAGCGGCTTATAAAGAGAAAAGGGAGCTTGGAAAAAAATCATCAATAATCTTTGTTGACAATCTGCATCCAATGGTGTTATTTTGGGTTAGCCCTCTGTCAGTAAATCAATGTAAGCAGTTCTAGAAAAAATTTCTTTGCAGACTAAATTCAACAATGCATTAAAGGGAGCATATACCTTGACCAAGTAGGATTTATTTCAGGGACTCCAGGATGACTAAACATCTGAAAATCAGTCAGCATATCTCACCACATCAACAAAAGGAAAGATGAAAATCATATAATTGTATCAATAGATGCTGAGAAAACATTTGATAAAATTTAAATTCAGTTTATGACAAAAAATAAACCCTCAAGAAACTGGGGAGCTGGCCTCAACACCATAAAGGCCATATTTGACAAACCCACATTGTTCTCAACGGTGAAAACCTAGAAGTTATTCCATTAAGATATGGTACAAGATACTTTCACCTCTACTACTCAACATAATTTATGAAATCCTACTTAGAGCAATTAGGCAAGAGAAAGATATTAAAGGAATCCAAAATGGAAAAGGGTAAAGGTGTCACCATTTTTGAAATGACAAGAAAATAGACATAAAAAATTTTAAAACTAATTAACAACCAATTGACACTCTAAATCAGTTTTCGGCAAATTGGCAGGCCACAAAAATCAATATACAAAAATCAATGCTTCCTATATGTAAGCAGTGAGCTAGATGAGGAAGAAATCAATAAAACCACCTCACTTAGAGTTGTATCAAAAATATATATCTAGGAGTAAACTAAAAAATGTAGGTGAAGGACTTCTACAAAGAAAGCTGTAGGACATTGTTAAAATAAATAGAAGACATAAAGAAATGGAAAGATATTATCTGCTCATGGATGGGAAGAATTAACATTGTTACAGTGACCATCTTAACCCAAACCAATAGGCATATTCAATGTAAATCCTTTTAAAAGTTTTTAGTGGCATCCTAAGAAGAGACAGAACAAACATTGTTGAAATGCATATGTAACCAAAAAAGACCCAATAGCCAAAGTAATCCTGGCAAAGAAGAATGGTGGCATCACATGTCCAGAATTCAAGACAAAGCTATATAATAAAGTTATATATTACTATACAAAGTTACATAAACAAGTTATATAAGTATACTATACACAAAAGTTAGCTTGAAATGGATTAAGGATTTGGATGTAAGACTGAAACCATAAAATACATAAAAGAAAATACAGGCAAATCACTCCATAACATAGGCTTCAATGATAGCTTTTCATATCAGTAGCAAGATTACATCAAACTAAAAATCTGCACCACAAAAGAAACTATACTAAATATTTGCACATCTACATCTGGCAAGGGTTTGGTAGCCACACCCAACTCATATAAACAATAAAAAGAAAATAAGTAAAACAGTGAAAAAATGGGCAGAGGAGCTAAATAGGCAATTTTTGCTCCTACACAAACCCTCTGCTCATTACCCTCTGCTCAACTGTCCTTTTCCAAGAATTTTCTCATGTGAAGGACTGTACTCCTCTTTTCTAAACCACACTTTTCCTTTCTGGATGGCAACACTACATTAGTCTCTTATTCCTAGACCACTCATTTTGGCCTGAGTACTTAGCTCTCCTTCCTAAAGTAATCAGCACACTAACAACTGTTAATATTGCTGAACTTTCAACAAGCACCTGGCAATATGAGATATTATGTGTCATTTAACTTATTATCACAATAATTCTATGTGCCGGTTACTATCTGGGCTCATTTTATAAATAAGGAATGTGAGACTTCAGGAGTTTGTCACCTGTTCAAGCTCACCTGGATGTGTCATGGCTTGAATATAGATCTGAGACTTCACACTTCTCACCCTTTGGGTTGTAATGTCTGACAGTGAAAACTGCTGTTAATTTTTTCTGTTTTCTTACCTTGTAGAAGACTGCCAGTGGGCATAGTTAGCACTTAATGTATGTATAGAACTAATAGGAGATTCATGAATTAAATAGGTGTTTTATAATATTTTTTTCTTCCTGATAGTATTCTAATATCAGAAGTCTTTTTCAAAGGTAAAATAGAAAATAACTTATACTTCTTGTCTGGAATATTATTTTAACCCTCCAGCACTGCCATAACATAGTAGCACACACTGGGTGACTTAACAGCAGGATTTTTTCCCCTAGTGATTCTGAGGGTTAGAAGTTCAAGATCAAAGTGTTGGCAGGGTTGGTTTCTTCTCAGTCACTGTCCTTGTTTTGTGGATGTCTGTTTTCCATGTCTTCATATGTCTTCTTTGCAGGAGTGCCTTAACTATCTCCTCTTCTAAGGACAGTGATCATGTTGGATCAGAACCTTGTTAATAACCTCACTGAGATTTAGTTGTCTCTTTAATAAATTATTTCCATATATAGTCACATTCTGAGGTGTCAGGGGGAAGGACTTCTAAATATAACTTCTTGGAAGATGAAATTCAATCTATTATCCTGGCAAATTTAGCCCATTGGATGTCATGAAGTACCCTTGGAAATTTTCACCATGTTCATGCTAATGAGTTTGTTATAGGCTAGAGGAAAAGTCAATCTTTCCTTTCACATATTTTTCTCAGCATTTTGATCTTTTCCTTTTAATCAAATCAAAAGTATTTTAGATATTTTTAGGTGGGGGGAAGGGGACTTTGTTCCTTTTCCAAAAGTAAAATCAATGAAGTTAATAGGGTGAACTAGGGTAAGTCTATTGAATGAAAAGAATCTAATTAGGAGGCTAATTTCTTTTCCTCTGCATATTACCTCCCCATTTTGGCTCTCTTAGAATATTTTACTTAAAAGCATTTAAAGTTAACATTTGACAAAGTTGACATTTAAGATGCTGAAGAGTGATCTTGGGATATGGTATGCCTGGATTTTTACTGTTACCTTATCAGGAACTGCTAGATTAAGCCTATTTCTTAATCTGTCATTTGTCTTTGCCACTCACATATTCAGTACCTGTCAATGTTTTATGATTTTAAAAGGTGCCTGGACAGTGATGGCTGCGATGCTACTCTTAAACTCTAACACTTAAGCTTAACTGATTCTCCCCTGGAAGGGTCATACTAAATTCTTTAGGTTTAACCTGACTGAGTGCTCTATTATTTTTAATTTTTTAAAAAAACATTGACTTATGCACACAAGAATTGGGTTGTAGGCCACAGGTGTGGGGGGTGAGAAGATTCACCAGAGGCAGAATAGGCAGATACTGAGATACACTGCTGAGGGGAGCAGCGGGCAAGACAGGAGAGGTCTGCCGCGCCATGTGGGTCAGCTCCCTGGCCTGGATCAACTCTGTGCAGAAGTGGCTGCTGATAGCTTAGAAGTGCTGCTTTTTAGCCTTTTGTGCCACCAGGGAGGGCTGGGATCCAACTCTTGCTGCATGGCTGGTGAGAGCTTGCTAGCCCTGCGGCATTACCTTCTGCCATGAGAGAGGCTTCTGAAAGTTCTGTTTAGGTGAAGGAAATAGGATAGCATGAAAAGTCATCAAAAATGGACAAGGGCTCAGAACTGGGAAGACTGGGGCAAAATAGACAAATTCACTCCCTTTAAAACAACCCTTGGTTTTTCTTTAGGGATTTTCAGGTAAGTAACCTGTCTAAGTTCCTCTCTAATGGGCAGCAGTGGTTCCTTGAGTGGCTGGGTAATGGAATGACAACATAAAACATTACTGTCTCCAAACAAAATCCACTTATTTCATGTCTCTATCAGGTCCAGGTGACTGGACTGGAGTCTCTCTACTTATGATTTGTGGGATATTGAAATTGAGTCGTGGCTGGGCTGGGTTCTTACTTGGAGGCTCTGGAAATAGTCCACCTCCAAACTTTGTCAGGTTGTTGGCAGAATCATTTTCTGTGATTAGTCGTAGGTGTGAAGTTCTTACTTCCTTGGTAGTTGTCAGCTGGGGATTGCCCTCGGGTTCGTGGAGACCTTCACGTTACTTGTATGGCTTCCTCCATTTTCAGTGATGGTGAATCAAGCCCTTGTCATCAGGCTTGGTCTCTCCCTGATTTTTTTTTTTCTCTCAGAAACTCAAGAGGATTCTGTTTTTAAAGATTAATAAGATTAGATTAACCAAATCCAGAAAGTTTCCATACTTTAAGATTAATTAACCAGGGACTTTAACAAACAAAGATCCTTTCACAGCAGGGCCTAGATTAGTGATTGAATAACCTGGGGATAGGTTTTTGGTGTGGGCAACTTTATAATTTGCCTACATACTCTTTTTTGTCTCTCTTTGGCCCAGTTAATAGCTTCCTAAGCTCTATTTTGTGCCTGCTTTCACCAAGGGAAGAGTTCATCTGAGGCTGCTTATAGAGTGCCAGAATCTAATCAACTGTTTCTCATGATTTCTTCACAGTTCACGTTGTGCACAACAAATTCACAGTTCATTTAATTTTCCCTTTTAAGACAACTATAGAGCACTTTGATTATCCCATGTGATTTTGCACCTTGGAACCTCTGGGTGATCAGGATGAAATTTGTGCAGGAAGGGAGTTGGAATTATTTCCTCTTATGGTGCAGAAGTTCCACTGAATTCTGATTTGCATCTAGTTCTGCCCATGTCCTCCTGGAAGAATATGTGACTAATGGCAAATCAGACTCTCTCCTTGAGTTTCCATCTTCCCACCGCCCCATAAAGAAAACGATCCCACAACAGTCAGATGCAGCTGTTATAATATTCTTAAAATGAGCCCAATCTGCTTTGCATTGGTAGTTCTGGCACTATGTAGACTAAACTATTCAAACAGTTTTTTTTTTTTTTTTCGTACTCTATTTTCTGTTTTGCTATTTTTTTCTTTGCTGAGAAGTAGCATATGCCTCAGTCAGCTGAGATTCAGACCATGACCTCCCTTTCAAACAAAAATAAGTACTGCCCTTCTTAGAGTTCTTCCCCCTTCACATCTGCCCTTGACATAACTTTAATGAATATTTCAGATGGAGGCCAGATGCCTGACCTGTGTCCAGAGAGTGGCAGCTGATGCAGATCACAGGCACTCGAATTCTATTGTGTGCACCAGCGTGTGTTCTGTTGGGCTGGTTGAGTTTTCTGTTCACTAGTTGGAATTAGAGCATGCTGTGGTCTGAGGGGAGACCATGGGAAATGCACCTGGTGTTATGTCCAGGCTGGCATTCTGGGATGGCAGAAAATCAGGTCTTTATCATGAAGAAGCACAAGCTTCCTTGTTCATGTAGAGTAAGGTGAATAGTTCTCTGTGAATCAGAGTTGAGTGAATTGAGAAATTTCAGTACTTGTTTGCATAACAAACAGGGCTTGAAATATATGTGGCCTATGTGAACTTTGAATTTACCTTAGTGAGTCAGGGGTGTGCATTTTGGATACATTTAGGATCTCAAATGTGTCATCCAACGATGTTCCATATGCAAGTATATGCCACCCTGAGCTTTGGCTTAATACCCTACTGAACATCCCATAGGAAATTCACTGCTCTCCCAGGATTTGTGAATTCCTGGGAACTCTCTGCTCATTGCTCTAATGAGTCAGAGTTCCTATCTTCTTGTACCTTCTCTGTCTCCTTTGGTCTTTTTCCTGTAACTTCTCCATTCCTTACACTCTACACTTACCCGACTCTAGAATTCAGCAGTTCCTTTTTGCCTGTTTCCACAACTATTCACCCAAAGAATTTCAAAATGCCACATTTTTTTTTTTGAAGTATTGGGGAGGAAAGAAGATGATTATAGTAACAGTAATTATTTTAGGGGCACATTAATATCTCTGTTCTTTTTTTTTATTTTTAAAGATTTATTTACTTATATACACAGAACTGGGGTACAGGCCAGAGATGGGGGTGATGATTCACCAGAGACAAAGCAGGGAGCAGAACAGGCAGATGTACTGAAATACACTGCTGAGGGGAACAGTGGTGGTGGGGGAGGGGTGTGGGGTAGGGATGGCGGTGGTCAGAAGAGGTCTGCTGTGCCATGTGGGTCAGCTCCCTGGCCAGGGATTGAACTTTGCTGCAGTGGCTGCAATAGCTTCAGAGTGCTGTGCTTTAACCTGTTGCGCCACCAGGGAGGGCCCAATATCCCTGTTCATAAAAACTTTTCAATGGTCCTAAGACTAGAAATTTCTTACTAGTCATAGTCTAGTGGAGTCAACCTCCTGCCCTTTGCCCTTTTCCCCTTCCCTCCCATTTCCCCTCTCGCCACCTTTCCAAGTTCCTGTAATTCCTCTTTATTTCCCTCATAAAACCATTTAGGTATGAGTTTGACCCACTGCCATCTTCTAAATCTTGGTGTCACCTATTATACTCAGAAGGGACTTCCTAAACCTAGTTCTGTGTCTAGATAATTCCCTTATGGGAACTCTTTAAAACTTTATCCACTTCACATTACTTATTACCTGAAGGGAATATATTAAAAAATTGTTTGCTTACTGTGCTACAGTAGTTGATTATTTGGCTTTCCTCTAGAAAAGGGTCCTTTGGGACTGGGATCTTTCCTGTCCTCAGTGCACGTGCCACTTAGCACAGCTGCCAGCATAAAACTGGTGTGTGTGCAGAGTCTAGTCAAAGTGGTTCAGGCCACGTTCTGCTTCTGGATCTGCATGGTTGTGTGTGTGTTCACTTTGTGATAATTCATTGACGGTGTACTTAAGATTTGTGCTTTCTCCTGTTTATATGCTATATTTCAATACATGTTTCTTTAGAAGTAGCTTGCAAAAGAGGGCACTGTTTTTTAGTGACAGATCTGGGTCTGTGGACTCCCAGGGAGGAGCATCCCCTTCAAACTTAAGGTCCTGACATGAGTATAAGACCAGTCTGATCCCTCCTCCCCTGCCCCCTTGTGTGGCTGTAACCACCTTGTTTGGTAAGACTCTGGCAACAAGGCCAGGCGCTGCCTGGGGCTGAGGACCACCTGTGGGACCAGCCATAGGAACTGGAGACAGTAGTAAAGGTAGCAGATGTGCTGGCTGACCCTTCTGGATGTGAGGGAGACCTGCACCAACTGGTCCCTTCCCTACTCCATTCTGAAGTCTCCACTCATATTCTGGAAGAATTACGCTTTTTCTTCAAAGTCCTGGATTTCATCAGTTCTTAGACTTGGACTGAGTGAGTTCCTTTCCACCTCCATTTGTTTACCTTGCTCACTAGTTGTTACATGGTTCACCTGTCATCTGGCGCTTTCACTGCCTTTTTGGGAAGTGATGTCTATTTCAAGTGTCAGACGTGTAATTTCTCTGCTCATCACATACTTGGCAGGTGTCAAACCTCATTAGTGAGCTCAACATGTTTTCAGGGGTCATTGCAGACATGTCAGGAAAGATTGAAATGTGTGTCTGTGGATTTCTCTGGTAGAATTTTAGACTTAACTACACACCTGCCCCTAACAGCCTTCATCCAGCCTCCAGGTCAGCCATTTGCCTCTGCTCCCGTTCTTCCCCTTGCCAACACCCATCTTCCAACTGGGCTTATGTCTGCCCACGTGGATTTTCTCTTTCATTTTTTCCATCCCTTCCTCATATCCTCATTCGGACTTCGGAAGACCTGCATTTTTCCTTTTAAGATCAGTTTTTAAGCACGTCTTTCAAAAAGTTATTCATATTCTCCAGCAAAAATTGCCTTTCTCTCTAACCCTCAAACATACAGGCTATTTCTATCTTCCTACTTGTTTCAAACTGCTCTTCGGCCAACATTTAATGAGCATGTACAATGTTACTTAGGTAACCATTAGGATAATTAGTACTACAATATTACTTATAGTGTGCTAAGCTATTTGCTTCCTATTTATCCCATTTTTCCTTCAACAATTTTTTTTTAAAGATTTATTTATTTGTGCACACAGAACTGGGGTACAGGCCAGAGACTCAGGGGCGGCGAGAGGCTTCATCAGAGACAGAGTGGGGAGCAGAACAGGCAGATCTATGCAGTACACTGCTGAAGGGAGCAGCGGGCGGGCCAGGAGAGGTCTGCCACGCCATGTGGTCACCTCCTGGGCAGGCGGGAATTGAACTCATGCTGCAGTGGCTTTAGCTTCTCAGTGCTGTGCTTTAACCCGCTGCGCCACCAGGGAGGGCCACCTTCAACAATTTTATAGATGGGTACTGTTACTAGCCCTTTTTTTATAGAGGAGGAACCTGAACTATAGAGATTGAATATAGACGTGGGGTATCGCTTCCGGCAGTCTTTCCTGTCTCACTGGCATGGGAGGTCATAGGATACAGGAATGTGTTCTTGTAAGACTCACAACTACCTTTTGGTAGCTATTAGGTTGTTCAGTATTGCTGTTTCTGTATGGCACCATAACCTTGTTTCTGAATATGCATGATGTTTATTGAATTGTTTTCTTTGACTATGTAAATGAAAAACATGCAGACTTAAGAAAATGCAGAGATCAATAGCATCAATGAAAATGTTTGCTTGTTTAAATTTAAAATGAAGTTTGATCACTGGAAACAAGTCAGCCTTGAGGGTGTTTGGGATTGAGCAAATATTTTTGTGTGTGTGGCATTCCTGTCTAGATAAGCAGTTTGAGTCATTCCAAATCAGCATGTCAGCTCCATTCTGGCAATCCAATTTTGTGCAATTCTACTACAGGAAACCACCCCAGACAGTCAGGATATTCTGTTCTAAATGAGAATTGGAGCCCACATGACATCCAGACAGACTGAAGGTGCCCCCGTCAGTTTCTCTGGCCTGCCCTCCACAACTCTAGCCAGCAGAGCATGATTTAGAAAACACAGAGAAACGTGCTTCAAAACCCAGAGTTCCTTAAGGTGGGGGCCAGGGCAAGATCCCACCTGCCTTGGTTTGAAGTGTGGTCCTGACTGCAAATATGACACTTAAGGAATCTAGGATGGTTGAGGTAACTGCAACAGAATGTTGGATAGACATGCACTGAACTCCTCTGTAGGTGTTTAATGTCTCAATTGCTACAATATGTGATATTGTAGAAATTACTCATGAGTTCTAAGTTTATAATCCTTTTCTTACAAATCCTGTGATTGGGTAAGCAACTAAGTTCTCTAAATGTTGCCTCATGAATACAATGGACAATGAAGGCACCCTGCCAGAGTCACGTACGAAAGTACTATTAGACTTGTAATAGCTTCCACTTAGTGAATTCTTACTGTGCACCAGGCACTGTTTAAAATCTGTTACATGGATAATCTCATTGACATCTCACAACAACCCTTTGAGGTGAGTTCTTTTAATTTCTTTTTATAGATGAAAAATAAGGCATGGAGAGGGAGGGACCCCATTTGGACCTGCAAACCCAATGTTAGGTTCTAAGTATATAATTATTATGCCATATCACCTAGTTGAGATCTTTTCAACCCTGGCTGCTAGTAGAATCGTTTGAGGATCTTTTAAAAGGTACCAATCACTGGGCTTTACCCCCTCCTCTGCACCCTGAAATTCCAATTTAATTGTCCTCGAGAGAGGCCTAGGCATAGCTCCTTTTTGCAGCTCCCCAGGCAGCTGGCAGGGCAGACCCGGCTGAGTACTAATAGTGAGCAGACATGCAGTGAACTTGTATTGAGCCTCAATCAGAGTGACTCAACCTTGCCGACACCAAATGAATAAATGCGCCTAAGTACATTCAAAACTAGGTGCTCCACACACAGAAGGATTCTGTGTGGTATTTGCTAAGTAGTTTTGGACCCAGGATCTTTGTTCATAATACTGACTAGAGAAACAAATGCACAGAGCATTTGATCAACAGGAGCAGGTGTAGAGAGGGTGGAGGTAGAGGGTAGAAGAGCTTTGGAACAGTGGGAGGAAGGTCGTCATGCTGACCTTGTGTAGTATCTCGGGGCTTGCTGATAATTCACAGCAGACTGACTTTTGGTCAGTTTTGATTTAATTTAAAAAGTACACTCCCATCTGCCCACTGGCATGCTACCACTGGTTTGTCAGGTTTGTCACAGTTTTTGCTTTTAAAGATATCATTAAAACTATAAGCATGTGGGGGCCCTCCCTGGTGGCACAGTGGTTAAAGCACAGCACTAAGAAGCTAAAGCCACTTCCGCACGAGTTTGATCCCCGCCCCAGAGGTGATCTATATGGTGAGGCAGACCTTACCTTATCTTCCTGTTGCTCCCCTCAGCAGTGTACTTTGCCAATCGGCCTGTTCTGCTCCCCACTCTGTCTCTGGTGAGTCCTCTCACCGCCCCTGCACCTCTGGCCGGTATCCCAGCCCCAGCTCTGTATGAATAAATAAATCTTTAAAAAAAAATGTATAAGCATGTGTGTGCTCTCCCTCTCTCTATGTATATATCACCTATATACATATACATACATATACATATATAATATATAGGATATGTAATAATTATGAAGATAAATAATTGCAAATTGTTAATGAGCATTTATAGTATGATATATGCATTTGTACATTAAATAAATGTATGAATAAAACTATGCAAACAAAAATATTTCATATAACAACCTTTAGGAAAAGTATTTCTATCTTCACTTACAAATGAGGAACTTGAAATGAGAATTTGAGTTATTTACTGATATTAGGAAGTTAATAGTATCTAGTTGCTATGCATTTACTGTGTGATTTACTTATATTAATTCCTAGCAATCCTATGAAGGAGTACTGTTATTAAATAACAGGTGCAGGAAAAGACAAAAGGAGTCCGAGGCATAGGGTGCTAGGTGACTTTTCTAGGCTCCCCCAAGCAGGCAGTAGTTGAGCCAGAACTGGGTCCCTGGCGGCTGCTGCTCACGTCGGCCTTGCTGCTCTTATGTAAGGTGGTAAGTGGTGAAGCCAAGTACTTATTCCCAGGGTACTCGCCTTCTTTGGTACTTTCTCCAGTTTCCTCTTTGATGCTGTCTAACTTTTCTTTAACTTCTGGGTCCCTATCAACTGAAGGAAACTAGATTATGTCACTCCAAAATATGCCATCTTGGTAAAAAAAAATAAAAAAAAATTTTGGGCTGAAGGAATTGAGAAGAAGTAGAAGATACAAGAAAATTTCCCTGCTTTCCTCCAGTTTACTTAAAAGCAGGGTACACATTTTGAAAAATGTCCCTCCTCTCTTCTCCACCAGGAAGGATGAAAGTTAATTACAAAGAGGAGAGCTGTAGATTGTTATTGGCCTGGAGAAGGCACCAGAGGAATCAGTATCACTTCACTCTCTGATCAGTTTCCTTCATAATCACCTTTCACAGTCCACCATCCTTGGAAGCCCAAAAGCTCCTTCCTTTCTCTTGCCATTTGTGTACAGATTTACTGATTTTTTTTTTTTTGAGAATGCTATATTCTAATCTCTTTGGGGTATTCTTCTGTGAGCTTCTCTCATGTATATGTGCTATACTTGTATACTTGTTAATAAACTTATTTTTTATTGTTAATCTATCTTTTATTATAGAGCCCAAAATGGGTAGAGGGGAACTTTTCCCCCTATGGTGAATAATGCACACAGCTCACTGTGACCCAGGTTAGCCCTGTGACTTGAGCATGTCTTCCTGATACAACCATGAGCACATCCCTCACCTTGTCTGACACTGGACTCTACTTGTGCTTACTTGTGCTTCTTGTATGTCAGGTACTTGGTCAGTTTCTTCAGTATCTACATGTCTGTCACACTAAGATCCCACTTTCCATCTGGGAATTATTCTACCTGTCTCCTCAGTCAGGAATGTGACTATAGGGCACAGGTAGCTAGCATCCAAACTTTCTCCTATCACCTCTCCCTACTTCTGGGGGTATTTCTTTGCTTTTATCACAGCTCTAAATTCTGTCAAAGAAGATGACAGCCCTAGGAAGAATTCAAAACTAAACTTGGTGACTGTGGAGAGGTAAGCTAACCTTCTCCATAGATCCTTTTATCTGTAAAAAAGAATAACATGCAGGCTTTGAAGGAGGGTTTAAGTGGAAAAGTGTGGTAGAAAAATAATCATGTTTATAGGGATACATTTCCTTACAGGAGAGGAAGGGTGTATTTATTCTGTCATTCTAGATTAGATCTGGAATGTAGAGATCTTCCATTTAATCTGTAATTAAAAAGTTATTATGGTCACTGTTGTTATGGACTGAATTGTGTCTCTCCAAAATTCTTAGGTTGTAGTATAAATACCCAGATGGTATTGAGAGATAGGGCTTTGAAAGAGGTCATTAAAGTTAAATGGAGTCATAGGACTCCATTTTATAGGTGTCCCTATAAAATGATGGAGAGGTAGCAGGGACATGTATCCAGAGAAAAGAGTAAAGGTCACATGAGAGTTCTGGCAGAAGGCAGCCATTTGCAAGTCTCAGGAGAAACCAACCCCTCTGAATCCTTGATCTTGAAGTTCTGACCCTCAGAGCTGTGAACAACTAATTCTGTTTACACCACCCAGTTGTGCAATTTTGCTATGGTGACCCTGGTACCATACACTAACACACAATCACCTTTGCATTCTAAAAGCTGTTATTCAAAGGGATTGTTGCCAATATGCTCATTTCACACAAGTCCACAAAAGCATGTATAGATGCAACATTCAAGGCCCGACTTGGCTATCCCCAAAGTGATTGTCATCATTTCACCATAAGAATGAAAATATCACCTCAATTTGTATGGAAAGTATTGTATCACTAATGACACAAGCTGCATAACCACTTTCATCTTTCTGGAAGAAAAAAAATCAGTGTTGTCTTTGTTCAACACTTCTGGTCTTTTGTGTCTCTAAGGAGCCTGACCCTTGAGAGGGACTTTGATGTTCCTCCTAATTTTATTTTTGCTATTAAACTTTTCTGCTTTGCAGGGGTCCTCAGTGGAGGTTTATGCTATTCTCTCAGTCTTAATTGAGCCTGGTATTGATTAACAGATCAAATGATCTTAAATTAATAATAATGACAAATTGCTCTCAGATGGCACTTGTACATAAAAGGAAACACTTCCATTAAACAAATGTTATGTCATCAAGAAACCTATTAACAGCTCTGCCAGTGATCATAGCTGTGTAATTTTTCTCATCACTGTTAATAACTAGCAAAGTTATAATTGCATATGGAGCTTAATTAAAATTTTCTATCTTATTAATGACTGTCCATGCTTCAGCTCTCTCATTAAATGGACTGCAAAATTCAAACCACATTCCTTGAGATCCAGGTATTTAGAATACATGAAAATGCATGGACAGAAATCAGGTTGGATTATGAAATCTCTACATGATGCAATCATTAATCATTGAATACTAGTGATAGAATTACACTACACATTCTTAAACTAATCATAATATTTTAAAATGATTTGTATTTTACAGATTTGTATCTCTTACATACAATATAGTAGGAACAATGAAAAATTGCCTTTCTCCTAAGTAAGTAAACTTTTTTTTTAAAGATTTATTTATTTATTCATATAGAACTGGGGTACAGGCCAGAGATGCGGAGGGTGAGAGGATTCACCAGAGACAGAGCGGGGAGCAGAACAGGCAGATCGACGAAGTACACTGCTGAGGGGAGCAGTGGGCGGGTCAGGAGAGGTCTGCTATGCCATGTGGATCTCCTCCGGGGTAGGTGGGTATCGAACTCATGTGGAAGTGGCTTAAGCTTCGTAGTGCAGTGCTTTAACCCGCTGCACCACCAGGGAGGGCCAGTAAGTAAACCTTTTAATGAATAAGTAAATCTAGCTCCTTAGTAAATTTGCTCCTCCATTCTTACATTCTTTTACACTTCATTCAAGTGTATCTGGTGGCACAGCCTGGCCAGACCCTTCCCATTCTCAACTTCTGCCCCTTCAGAGTATTAACCTCCATTTTATCTTCCAATTCCTTTCATCTGAGTTAGTAGACAGTCATGGCCTTGTTTTTGCCATGGCCTTGATCAGATACCATGTTTCCCATTTTCAGCTGGAGGCAGTTCCACTCCCTGTCTTCCAGATGTGGAGGCCTCAGGGGCATTACTATGAAGTAGTGCAATTACTAGTTGGAAGGCTCTTGGGTCCATAAATAACTACAGAGAAGCAGAGACCATCCACCAACCCCTGCTGACCTCAATTAAGCTATGATAGAAGTGAAACTAATAATTAACCTTTATTTCAGCAACCAAGATTTTGAAATAACTTGTATGGTACTTAGTCTACTCTAATATATATATTTTACCCGATATAAAAATCAGTTATAAGTTGTATTCCATTTTATAAAAAATTGAAATTACTGAAAAGTTTCTACATACAAGATAGTCTTCTGTGCAATATAGGAATGGTTTTAGTATCTGAATAGTATTCTTTGTTAAATGATATGTCAAATTAACATCATTTTTCAAAGAGTGTACACATTGTTTCATGTAATTTCCTCTTTGTGGAATATTCTTGTGCATTTAGCATATATTCTTTGATAGAAAAAAATTGTTTATAGTCATGTGTTAGTTTACCTTACCCCCAGCCATTATAAAAATACAGGCTACGTCAAACTTTTAAAATTGAGTTTTTTAAATTTACTCACATAAATGATAATTTATATAGACACTTTAAACATAGACATATTTAAAGTATATATAAATGTAAGGTATATATTTACATTATATACATACATATTTTATATACTTTATACAACCACTGTAGGTATACATACATTATAATTTGTATTTTGGAAACTGGCATTTTATATTTTTTCAGGTACATTTACTTATACAAATATACTCATTCCTTTCACATGGGGAATTCAACACTGTCAGTTGGGGAGCATACAACCCTTCAATTTAACAGATGATAAAATGAGAGTTGAGAGGATTAGTGGGGGGAGGTATTAAGGTAATGACTGAACATCAGAGTACAGAGCTTATATTTTGAATACAGAGATTTTTCTATTATAGGAAAACCTACATGTTTATGAAATACAGCATGTCATTCTGGTTCTTCTCATCTTGTAAAGAATGATCATGACATAAATAAAATACATCTCATCTTATATCATTCCCTGTCACATAACAGACAAGGTGAATTCAATAAATGCCTCCAGGAACCCATTGGCACATAGTTTGAAAGCTTAGATTCATGGTTAAGCTCACTGCAGCCATGGACAGAGCCAAGCACAACAATGTACTTCATAACCTAGCCTCCTAGGTTTTATTTATATAAAGTTGGGTTGAATGAATTCCACTTGAGTGATTATTAGTGGTGGGAAGATTAGTATTAGATATGGTAAGATGGGAGGCAGAAGCCTATGATAGCTAAGTAATAATCGGTCATGTTGAACAGGGTTTACCTAGAGGAGAAGTGGGACATAACACTGAAAAGATGAGATGGAGATGGTGTAACTCAATTCCATTAATAAGTATCAAGTTCCTGTTAAGTGCTGGGTACTGCCATGGTACTTGACTGATGAAGACAAATCAGATGAAGCTACTTCATTGTAAGTTTCCTCATCTGTAAATTCACCAGAGACAGAGTAGGAAGCAGAACAGACAAATTAATTGATATACACTGCTGAGGGAGCAGGGGGTCAGACACAAGAGGTCTGACACTTCATGTGGTTCACCTTCTTAGCCAGGGATTGAACTTGTGCTGCAGTGCCTGCTGACAGCTTCATAGTATTGAGACTTAACCCCTGGAGTCACAGGAAAGCCCAAGATTTCACTCTCTTAAAAAAATCTGGGTAGTATTCCATTGATTGTATGTATATGTGTGTGTATAAATATGTTTGTGTACACACATATATATATACACACAATGAAATACTAGATTTTTTTATATAGATACACATACATACACACCATATATTAATCTATCCATCCATCTATCATTGAGCACTTAATCAACAACTATTTCTTGAGCCTCTTATTACCTGACTGTATTACCCAGCTGATAGTGATTGATGCAGATAAGTCTTAGGTGGAAAATTTACAATGTGATGTGATAGGATAGTGATTTGGTAGTTGCTTTGCATTTAGTAGATGGTAAACATGGTCTCCAGGAGGAGGTAACATTTCATTTGAGAAGCAAATGACAAGGGACCAGTCTTTCACCTTGAGGGAAAATCTTTTCATCCTGAGTGATACTGCTTGGGGATAAAAGGACCAAGCTATGTAGGAGGCATTTACTAAATGATAAAATAGCTTATATTACTGCTGTGGTGGTTAGTTTTAAACTTTGACTGCTCAAAAGGCCAGCCTGCTTGTATGTGGCCAGGGAGCGTGTGGTACACAGACAAGCAATGCATTAAGTCAAATGACAGAAGTAGGATCTGAATTGCCAGTGGAAGTAGGTATAAATTCTACCCATGGGGTGTTACTTAATTACTTCAAAATATAGCAGGAACATTAGAGAACATCTGGTCCAATCTTGATATTCTCAGATAATGATACAGCAGTACAGAGAGGTATAGTGATTTGTCTTAAGTCAGAGTAGAACCAGGTTCTACTCTGCAAGTTATGTATCCATTTCCTAGAACTCACCAACTTAAGTAAATTGTAGATCAAATCTCTGATAGAATTTGAAGTAGAGGAGACAAGTTCAACATTGCTACAGTTGGCTGAGGGCTAAAGTTCCCTGTTTTATCACCAAATGTTCACTAATTCTCCATATTCAGGTTCCATTAGCATAAAGCAGAAAAATTGCAATAGTCACATACACTTACATCAATAGAGAGCTGAGGGCTTGTGGGGGGGAGGAGGATGATTGACCCTACTTACTCTTATAGCACACAGCAGAGCCTAATTCCTATTTGACTTATACTAGCAGATCTGAGACCTATACTTCATTTGTGATTAACTAGGGGGAAATCACATATAGCAACAAGAAAATGCCAAATTCCTAGAATTACAGTCAGAGGATCTGTGTTCATTCCCTAAGGACACTTGTTAAACCTTTCATTCCCTACCCAGAAAACTATCATGTCACTTGCATTACCTAACACACATGGCCATGAAGACTTACAGTAAGGAGTGAACTCAGCATGGTGTTATCTGTTAAACAACGAATAGGACATATGATTGAATTATTTGTTCACATGGATGGTTAATCAGCTTGGTCACTTTACTTCTCTGCATGAGAGTACTCTAGTTTTTAAGAGAATAATACTAACCTCTAAGATCTCTTCTGGGTCTAACAGTTGATGGTTTATGGAAGAAAGTGGTCTTAAATCCTTGGAATAGTATCGTTTAGCCTTTTATTTTTTGCTAAGGGGTTTACACTAGCAACCCAATATATGTTGCAGAGTCAACAGGAAGGAACTCATTATGGGAAGTTTTCTGTCTTAGTTCCCATATAAACAAAATCCAAGGAGCACTGGAATCGAAGATGGGAAGTGTGTTTGATCCCATAGCATCTTCTTCTGGCATTGACTGGCAGAGCCACAATTTCTCAAGTTTATTTTGGAAAAGTAGCTCATCTGATAGTTTTGTGATGTTTCTAGCTGGGTTTTAAAATGACCACTGGATGAACTATAAATCTAGCTGGATTTACACTGCAGGAGCAGAATCCTTTAGAGTTCATGGTCATAGATAACTATTCTCATGCAGGTTCGCAGGGCAGGATTCTGTAAATCACTGAATTGAATAATTGCTCCCTGAGTAGTATAGTAAACTCATTAGGAGTCCATGAGAAATTAATTCTCATTCCGAAGAGAAAGGTGGCCAACTTCTTAGATTTTTCCAAAGATCCTGGGCACTTACGTGAGACAGCATACAATAAAGACCATTTTAATTTATTCTCTTTCAAGATGAGAAACCTGTGTCCACCATTGTTTAATAGCAAATAAGTCTTATTGTACAAGCAAATTTTTGGGCAAATTGCATACTTTAGCAAGGCAGAGAGATTACGTTTAATCTTTAATTTGCAAAATATATTTAATTTAGCCTAGTTATTTGAAAATTATCAGTCAAAATCCTGATAAAAATACATACCACTGTGTTTGGTAGATTAAAAAATATACCCCTCAACAACTATAAGTGATATTGATAAAATAAATGTCATAATATTTAAGCATTGGAAAGAATGTCAACAAATAAAAACCATGGCCTACTGAAGAGAGCACTGATGATGCACTGACAATTTGCCATAAATTGCTGAAGATCTTCATGTATGCATCAACAGTCAGCTCTCCATGGAATTGCAGAACAGACGTACAATACTGAACTGTAGTCCCTCTAAAAACTTGTCATACTCTAGTTCACATTTGAATATCAAGTTCTATTATTTCAGTGTCTAATTAAGGAGGTCAGTTGTGGAAGTCATCTTCACCATTGCCAACCTGAGTCTGCATCAGGATTGGCTAGCATTCACTGCAGAACTGGTCAAGTTTGTAAACCTGAAAGGAAGATGTCATGGGCTTTGTTGTAGAAAATGTCCTTGATACTTAACAGTGCATAACTAGTTCTCATGTGGAAGCTTTTGTATCTGTATGGGGCCACATTTTATTATAAAACGGACCATATTCTCTCTATCTTTTTTAAAGATTTATTTATGCTTACAGAATTGGGGTACAGGCCAGAGGTGCGGTGGGTGAGAGAATTAACCAAGACAGAGTAGGAGCAGAACAGGCAGGTAGACTGAAATGCACTGTTGAGGGGAGCAGCGGGATGGGTCACGAGAGGTCTGCCATGCCTCATGAGTCAGCCCCCTGGCCCAGCATTGAACTCATGCCGCAGTCTTCCGAAAGCTTATAGTGTGGTGCTTTAACCTGTTACACCACCAGGGAGAAGCCCCATATTCTCTTTTACTGAATGATTTAATTCTAGGCATTGGGACTCAATCAAATACTCTCCAAAGACTGTGCTTTCAGTTTAGTAATTACCTGAGATAGAGAGGAAGGGACTAATTGCTCACTAAATTTCATAAATATTTCTAGACATCTTACATATATTATTGTTTAACCTTATAAAAATAATGAGGACAAATTGCTATTTGTCCTGATTTATAGATTTGGAAATGGAGACTCAGAACATTAATGTACTCAAGTCTGTACAATGGGTACATTGCAGAGCTGGGACTCAACCCAGTATATATCTTAGTTTCAAAAGTTTGTTCTTTTCACATTATTGCTCCTACAAAGGTGACAGATATCCTTTATCAACATTTAAGACATATACTTTGCAAAAATTCTTGTCATCTATATGATTGATTTGTTAATAATCTTGTACATGTTCTAAGGTCTACAAGGACCACAAACTGCTAGGTAAATCAATATTACATCAATAAAAAAATTAAAAAGTAAATGAAAATTCTAATTAGTATTTAGAAAAAAATGAGCATTAAACTTCTGAGAAAATTTTTAGAAATGGAATATATTAATTCCAGCTTTTCTCCATGACAACATAAGGAAAATATTTTTCTGTCTTCTTTTTAAGAAGCAAAGAAATGGAGAATTTGGTTAAATGTCATCAATTAATCCTTTGAAAAGACCAGTAAGAGGAACATTTAGTTTACTGGAAAAGTGATGAAATTTCAAAGCCAGAAATATATTTATTTAATTTCCCCTAACCCCACGGGTCTATACAACCCAGTAATGTTACGGCAGAATTCTGATGCTTTTGAGAACAGAATATCAAAGAACAGGCAATGAATTAGTCATAAATATGGGAAGTGTCTTTTACCACTTTGTTTTTGGAGTCTCGTGCTCCAGAGGCAGCTCCACAGTGAAAACAGGTGAAATTAAACACCTTGCTTTTATGAGCAGAGCACTAGGAGTCCTGCCAATAGTTTGTGTCTCTATTCATACATATTCGTACATATTCATTCCCATGCTCCTAATTTTAGAGAATAATGAGTAGTAAATTTGATTGTATTTATTTCAACAGGTTCTCTAAGTTCCTTATAGTAGTTGCAGAATAAGTTTCAACTAGTAAGGAATTTAGTTCAGCTTGAGACCTTAGTAAGTAGTAATTGATTAGTGATGGAGTGATTAAGCCATTCATGTATCGAACATTCTGTTCATTCAACAGTTACTAGACACTGTGTTGGATGTAGAAGACACCCAGTTGCAGTGGGCTTGCAATATTTTTTGTCTATCTTTGAGGGAAGATTTATTGCAGGGAAATGTGGCCAGATGCTAAAGACATCTATTACAGAATGGAGTTTCAGGAATGATTTCCTAGATGTTCAAGAAATCTGAGCTGAAGCAGGACTAAAAGCTATCTGGATAATGAAGCATAAAAGGCACGAGTGGAGGGCAGTGGTGACAGACTCTGGTTCCTTAAATTTCCAGCAATTTATGCCATTGAAAAGAAATGAGGGGAGTGGTTGAAAAAGTGGGCTCAGTTTCAGGGAGGGATTGGGTGGTTATCTCTTAAGAACTAGAGTGGAGCATGGACGGATTTTAAGCCAAAGGTTAGTACACAGGACTTTCAGCTCTGAAAGATCAGTCAGATGCTAATGTAGATAGATTGGATTTGGTACAAACTCTGAACAGAGAATTGAATTAGAAAGCTACTGGAGATATTGGCACAAGGGATGATGGCACTCAGAGCCCATTCCACCCCATCCTGCTGTCTGGAGTGAGCTAAGTCCTAGTGCTCTTTAGTCCTCATGACATCAAATTGTCATTCTAGGCGAACATCTCTCTCTGCTGACATCTTAGAGAATCCCAATCTTATTCATCTTTGTAAAGTCAGAATCTGATAGGATCTGGCACCTCAAGGGCATCCAGCAAATATCTGATCAAATTTTCTCTTGCTTGACTTTCCTCTTTCCTTCTTAGCATTTATTTCTCATGTAAGATTCATTCATAGCTTTTCAAGTGAGATAGGAGAGAACCCCATCCTGATTTTGCTAATCTATCTGATGTTTCTACCTCCAGAGGTAGAGCCGTGTGACACAGAGCTCAGGTCAGCTTTTCACGGAGTGGAGGAGGAATTCTTAAGAGAAGCATTAGCAGAGAAAACAACATTATCCCACTTCATTGTAATTCTCCTCTCTGCTCTAATTCCCTAGAGCTTTCTTCTTGATAGGCATACTTAATAACAGAGCTGAAGGAGTTGGAGAGTTCATGGTTGTTATGTAAAACCTCTCTCTGAACTTGATCTAAGGAACTGCAAACCCTCAATGCCTATTACTAGACAGCAGGAGCTTGGTGGAAGGCTCCTTTTGCAGCACTTTTGACTTGGAACCTGAGTGAGCTACCAGTTGGGAATTCCAGTTTCCCCCTGCTCTTCCTGCCTCCCTGCAAAGATCACACACAGCGGAGGACAATAAGTCCTCAAAGTCAAGAAGACTCAACCAAACCCTAGTGTTAGCAGTACCTTGCTTGGCTTTAGCAAGATGTGCATACAGAAAGTATAGTCTGTCTTTCTATTAAAGTCACTGATGTAAAGGGGTGTCTCCAAGCCTTCCCAGGTACTCAGTTGCACAAAAGTACTGAGTCTGCTTATCTTACCCTCTTTTAGTTGGATTTCAGTTTTGGGGAAAGACCATTAATCAGAACTATCTGCCAAGTTCCTATAGAGGAGCTGCCATCTAGGGACTTTAATTATAAACCCAACCTGTTTATGAGCTGGTATCAAATTGTGTCTAGTTATTTGTGTAACTTGACCACCCAGCTAAGTTGCTCCTCATAGTCTATGCCATCATCCTGGATGCAATTCAGTGTTTAATCTTCTGTTATGATGATAACTGCTTCCATCCTTCCTCTGCCTAGATGCCCTTGTCACCCTTAGTATTGTTTTTAAAAATTGGCAATACTTTTGGAGCACTTATCTTGGCTTCACACACCTTCCCACAAATGTGCCCTCCCAGGGCTATTTCTAGGGCTCTGTCAGATTATCTGACCTCTATTCCACTGGAACAAATTGTTTTCTAGTCTGTTCTTCACTACTGTGGGAACTTCTAGCAGGCTGAGCAGTCAGTGTCAACCTTTTAAGATATACATTTGCTGCCTGCCATTTGTTACCCCTCATTTATTATTCTGGAGGTTGTGGAATGAAGGTATAAAGGGTGGCGGAATTGTCCAGGGATGCTGGGTTTGCCTCTTCCTGAGGATACTAGGATGAAGCTAGAAGCTAAGCCACCTAACTTAGGAAAGAAGTAGAGAACACCCAAATGACTGCAGGAGGCTCTAGAATTACATTGTCTAGGCCCAGTGTCACTACTTCAGGAAGAGGAGGTGTACAAAGTCAATGCAGAAATGGAGAAGTTGACTGGACCTGAAAATACATGCAGATGGGATCCTCAAAGACAGATGTGTGCGGGACAACCTTACTTGAGATATGTTTGCAAGAACTGTGCTGAGAATAAGAGCATCACAAACTTACAGAACTTTATAACTTGAAAGACTGAAGTCATGTTCAAGAAGCCAGTAGGGGTAAGGTAGAAGACCTAAATACATGAACAAATAATGATAATGTCAAATGCCAACACCCCACTTTAGACTATAAACAACTTGTGGCAAGTTGGCCCAGTACTGTAAGATCATCACATTTCTTAAAAAAAAAGTGAGCAATCCAGATTTTGTGTGAACTTTCAAGTCTTCTAAATGCAGTGAAACAATTTAACTTGTTTCTAAACACAGTAAAATAAAAGCATATTTGTGTGCTAAAGTGAGAACTCATCTTAATGGAGCCTTCATTTTTTATTTTTTAAAGATCTATTTATTTATGCTTACAGAACTGAAGTACAGGCCAGATGTATGGTGGGTGAGAGGATTCACCAGAGACAGAGTCGGAAGCAGAATAGGCAAATTGACAAAGTACACTGCTGAGGGGAGTAGTGGGTGGGTCCAAAGAGGTCTGCCATGCCATGTGGGTCAGTTTCCTCACCGGGGATTGAACTTGTGCTGTAGTGGCTTCAGAGAGCTTCATAATGTGGTGCTTTAACCCGTTGTGCCACCAGGGAGAGCCCTGGAACCTTTATTTTTATTTTTATTTTTTTTTAAAGATTTATTTATTTATTCATATAGAACTGGGTATAGGCCAGAGATGCAGAGGGTGAGAGGATTCACCAGAGACAGAGCAGGGAACAGAACAGGCAGATAGACAAGTACACTGCTGAGGGGAGCAGCGGGCGGGTCAGGAGAGGTCTGCCTCGCCATGTGGATCTCCTCCGGGGCAGGCTGGGCTCGAACTCATGCGGAAGTGGCTTAAGCTTCTTAGTGCTGTGTTTTAACCCGCTGCGCCACCAGGGAGGGCCGGAACCTTTATTTTTAAGTGATAGTAGTTGGGACCCAAGGAAGTGGTTTTCTCCAAGCTCCAGTACAGTCTTGTATAACTTACAGATGTTCTGGTCAGCAATGGACACATACACAAGAATGGCCCCAGTCGGCTATACCATGCAGCCTAGATGTGGACTAATTTGTGTGATTATACTGTAGGATGTTCACAAGGATGAAATCACCTAATGGCACATTTCTCAGAATAAATCCCCCTCATTAAGCAACATATAATTGCAATTAACTTGCAAAAGGGAAGCTGATAGTCCAACATACTCACTCACTACCTTTCCCTCAACGGCCACTCTCGCATCCTGTGAGGAGGTGGGAAGCATAAAGTATTCTGTCTTCCTCTCCCAAAAAAGGTGATAAGATGAGGAGATAAGACTCTTCACTCCTTGAATTTCTGTGGCTTGACTGCTCATCTGTGAAGTGGGCCCCCTGTTCAACACTGTGAGTGTAGAAAGAGACCTGAACCATATTCTAGCTCAGGTTTATCTAATCTTGAAATCTTGGAATATTCTCTTCTCTCCCTTGAACTTCATTCCTTTTATAGAATGAGGCAGTTACCCTGGTAACTTCCAAGTGAATTTGTAAGTCTGACTCAAGTAAACCAAGCTTTGTTGAACTATTTAAGTCCTTATTTTCAGTCTTTCCATTACAAAATCCTTCTGCTTCGTTGTTCCCGCTCCTGCTTATCCTATGTCCCCAGCACACATTGAAGACCTAAAGCTCCCCAAATTCTGATGTTCCATTTGTATATGCCAGTGGGATCTGCTCTCCAGTGCCTATTAAAATTATTATTAAAGTCCTTTTTTCCCCTCAAAATTTGAATAGGCAGAGAATACCATCCCTATGTTTTAAAAATGGGTAAATAAATTTATTAATGTAAGAAGGTGAAACTGAAAAACAGGAAAAATAGTAGCACTAGTGAGAGTTAAGCAAAAGGACCAGTTAAAACATAAACAGTGTTCTAAAATAGGTTAGTCATTACCAGTTAGCAACCACACATACACACACACCACACACACACATCTCCTAAAAGTGATCTTAAGAATTTTGTAGTACTTACATGAGTAAAACGACAAACCTTTGCCATTGTGCATAAAAGAAGATGAGGACAAATGTTCATGGTAAAGGAATCACATTGTAAAAGATGTCCTCCAAGTTAATCTATGACTCAGTGGCTTCCTTCCAATTCAGTACATTAATAGAATATCAATAAAAACTCAATCACAGTTAGGATGTACCATAGAAGTAGCTATAAAATGATTTTCAACTTCACTTGCAGAAATGAAATACTGTCTTCCAAATATATTCGTATTCAATCATTTCTTCCCCTTGTCTTTGTTTCAAGTCATCAACATTCTTCATGTGAATTATTTCAAAAGCTTTATGCTTTGATCCTTTCCCCTTTGTTTCATTTGTAGACAACTTCTAGTAGAGTCTGTTGAATATCATTCAGATCATGACAACTTCTGATCAAAATCTTTAATGCTTTCTACTTTTTTTCAGAGCAAAAGTAAAATCTTTTCAGTGGCCTGCAGTGACCTACATGACCTGACCTCCATTATGGGGCTTTCTCATTTCCTATTCCTCATACAAGCCAAAAAAAGTAAACAACCCACTGTCCATCAACTCACAAATTGTTAAGGAAAATGTGATACTTCCTGGAAATAAAATATTATCAGAAAAGGAATCAAAGAATTAAATATTGATAATGATAAATGTGGATGAGCCTTGAAAACTACATTAAGTGAAAGAAGTCAGGCAAACAAGACCACATATTGTAGGAATCAATTTATTCAAAATGTTCAGAGGAGGAAAATCTCTAAGGTAGAAAGTAGATTAATGGCTGCCTGGGTGGTGTGTGTGTAAGTGTAAGGGGTAGGGGACAGAGTTATTACGAGTAGTATTGGAGTATCTCTTTGGGTGACTCAGAATACACTAAAAACAAACTGTATATTGCAAGGGGGTAAATTATGAAGTATATATGACATTTCAATAAATTTATTTTTAAAAGGGAAGAATATTTTTCCAAAGAACTTTTACATATACAGTTTCATCCCTTTTTCCTGTGGCCAGAGAGTGTGTTCTGGGGGTGTGGTAGCACCAGGGGGCTGCAGAGAAGAAACACACATTACAGGTCACACTGGCCAACCAAGTCTACTCCACTAGCAAGTGAATCATCTAAAAATGAGAATTTCTGCCTTCACATTTTATTTTAGCCATTTCCAATACTGTTTTTTCCTTTGTTGTTTAGATTTCTATTTTAGACCTGACCTCAGATCCATTTGCAACAAGTCCTTCATCTCTTTTTGCATTTTATTCTCTAGGACCAGCATTTTATTCATCAGTTCATTATTCACCCTTTGAAAAACATGAAGACTGCTCTCCAAGCTGACTACCAGAAATCAGAACTACTTCACAGCAAAAGTTTTGAAAATCTAAAAGTTACAGTTCTTCATGAAGAATATCTCACACTGCAGTTCACTGTGGAGGGTAGTTCTGTTAGCTGGTCTGTCTGCTAGGAGAGCCAACCCCAGTGACCTTGTCCACACAGACACATTTCATCTCATGGCTTCTTCTCTAAGGTTTTACCTTAGTGACACTGTCTAAGCTGATTAGTAGAACAGTCCATCATCCATGTATCTCTGCCATTCTAAAAACATATTTTTTTTTCTATCACGCTTTCCTTATTTCACCAAGATTTTTCTAATCTTTGAGGAATGAGTGAATAATGAACTAATGAAAAAACTGAATGGATTCACGATTTTAAGATGGGGTGTGGCATGTCAACTTTTATTAGGGTATTCTCTATAGGATCAGAGGGGAGGATACCCTGGGTCAAGAGATTGAACAGTAGGAATTCAGTGAGTGGACACTTAACCATCAGTTGCAATTGTTTATTTTATTTTTAAAGATATATTTATTTATGCTTACAGAACTGGGGTACAGGCAGGAGTGGTGAGAGACTTTACCAGAAGCAGAACAGGGAGCAGAACAGGCAGATCAATGAATTATACTGCTAAGGGGAGCAGCAGGTGGGTCAGGAGAGGTCTGCCATTCCAGTGATTGTGTATTTTGATGGTCAAAGGTCTTTTAAGATTTAAAGTGCCACTCAGGGTCAAAAATTTGATTAAGTTTCTGGCAATTTAATTTTAAGTTGATTTACCTAGATATTGGCAATAAACCACTTCCAGCCATACTGGGATCACTCTGTCGTTGGCATTATGAAACTGGGTGTGCAGCAGGTAACAAAAGAGGCGATCTTCTGGATACTAAATAATAAACAAAGCAGCAAGTAAATGTGAAAATGGGTATGTGAATAAAGTGATTTAGACTGGAACTGAAGGTCCAGATAAAGGAGTAACAGAAAAATCAATTAGTGGGATTAGGAAAAGCAGCCAAAGAAAGAGATCTTTAATGTCAAATTGAGCCAGTGGTAATGGTGAGAATGATATAGTCATCATACCAGCAATAGTGCTTTGTGTTCCGGTAATGCTCTTATCTTCACGAAGCATTTTGTAGCTACTTAAGTCTTGCCCTTTTCTAAATGAAACGTGAGCAAAGGAGTAGTCATCTGTGGCCACAGAATTTCTAGTATCACAAGTAGTGTTAGAGTCATCTATTATTGTGTTTCTAAACAGTTCCACTGCAGTATCACTTGTTAATGTAAATGTTCATGGGCGCCTGCTGTCATCCTGACCCTACATGCACATTCTAGCTACTACTCCCCTTTGTCCCGCAAGTGGGACTATCTCTAAAGAAACAGTTTGGAAACTTGCAAAATATCAAGCTCTGCTATGGAGACCCACTACTATGATATGGAGTAATTGACTTGTTAAGTCATTCTAGCAAGTGGAATGTATACTTTGGCCTTCTTCAATTACATGCTTTCCATCCAAGCATTGCTCTAAAAATGTAATCCACTACATTGATCCCTAGTTAATCTGAGCTGATAGGCTGGTTATGAGGAGTAGAGAGTTGAGGAGACCTGTCAACAGCTTCCTCTGTGCTGGCCGGGATGGCACCACGGCAGTGGTGGTATTCTCGTTGGCTGGGCTCTGGGATGTGCCATCTCTCCCAGAGACACCTCTGTTTTCTGCTATACCTTACCCTTGAGCCTACTTTCTAAAAGTTCGATTACTTCCTAAAGTGGAGAGAAATTTATTCTCCGCAGCTCCTCTGCAAACTGACTTTCTATTGTAGTCACTGGCACATTCCTCACCATGCCACAGAGAGGGTGATTTCCCTGGCACACTTCACCTTGAAAGGGAAAAAACACAATTTTTTTTAGTCCTCTTCAGACTGTGTTTCTCTCCTGACTCCCTCCTTTTGACTCCTTGTAACATCATCCCTTTTTGTCTTCTGTAAAAGTGATTTCATGAAGCTTTCCCATTTAGGTCCAACCTAACACACAGAAAACTTTGGGTGAGTCTCCCAAAGATACAAGGTTTCCCTTCTTTTCACAGTGAGAACTTCCACAGATTACAGCACCTGAAGCAGCCATCTCTCTACTATCTGTGGGTGATACTGGTCCCTTTGTGACAGGTATAAAAATCACATTATGTAGGGCCCACCCTGGTGCCACAGTGGCAAACACAGCACTAAGATACTAAAGCCACTTCAGCACCAGTTTGATCCCTGACCCTGGAGGTGACCCCATGGCACGGCAGACCTCTCCTGACCTGCCTGCTGCTCCCCTCAGCAGTGTACTTCCTCAGCCAGCCTGTTCTGTGCCCCATTCTGTCTCTGGTGAATCTTTTTACTGCTCCTGCATCTCTGGCCTGTACCCCAGTTCTGTATGCATAAATACATAAATCTTAAAAAAAATCATATTATTTAAAGTGGCACTTACCAAAGGGACGAGGTCTTTGGTTGGACAACCAGCTGTGGTCATCCCTTACCTTTGTTGCCTGCCAGGTTTTTATGAACTTTTGGTACTTAGCTCAAATATTGTCTATACTGGGTTGAACAGTATGCCCTCAAATTTCCTATCCCCCGAAATCTCAGACTGTGACTTAGCTTGGAAACAGTCTCAGTAGATGTAGTTAGTTAAGATGAAGTCATAGAAGATTCGAAGGGACCCTAACTTCAAGAAGGTCATGTGAAGACACAGAGGCACATGCATATGTGAGAAGGCAGTGGGGATCCGCAGCAGAGTGCAGTGACTGTCTGCAAGGCAGAGGATGCCAAGGGCAGTGGGCAGCCATCGGAAGCTGGGAAGAGACAGGGAGGCTTCTCTCGGTCTCCACTGGAAGCCTGTATGGACCTGGACTCCATTCCAGTTTCAGCATAACCTTTCCTCCCTCCCCTTCAGTGTGTCCTTCCACACTGAATTTCCCTTTATGCCTTAAGCATATTGAACCCACACAAGCTGCAGGATTCTGCACCTTGGCTTATCATATGCCACACCTACCATTAAATTTAACTTTTCCAAGCTTTGCCAATGTCTTTCATGACTCAGCTCAAAGACCACCTCCCTATAACATCCCTTTTCTTTCCATGCTTTCTTCCTTTCCACAGCAAGCAGTTCTACCTGCCTAAAGTCGTCACTCAAACATGGACTAGCAGCACATATGGCCTGGTATTATTGAACAATCTTTTACTCCGTGAGCCCCATTTGTCAGGAGGTTTAAACTTGTATCATCTTGCCCAACAATGCTATTAGGGCTCGAGACGTGTTTATGTAAATGAATAGGCAAGTAAATTAATAAATGAGTGATTACATTTAAGTATGAGTTAGTGTAGCTCTGCTGAAGACTAATTAAGAGATTTAGTTGGGGATTTGGAGGTCACTGAGGAGGGAAAGGAGACAATAGTCCTTGAATATTTGAGGGCAGCATTGGCTGCAGGGAGTCTGTCTCCTAACCTGTTCTCAAAGTAGCACAGTCATGATTTTGAATTAAAGAAGCAGTCGATGAATGAATGATACCTTCAGTATCCCTTCCTTATAAAAGAAGTTTCCCTGTACCTCTTCCTCTGTTCTCCCTGAAAACAGGAAATAAACTTCAATGTGATAGGTGCCCTCCCTACACAGAGATGGAGGGTGGGCTTACCGTGAGAGTCAGGACTGGGGGACTGTATATACATATTTATTTAGCTGAGTTCACCAAATTACTTATCCAAACCATATCTTTGAAGATATTTTTTTTTGTCGTATTTCTCATAGGTTTATTGTTTTTTTGTTTTTCCTAAAAGCACTATAAACTGGCTGTTCTGGTCACTCACTATGGACCTCCAAGACTTACAAGTAAATTTGTCTTTGCTTTTGCTAATCTCACTCATAACAATTCATTACTGGAAACATCCTTGGCTATCCTTAATCTGCCAGAGGAAGCAAAGGAGGAGAGGGGAAGATCACCTCCAACTGTCCCTATAGTAGACTTCCAGCCCATAACATCCCAGTGTTGGAAGGCACTGGGGAGTGAGGAAGGAGCAACTCAGAGAGAGTGAGATGGAATAGAGAAGATGTGCAGCAAAAGGATTTATAATCTCTTAGGTCAGTGGTGTCCAAGTCCTCCTTAAGCATTTTTTCAAAAATTTTATTTGTGCATACAGAACTGGGGTGCAGGCCAGAGGCATAGGGGCAGTGAGAGGATTCCCCAGAGACAGAGTTGCAAGCAGAACAGGCAAATTGAAAGAATACACTGCTGAGGGGAGCTGTGGGTGAGGTGGGAGAGGTCTGGTGCACCATTTGGGTCACCTTCGGGGCTGGGGATTGAACTCGCATTGAAGTGGCTGGTTCGCTTGTAATGCTGTGCTTTAACCCGCTGTGCCACCAGGGAGGGCTTCAACCGCCTTAAGCATTTTTATTACAACTATGTACCACTTGTTATTATTTAATATTTTTCTTTACTATAGCAAAGTCTTCATATTTAATACATGCACTTAGAAAAACTGATTGCTACCATAATGGAAACCATTGTGTCTTGCCTAAATCAGGAAGTCATGATAAAAGTAAATGGGAAACAGAAACTTTATTGCTACTATCATGCTGAAATTGCTGCTGTCTGCTAAAATTTTACATGTGGGACCTAAGCTCTCTTAGCTAAAAAGACAAGTTGATAAGCCAGAGGAGGTGTTAAGTACATATATGTACTAAATGAATTCTTACTCTTGTAAATTATCAGAATAATTTAATTCATTTTAAGAAAGGAATAACTATCATTGACAGTAAGTTCAAAACTGCTTAGTTCCCTGTCTGCAAACAACTAAATCAATTTGCATGCATCCCCATTCTGGAGAAGTCACTCCTGGTGATGGATCACTGGCTTTCTGAGCCAGAGGTAAGTGGGCTGCCTGGATACCTCACCATCACTAAGTCCACCCTGCCTGTGTTAGAATGCATTCCTCATCCCCAGTAATAGCTTCCTAAGGAACTTTTTAGAAAGAGGAATAGTCAGAAGAAACCCTTTATTTTCTATAGCAAGAACCTTGCCTTCATCAACTTAGCTTTTCCCAATTGTGAATGAAATGCACATAATATAAAACCCATTTACAGTGCAAAATTAGCAAGTGGGTTAAAAATGCTGTGCAGACGTTTTGGACATACATGTAGGGACAGGCAATGTGTAGTAAGTATTTGTTTTGGATTGCTAGTTTAAGTGACTAGAAATTATACACTTTCCTAATCGCTTGTTTATTAAATATGTACAGGTACAGTGCCTTTCTTCCAGATGTGACTGTGGTTAACATTTTTTATTTGCTGCAGATTCGTTTTTTAGGAAGCAAAAGCTTGCGGTTGTAATTAAAACTTACTTTGTACTTAGCCTGATCACGTTTTTCTCTTTTGCCAGATAAATTTTTAATACATTTTGCTACTTGCATGATAATACTTAGATTGTCTTGTTTTGCATTTAAATAAATGCTATATACTATATATTTGTTTTTGTACATAGCACTTCTCTTTTTAATGTGAGATTGTGTTTTTGAAACATTTACCTATACTATCTATTATCTGTCAATTAATGTAAGTGCTACAATTTATTACAAATGCAAATATTCTCTTTTAAATCTATTCTCAAATAGAGAAATCCATACCCCACTAAACAAATATAGAAAATAGATCCAGAATATCGCTATTATATTAATTTCTAAGTGGAATTGCTAAATCATAGGATATCTATCTTTAACTCATTCAGATAGTGCCAGATTGTTTTCCAGTGATTAGTCTATGTTTTCTTATGATTCTGTAAAAAGAGGTGTATTTGCCGTGGTGGGGTGTTAGGTAGCAGGGAAGTGAACGGGACAGTCACTGACAAGCAGGTGAGCTAGCAAGACAGGTGCATTCCTCTAGTCCTCACGGACACTACCAGCATCTTCTTTGATGGGCTATAGTGTGCTTGTCCCACCTTGTGACTCCCAGCTGATGCCACAATGCTCAGGCTGAGCACGTCTCCTTTATTCTCCTGTTCTCCCTCTGCTATATTTCAGTATTCCACAGACACGAGGGTCCTTCTTTGCTTGTTTAGAAGGTTGCAGTATGCTGAATTCCCCAGCAGCATCTCTACCTGATGACAGCTTCTGGAAGAACAGGAGTTCAGTTCAGTAACCATGTAAGCAGTGATGGCTGCTGCCTCACAAACCTGTTGACCACATGATAATCCGCCTTTCTCTGTAACCATGGGAGTCCACATATTTTCTGCAGGGTTTTTCAACCAAAGAAGCTACCTGCGCTTATTATTCTATACTGAATGCTTTTTCACTCTCAGAAAAGAAAGTGCTTTTAGTACCTAGAATCAGGATTGTTTCCTACCCTGCACTCTCCCTACCTCCTCCTGGGAAACCTCTAGGGAACTTTTACCTTTGATCTACCTTAGCAGTTTCCAAACTTGACTGTACATTGGAATCATTTTGGGAGACTTAAAAATATTTATTTATGGCTAAGTTCCACTATTGGGGATTTTGATTTAATTAGTTTCAAACATTATCTGGGTATTGGGAGTTTTAAGAGCTTCCTTGGGGATTCAAATGAGTTAACCAGGTTTGAGAATCATGTTTTTAGGTTTTAATATTTCTTTCCTCCTTTGATTTACTTCTACACTCTTATTTCTCCCCAATTTCCTACAAACCATTTTGATTTTTCTTCTTCTGCTACTTATAATGCAATTCAGCATTTCACATGGGATTCTCCACTTTTTCCACAAAATGGTAATACACAGATATCTGAATTCTTGTATTTCCTACTCCAGCTCTGGTACATGATGTCCAGTGGGCTAATATTCTAGAGCTCTCAGAGTGGAGTACGATTCCTTCTTCCTCCTGGTAGGAGGCAGCCTTTCACTCCGGAGGGAACAGCCAGCCAGAAGGTCAAGAAGATAAATCGGTTTTGAGAATGTCAACATGAAAAATGAGAAAACTACTTTTAACAGTTGGAAACCTATTTAAACTCCTAATCCTCTTATTAAACCTGTTTGAAGACAGCCTGGAGAAACTGATGTTAGAGATGCTTCCATTTACTATCCAGATGTACAAAATAAATAATGGAATTTGAATCAGCTGGAGAAGCCACAGAGCCCTAACACCTGATGAGATTCTTTTATTCATTTCCCCCTCGGGAAAACTAATTATGGCAAACTATTTCATCAAACTGTCCTAGAGAGTGCTTGGACTTAGTGGTGCCATTCTTGGAGAGAAAGAAAAGGAGAGATTATTTAATAAAGGGAAATGACCTGAATTCTACTACTTTGAGGCAAAGGTGTCAATTACATATGCATGGTGTTTAGAAAGGGCTCTTGTCATAAATAAATGTGGGAGAAAGAAAATGTAACTATTTAGGCCCTTTTATTATCTTATATATACTTGACACTAGGTTGCCAGATTCTAAACCTAAATATGCACGCGCGTGTGCACACACACACACACACACACACACACACTTTCTTTAGTTTTTTTTTCAACAATGCTGAAAGCCAGGAAACATTACTCCTTTTTAGAAATAGAGACTTAGAAGATATTTACTGTAAGTCTCACCGGTATTCAGTGTCAACCTACAAGAATTCAGCTAATTTTTTTTTCTAAATTTCCTTTTATTGTGGTGGGGAAAAACTCTTAAGACTTTTAGGAATACAGTACATATGCAAATTTTGTTCTTTTAAGACAATGTGAAGGTAGAGATTGTGATAAGACCCGTGACTAAAGACTTTGAATCATATGAGCCCCACCCTGGGGAGTGGAGGGCTCTGTAACCTGTTTTTTTTTTTTTCCTTTTGAGACAATGATGGAAACAGATCTTATTTCTACTGCATACTAACCTGGGGACTATACTGGCTTCTACCTGTGATGCTTAAAATAATTGTAACAACTTCAAGACTGATACCGTAGTGATATTGCTAGCTAGAAAGTGCCAGCTACAACTGACTCCCATCACTAGACTTCTGTTGCATCCCTGGCACTTCCTATCTGCATGACAGCTTTTGTGCTGGTCCCTCGATATCATTTTCTCCCCACTCTTGTCAAGTCTCATGCTAGGGGGTCCTTTCATTACTGTCACTGTCTTTCTGGATCACTCATCTGCTTCCAAGCCCCTGCTACCTCTCACACCTAACTCGGGTCTCAATTTCAAGCTATCTTCCTTCTCTGCACATAATGAGTGGTCCTCATTTCTCATCCCCCTACTTTCTACTCTCAAATTTGCACTCTGCTTCTCTGCTCTTATTCATCCCTCCCTTTCATCCTCCCTCCTCTCTCCCTCCTCTGTGCATAAAAGTTCCACACATTTCCAGATCCCTGTTTACAAGCTTTCTTTGCCAGTTCATCCCTCACCGATTACACCTTCTTTTACAATTTGCTCCTAATGATTCTGCCTTCTATTGTTCTTGGCATGTTTTTTTATGGTGCTGAACAATGAGTAAACATTCAATAAACTTGCAGTATTCATTGGGAATGGGATGGAAGTGAGTTAAAAGGCACTGTCGAACCTTGAGCATTGTGCATTTTTACCCTCTTTCAAGTCAGGGAGGGAAAAAAACAAGGGTAATTACATCAAAAATGACTTTACTCTTCCTGCCAAATATTCAGAAAGCGTTCCTCTTCAAGGATAGCTAATCAGTCCAAAGACAGACAACAGGATATGATGATCTATTTATTCATCTGGTCAGTCATCCATGCTCCTTTGTGTTTTTGAACATGAGGCCAATTGCCCCAGGATTTCTTAAATAATTCATCATTTCCACAGATTTGAAACAGCCCCTTATAATACACTAACATCTCATTTGTCTGTGTATTATCTCTCCAGATAAGCTCTTCAGTAGCTCTCTGACATGGTTTAGTATCTATTAGAGAAAATGAGCTTTTATTACTTAAAAAATATTCTTGGATATATTCACACGAACCAAATAAGTCATCACTGCTTTCCAAATAAAAAAATGTAAGTTTACCAGAGACATTAAAATATTCTGTTAGACTTTTGATTATAATATTATTAAAACTGTGTTAAGGGAGAATTTACATTATTATTTAAAATAATTTCATTGAAGAAGACATTTTTCCAAGATTTTTTTTTTTTTTTTTACTTTCTGACCCCAAATATTAGTTTCCTCATTTATAAATGGAGGCACTGGGGTCTACTTTGTAGGAATATTGTAGGGATTCAATGAGATGGCATTTGTAAAGTAGTAATATGACCTGCATGCAGTAAGTGATCAGTAATTATGAGCTCTATGCCAACAATGGGAATGGGGAAGATGACTCTTAGTGAAGAATGTCACTTGCTTCTATAGCACCTGCATATTTCTTGTTTTTCTTAACTGTGGTATGTTCCTATTGTGAGTACACAGATTTTTCACAGGATGACTTACAGCCAGCTATTACTAGTATATAGGGAACCAGTTTTATCTGTTGTAAATTTATTTTTAGCTGGACAACTTATAAAACTCTCATTCATTCTGGGTTTTCAGCAAATGTGCCTGGATTTTCCAAGTAAATAACTATAATAGCAGCAAAAATTAAAAAAAATTAAATCAAATATATTTTCATTAACCCATTTCTTAATACATCTTAACATTTTATTTTAACTAGAACTGGGAGATTTGTTAAATTATAGTAGTAGTGAGGGTAGGGATTCTCATGGTACCTTGCTAAGAATGTGCTCTACAATGTGTAGAGGTAGAATTTTAAGAGTGGAGGGTAGAGGGTGGAGGGTGGTGTTACATGTTTATATGATTTGGGAGAATTTAAGAAGTTTAAGCAATTTTAGTTACTACCTGATTTTTGAGAGCAATAGGTATTGAGATCTTAAAGGCTGCTGTAGTATGCAGAAATTCTTGAATGCATTTGTCACATATTTTGCTTTTTCAATGTTTATTAATATCTCCCAAAGCAATGTCCTTGTATACCAGTTTGGAATTTATGGCTCTGATGACTGACTCATGTGATGTTGAGGGTTAAATTTACATGGGTACAAGACTTGTTCTTACTGTTAAAAAAGTAATGGATGTGCAAATTTAACACATGGCTGGTAAGGAAAATGTATTCATTTTGGAGTTGCTGCCTGGACTTGAATTCTGGGCCGTCTCTTAATAGTTGTATGACCTTGAGCAATTTTCTTGACTTCTCACAGGTTCTTCATTTGTAGAAGGAAAATCATAGTTTAATCTATTTCATTGATTTGCAATGAGTATCATATTAGTTACTGAGCAAGACCTGACTACAGTAAGCACTACATAAATAATTATTAAACATTGAATACAAATAATGTGCCTATCTACAAAGGGGGATATTCATAGGTATTTTCTCCTTATGCAGAATGGCTCAGAATGCCAATGCTCTCTATATCAAGCTGTTCTCCAACCTCATTCTCATCCCAAGTGAGGAGTGAGGGAATGAATATACTGAATTTTCTTAAACTCCTAGGAGCACTGTTTAAATGATCTCTGTGAACCCAAGGCCACCTAACCTAAAATAAATGCTAGGGAATCCCTAATGCGAACCATCTGACAGAAACAAAATAGGTTTCTGTGTGATCCAAGGTCATTCTCTATAGACTTTCTGTCTTCAGGTAATGGAGCTTACCAGAAAGGGTGACCTAGCCTTTCCTATAGTAATTTTGAGAATTTGTCTTTTCCCTTGATTTGATATTCTAGAACTTTGTCCTTTTTTAAAAAAATTGTTTTCAGAGAAATTCACTCCATATCTTTATCATTCTACTATTGGGGGTTTTTATGTTTGTGTCTCATTTATTCTTATTAATTTTTTTCTAATGCTTTCTTTTGGAATTTGTCCCTGTCCTTTGTCTGATTTGAGCTCAAGGCATAATTTAATGTTTTCCTTATTTTTGGGTTATTAACAAAATAAGTGTGTACCATTATCTCTGAATATGACTTTTACTTTTTGTCCCATCAGAATGACATATAAAGTTCTTCATGTCTAGCAATCTTTCTTGTCATCTTTTCATGTCTTTCAATGTTGACTTCTTCATTGACCTGATTTTTTAAATTTATGATGCTAAAGAGTTATGCTTATTTTTTATTAATGTTTTCTTTTAATATCCATGAGGTCATTCATTGTTATTGAAACAACTGTTTTTAAATTGCATTATTTTTCATTAGGTAATATTGGTTTACGTTGTTTTATTATTCAGAGCCATAGGTTCACACTTCTTCAGATGTATGTTATCACACCATTCCTATCACCCATAATCCTCCAACATGGTCTACTGCACCCCCTCCCCACTGTGCTCCCTGTCTTCTTCCACTTCCCCTCTGGTGGTTTAACTGCACAGTCAGATTTCTAGGGTTAGCTTTGGTTAGTTTTACCTGATATTTTGCTCTATTTCTCTATATTCCACATACAGATGAATCCGTCCCACATTTTTTATTTCTCCCTCTGACTTATTTTTCTTAGCATTACCCCCCCTCCCCAGTTTCATCTAGATTGTCACAGCAAGATTTCATCTTTTTTTTTTTTGTATAGCTGAGTAGCATTCCATTGCACTTATATAACACATCTCCTTAACTCATTCCTCTTTTTTTTTTTTTTTAAAGATTTATTTATTCGTACAGAACTGGGGTACAGGCCAGAAATGCGGAGGGTGAGAGGATTCACCAGGGACAGAGCGGGGAGCAGAACAGGCAGATCGATGAAATACACTGCTGAGGGGAGCAGCGGGCGGGTCAGGAGGGTCGCCTCCGGGGCAGGCGGGGATCGAACTCATGCGGAAGTGGCTTTAGTTGCTTAGTGCTGTGCTTTAACCCGCTGCGCCACCAGGGAGGGCCCTAACTCATTCCTCTTTTGATGGCACTTGGTTGTTTCCATAAATTGGCTATTGTAAATAGTAATGCAGTCAACACAGGAGTATCCCTCTTTGAATTAGTGTTTTTGAATTCTTCTGACAGATACCTAGGAGTGGATCTACTTGTAGTATTTTGAGAAACATTCCATTGTGCTTTCCAGACTAATGTACAGCCTTACCAAAGTATATGAAGTTTTATTTTTCTCCATTGACCACTCATACAGATGTGTGATGGGATTTCACTGTGGTTTTGATTTGCATTTCCCTGAGAAGTTATGATGAGCAATTTTTCATGTGTCTGTGGGTTATCTGTATGTTTTCTTTGAAGAAGATGTCTAGTGTTCCTGTTTATTTTTTGATTGGAGTGTTTATTTTCTTTCAGTTGACCTGTGAGTCCTTTGTAAGTCTTAGATAGTAGCACTTTATTGGATATATGATGTGCAAATATTTTCTCTCATTTGGTAGGTTATCTTTTTTCAATTTAATGGCAGTTTCTTTCACTGTATAGAGGCCTTGAGAAAGCATTTATTTTTATTTTATTGAATTGTGGTCAGAGACTAAGTCTGTTACCATGTCTGAATAGGAGATGTTGAGATTTCCTTAATGACTGAATATGTTTCTCAAATTCCTCAATAAAATATTGTTGTGATGATGTTTGCAACATTTCCCATCCCATCATCATTCACATCCAATTTATTACCAAACTGTCAAATCTGCCAAAAATATATTTTAAATGGGTCTTTCTGTGTCACCTCAACTGCTACTATCTCCCTTCAAGCAGCCACCACCTCTTTCTGTCCATCAGATTCAACTCTCCTGGTTTGACTTTTACTCTTGTTCTATTAATTTTCCTTCTCTTAGCCAAAGTATTTAAAGAAATTAATTAATGTGTATCCCTTCCATTAAATGCTGACTGCTCTCTCTTTTGCTGTCAGAACTGTCAATACAGAGTTGGCTACTTTCCTCTTGATTATTATAAAGTAGCCACAGAAACACCTGCCTTCTTTTATTCCTAGAGCTCTATTCCCTAAGGCCAAGCTCTCCCCATCTCACATACGTGGCACCTGGCATCCCTCCTTGGGAATGGTCTCTGTGTTCATCAGGTAGCTTCATCTCTGGCCCCAGGTTCCTTTCCTCTAAGACATTTACAGGCTACTTGATATAAAGGAAATCCACTCGTCCCACTCCATATCTACTTTACTTACACCCACACTTTTCCTTTATAGCACACCTTGCAATTTACAATTGAATATTTATTTGTTACATGTTCAGAGACTATTTCTTCCTCCAGGTTGAAAGCTCCATAGTGAAGAAATTTTATTTATATCCCCCAGAAACACAATTGCTTAGCACAATTCCAATGTATAATAGTCTCTCAAAAGTGTGCCAAATGGAAAAACAATTTGTGTAGAGTACAGAGCATGATATGTTTCCCCAAATTTAGCCTTATTATTTTTAGAATTCAGGCCATAGACCCTTATTTATCTGTTCTTCATCAAGTGCAAAGCAGTAAGTATTAAAGTAACTTCTACAATAGAGTTTCTCTCAGTTTCTTTTCCTATTCCCAGCATATTTCACTTTATGTATGCCAAAGCAATGTTGTTCAGAGCATAAGTGTTTTTTTTTTTTTTTTTTGACTGTTGTAATTTTGTATGATTTAGAACTCTTCGGTTGTAACTGGTGGAATCCAGTGTGAGTTTGTGGCACTAGGTCAAAATAGCAGCTTTATAAGACTTCAAGACAGAACACCATAGGCCTCAGGAGGTCCCTCTCAGTATGTGTGTATTGATTTATTTTAAGTCGATGTAGGCTTAAGACTTGTTCAGGAATAATATGTGTAGATTTCCTTTGTTTTCTCACTTGCCATCAAATGGGTTGGAGCCCAGTAAATAATGGCTTTGCCAGTGGGAGGTTGGTCTACATAGTATGCCTTGTCTGTGTTTGGTGAATCAGTATCACTTTGGTCTAACATTTCATACCTGACCATCTGTCTGGCTAAATTTCTGATGTCACTGAGTCAAGGACAAGTTGAGCCCACACAGAATGCTCCTTCCTGCCAGTCCTGGCTGCCCTGGTTGGGCAGACTGGTTGGCTTTTTAAAAAAAGATTTATCTATGCATATAAGAGCTGGGGTATAAGCAAGAGGTGCAGAGTGTGAAAAGGTTCACAAGACAGAGTGGGGAGCAGAACAGGCAGATCAATGAAATACACTGCTGAGGGGAGCAGCGAACAGTTCAGGAGAGGTCTGCCTCACCATTTGGGTCACCTGCAGGGCTGGGGATTGAACTGGTGCTGCAGTGGCTGCTGATAGTATCATAGTGCTGAGACTTAGCCCCTTGTATCCTCAGGGAGGCCCTTATTAGCTTTCTGCAAGAAACCATCAGTCTTTCCCCATGATGTTGAACAACAGCAACATGACAGAAACCAAGACTTGGCTCTCATCTGCTCATCCACATAAATTGGGGTAATGGGAATGGGTTAAGCTCTCTCTTCCCCAGTTCAGTCCAGTCCTCTGTAGCCTGCTGATTTTTTTCCTCAACTTTAGTACATTTTCAGCCCCAGATAATCACTGGGATGCATCTCTATTCAAAAGATGCTTCACCAAAAGCGATTTTGAGAGTGTTATCTCTGCCGTATATATTTTCTAACATTGTCAAATAAAAGACAAATCTTAGTGAAGAGAGACTTTATTTGAAAGAATTATTGATATAGGGGGAAGAGGATTACTGTAATAGTAGAAACTGTGGTCACAAAGTGTCTCAAAGCTTAGGCAAAATGGGAATAAGCAGTTTAGCTAATCACTCATGGGGCAAAGAATGGGAATTTGGAAGGTCTTGCTTTGTTTTAGATAAAAAATGGGGAACTTCCTGAGCCTTATCCTACAGAAAAGGGTGGTTTTGCAGTAAAGTGCTTTTTGGAACACCAAAGGGTGGGGAGATTCCTTAACCTTTGCTGTTTACCAGGTCACAGGGCTTAGGATAACATTGTAAACCTCAACAGTGACACTGCCAGTTCACTCTACACTGGCGTTGGCATGGATCCTCTTCTTTTTATGTCATTGATGATTCCACTTTGTCAAATTCAGTGGACTTTTCTCTGTTCTTGTGTTCCTAGCTGTCAGCAGTATTTGGGACAGTTGATCACACCTGGTTTTTTCTAGGAATGTTCACTGCCTTGGTCTCCATGAAACTACCCTTTCCTGTGGTTCCTCCTATTCCTCTAGCAGTGACTTTTCTATCTCCTTTGTTTTCTGTCATAATACATAGTATTGTTATGTATGTGTGGCCTCATACTTTATACTTTCTCGGGACAAGGTTATTCATTTCTACACTTTCAAATGTTATATCTTTTTGACTATTCAGTTTTCCTCTACATTCCACATGTTTTGCTATACTCCAGGTCCAGATATCTGATACTCGAAATCTCTTTCATCTATTTAAAATGAATTTCAAACATGAAATAGGGCAAATGGATTAATTTTCACTTACAATGGATGTCTCCAAACAAGTTGCATTACTTGCAAAGCCACATACTCTTTTTTCTTTGTCCTTTTTCCCAATTCTGTTGCTCAGTGTTGTTTATAGACTTTTGACATATTCTGGGTCTGTCCAGTTTTTTTTTTTTAAAGATTTATTTATTCATACAGAACTGGGGTACAGGTCAAAGATGCGGATGGTGAGAGGATTCACCAGGGACAGAGCGGGGAGCAGAACAGGCAGATCGATGAAGTACACTGCTGAGGGGAGCAGCAGGCGGGTCAGGAGAGGTCTGCCGCGCCATGTGGTCAC